>NC_092713.1:21094317-21398015 GCF_047496885.1 Scyliorhinus torazame
TAATGGGGGGAGACTTTAACACGGTGTTGGAACCAAGGCTGGATAGGTCGAAGTCCAGGACTGGTAGGAGGCCGGCAGCAGCCAAGGTGCTTAAGGATTTTATGGAGAAGATGGGAGGGGTGGACCCGTGGAGATTCAGTAGACCTAGGAGTAAGGAGTTCTCGTTTTTCTCCTATGTCCATAAAGTCTATTCACGCATAGACTTTTTTGTGTTGGGTAGGGCATTGATCCCGAGGGTGAGGGGAACGGAATATACGGCTATAGCCATTTCGGATCATGCCCCACACTGGGTAGACTTGGAGATAGGGGAGGAAACAAGAGGGCGTCCACCCTGGAGAATGGACATGGGACTAATGGCGGATGAGGGGGTGTGCCTAAGGGTGAGGGGATGCATTGAAAAGTACTTGGAACTCAATGACAATGGGGAGGTTCAGGTGGGAGTGGTCTGGGAGGCGTTGAAGGCGGTGGTTAGGGGGGAGCTGATATCAATAAGGACACATAAAGGGAAGCAGGAGAGTAAGGAACGGGAGCGGTTGCTGCAAGAACTTTTGAGGGTGGACAGACAATATGCGGAAGCACCGGAGGAGGGACTGTATAGGGAAAGGCAAAGGCTGCATGTGGAATTTGACTTGCTGACCACAGGCACTGCAGAGGCACAATGGAGGAAGGCGCAGGGTGTACAGTATGAATATGGAGAGAAGGCGAGCAGATTGCTGGCACACCAATTGAGGAAAAGGGGAGCAGCGAGGGAAATAGGGGGGGTGAGAGACGAAGATGGAGAGACGGAGCAGGGAGCGGAGAGAGTGAATGAAGTGTTCAAGACATTTTATAAAAAATTGTATGAAGCTCAACCCCCGGATGGGAGGGAGAGAATGATGGATTTTTTGGATCGGCTGGAAATTCCCAAGGTGGAAGAGCAGGAAAGGGTGGGACTGGGAGCACAGATCACGGTAGAAGAAGTGGTGAAAGGAATTAGGAACATGCAGACGGGAAAGGCCCCGGGACCGGACGGATTCCCAGTTGAATTTTACAGAAAATATTTGGACTTGCTCGCCCCGCTACTGACGAGGACCTTTAACGAGGCAAAGGAAAGGGGACAACTGCCCCCGACTATGTCAGAAGCAACGATATCGCTTCTTTTAAAGAAGGAAAAGGATCCGCTACAATGCGGGTCCTACAGACCAATTTCCCTCCTCAATGTGGATGCCAAGGTCCTGGCCAAGGTAATGGCAATGAGAATAGAGGAATGTGTCCCGGGGGTGGTTCATGAGGACCAAACTGGGTTTGTGAAGGGGAGACAGCTGAACACGAACATACGGAGGTTGTTAGGGGTAATGATGATGGCCCCACCAGAGGGTGAAACGGAGATAGTAGTGGCGATGGATGCCGAGAAAGCATTTGATAGAGTGGAATGGGATTATCTATGGGAGGTGTTGAGGAGATTTGGGTTCGGAGAGGGGTATGTTAGATGGGTGCAGCTGTTGTATAGGGCCCCAGTGGCGAGTGTGGTCACGAATGGACGGGGATCGGCATATTTTCGGCTCCATAGAGGGACAAGGCAGGGATGTCCTCTGTCCCCATTACTGTTTGCACTGGCGATTGAGCCCCTGGCGATAGCGTTGAGAGGTTCCAAGAGATGGAGGGGAATACTTAGGGGAGGAGAAGAACACCGGGTATCTTTATATGCGGATGATCTGCTACTATATGTGGCGGATCCAGCGGAGGGGATGCCAGAAATAATGCGGATACTTGGGGAGTTTGGGGATTTTTCAGGGTATAAATTGAACATGGGGAAGAGTGAGCTGTTTGTGGTGCATCCAGGGGAGCAGAGTAGAGAAATAGAAGACCTACCGTTGAGGAAGGTAACAAGAGACTTTCGTTACCTGGGGATCCAGATAGCTAAGAATTGGGGCACATTGCACAGGCTAAATTTGACGCGGTTGGCGGAACAGATGGAGGAAGATTTCAAGAGATGGGATATGGTAGCATTGTCAATGGCAGGGAGGGTGCAGGCGGTTAAGATGGTGGTCCTCCCGAGATTCCTCTTTGTGTTTCAGTGCCTCCCGGTGGTGATCACGAAGGTTTTCTTCAAAAGGATAGAAAAGAGTATCATGGGTTTTGTTTGGGCCGGGAAGACTCCGAGAGTGAGGAAGGGATTCTTACAGCGTAGTAGGGATAGGGGGGGCTGGCACTACCGAGCCTAAGTGAGTATTATTGGGCCGCTAATATTTCAATGGTGAGTAAGTGGATGGGAGAGGAGGAAGGAGCGGCGTGGAAGAGATTAGAGAGGGCGTCCTGTAGGGGGACCAGCCTGCAGGCTATGGTGACAGCCCCATTGCCGTTCTCACCAAGGAACTATACCACGAGTCCGGTGGTGGTAGCTACACTGAAGATTTGGGGACAGTGGAGACGACATAGGGGAAAGACCGGAGCATTGGGGGGGTCCCCGATAAGAAACAACCATAGGTTTGCCCCGGGGGGAATGGATGGGGGATATGGAATGTGGCAAAGAGCAGGTATAACGCAATTGAAAGATCTATTTGTGGATGGGAAGTTCGCGAGTCTGGGAGCGCTGACCGAGAAATATGGGTTGCCCCAAGGGAATGCATTCAGGTACATGCAATTGAGGGCTTTTGCGAGGCAACAGGTGAGGGAATTCCCGCAGCTCCCGACACAAGAGGTGCAGGACAGAGTCATCTCAAAGAAATGGGTGGGGGACGGTAAGGTGTCGGATATATATAGGGAAATGAGAGACGAAGGGGAGACTATGATGGACGAACTAAAAGGGAAATGGGAAGAAGAGCTAGGGGAGGAGATCGAGGAGGGGATGTGGGCAGATGCCCTAAACAGGGTAAACTCGTCGTCCTCGTGCGCCAGGCTAAGCCTGATTCAGTTTAAGGTATTACACAGGGCACATATGACTGGAACACGGCTCAGTAAATTTTTTGGGGTGGAGGATAGGTGTGCGAGGTGCTCGAGAAGCCCAGCGAATCATACCCATATGTTTTGGTCATGCCCGGCACTACAGGGGTTTTGGACGGGGGTGACAAAGGTGCTTTCGAAAGTAGTAGGAGTCCGGGTCGAACCAAGCTGGGGGTTGGCTATATTTGGGGTTGCACAAGAGCCGGGAGTGCAGGAGGCGAAAGAGCCCGATGTTTTGGCCTTTGCGTCCCTAGTAGCCCGGCGCAGAATATTGCTAATGTGGAAAGAAGCCAAGCCCCCGGGGGTGGAGACCTGGATAAATGATATGGCGGGGTTCATAAAGTTAGAGCGGATTAAGTTCGTCCTAAGGGGGTCGGCTCAAGGGTTTACTAGGCGGTGGCAACCGTTCGTCGAATATCTTGCGGAAAGATAGATGGGGGAAAACAAAGAAGGCAGCAGCAGCGGCCCAGGACTTGGGGGGGGGGGGGGGGGGGGGGGATGGGGTGGCCTGAGACAAGGCAGTTGCCAATTAGGGCTAGTTTTTATTTTTGTTATTTAATATTTATTTATTTGTTGTTGTTTTTGTTTAAATAAAAAAGGTCATTATTATCTGTATTGTTACAATGTTGTGTAAAGGATGCACAATGTACTGTGTTGGTTGACCAAAAATTTTTAATAAAATATTATTTTAAAAAAAAAGGCAGCATTTGGCCGAGTATGGCATCAAGGAGCCCTAACTAAACCGGAGTCAATGGGAATCAGAGGGGAAACTCTCAGCTGGTGGGAGTCATACCTGGCACAAAGGAAGATGGTTTTGGTGGTTGGAGGCCAATCATCTCACCTCCAGGTCATCACTGCAGGAGTTCGTCAGAGTAGCGTCCTAGGCCCAACCATCTTCAGCTGCTTCATCAATGACCTTCTTTCCTACATAAGGTCAGAATTGGGGATGTTCGCTGATGACTGCACAATGTTCAACACCATCCGCGACTCCTCAAGGTAATGAAGCCACCCATGTCCAAATTGGCAATACCCAAGCTTGGGCTTTCAAGTCGCAAATAACATTCACCCCACACAAGTGGCAGACATTGAACACCTCCAACGAGAGGATAGGTGGGATCTTCCGACCCGCCGATGGCACTCCCGTGCGACATTCCCAGCAGCGTAGGATGGAATCAATGGGGAATCCCGCTGTCAGCGGCAGGACCAGGAGATCCCGCTGCCGGCCAAGAGTGGGCTGCTGCCCCTGCTGAGAAACATGCCAGAGCCCAATGTAAGCATCGCCCCTTGGCACTGCCATCGCTCAATCCCCCACTATCGAACATTCACCCACCCCAACGCCGACGCACAGTGGCAGCCGTCTGCACCATCTACAAGATGCTCTGCAGCAACTCACTAAGGCTCCTGAGGCAGCACCTTCCAAACCCACAACCAGAAGGACAAGAGCAGCTGACACCTGGGAACTCCACCACCTGGAGCTTCCCTTCCAGGTCTCTCACTACCCTGACTTGGAAATATATCGCCGTTCCTTCGCCTTTTCTGGGTCAAAATTCCCTCCCTAACTGCACAGTGGGTGTACCTGCATCTTAGGGCTCGCACTGATTCAAGTTGGCAGCTCATCACCACCTTCTCAAGGGCAACTAGGGATTGGCAATAAGTGTTAGTCTAGCCAGCGAAGCCCACAGCCTATAAAATAATTTTTTAAAAAACAATGGGCGAAATTCTCCTACCCGCCCCGCCACATTTCTGCCCCGACCGGCCGGCGGGGGTCTCCGTAACACCAGCCGGTCAATGGGGTTTCCCATTGTGGGGCAGCTCCACGCCGTCGGGAAACCCCCGGGCGCCGGCAGAACGGAGACTCCCGCCGGCGGAGAATGACGCCCAATGTCCTGCTATGGACTCAACGCTGTTTGATGCATATCCACGCACTGGTGTTGGCTTGTTATTTAATTGCTTATGTTCAACGTTTATGAATAACAGCAATCTAAATTTGTCTAGCACCTTTAATGTAAGACAAAATCCTGTGACACTTCATCAAGGTATAACCAGACATATTTGTTTGTCTTACAAGATCGGGGGCGGGATTCTCCGCAATCGGCGTGATGTCCGCCGACCGGCGCCAAAAATGGCGCGAATCAGTCCGGCATCGCGCCGCCCCAAAGGTGCGGAATTCTCCGCATCTTGAGGGGCTGAGCCCTCACCTTGAGGGGCTAGGCCCGCGCCGGAGTGATTTCCGCCCCACCGGCTGGCGGGAATGGCATTTGGCCCCGCCAGCTGGCGCGGAAATGACTTTGCCGTGCGGCGCATGTGCGGGAGCGTCAGCAGCCGCTCACGGCATCCCCGAGCATGCGCAGTGGAGGGGGTCTCTTCCGCCTCCGCCATGGTGGAGACCGTGGCGGAGGCGGAAGGGAAAGAGTGCCCCCATGGCACAGGCTCGCCTGCGGATCGGTGGGCCCCGATCGCGGGCCAGGCCACCGTGGGGGCACCCCCCGGGGCCAGATCGCTCCGCGCTCCCCCCAGGACCCCGGAGCCCGCCCGCGCCGCCTTGTCCCGCCGGTAAGAGAGGTGGTTTAATCCACGCCGGCGGGACAGGCATTCCAGCAGCGGGACTTCGGCCCATCCGGGCCGGAGAATCGCCGGGGGGGGGGGCCGGCCAACCGGCGCGGCGCGATTCCCGCCCCCGCCGAATCTCCGGTGCCGGAGAATTCGGCAAACGGCGGGGGCGGGATTCACGCCAGCCCCCGGCGATTCTCCGACCCGGCGGGAGGTTGGAGCGGTAGGGCAGCACGGTAGCACAAGTGATTAGCACTGTGGCTTCACAGCGCCAGGGTCCCAGGTTCGATTCCCCGCTGGGTCACTGTCTGTGCGGAGTTTGCACGTTCTCCCCGTGTCCGCGTGGGTTTCCTCCGGGTGCTCCGGTTTCCTCCCACAGTCCAAAGACGTGCAGGTTAGGTGGATTGGCCATGATAAATTACCCGTAGTGTCCATAAGGGTTGGGAGGGGTTATTGGGTTGCGGGGATAAGGTGGAAGTGAGGGATTAATGTGGGTCGGTGCAGACTCGATGGGCCGAATGGCCTCCTTCTGCACTGTATGTTCTATGTAAAAAAAAATCTCGGCCCAGGTCTTTGCAAGCTAGTGTTAAATTAGAGGTGCTTGCATTGTTTAACCTCTCCTTCACAAGAAAGTTTGTTTGTGTTTAAAATCGCAAAACTTTGTGGCGTCGCCTTCTCAATTAATTGCTGGATGTTTGAGTTTTGTCTTCAGACTTTGATGGTCCCTCAAGGATCATAGCATCGTCATTATCATTATTATATTGTTATGTTCATCAACAAACCAGCTTCGCTGAAGACAGATTATCTGTCGCTATTTCATTATTGTTTGTGGCAGCTCGTCGTGCGTGAATTGGTTGCCACATTTCCAACCGTCCAGCAGTGACTACGGGCAAGACTCTCTGGCCTCCCCGCGCGCGGCGTGTTTCTCGATGGCGGGAGGCGGCGAGCGTTGGCCGGAGGCGGAATCTTCTGGCCCCGCCACTGTCCATCCTTCCAGTCCGCTGGGAAAGCCGTGTCAGGAAGAAACCTACCAACGCGGACAGCTGGAAGACCTCACCCCTTAGTCTTTAATTGGCTGTAAAGCATTTTGAGAAATTCGAAGGATGTGAAAGGCGTTTCTGTAAAGGCACATTCAAAAAGATCCTTTTTAGAGGCTGCGCTGTGGTTTGCCAGAAACCTACCAAATATAATTACTCCGCTGGGAGCAGCGGGATCGCTTGAGTGGCAGGTTTGATTCAGATGCTGTTTCCTCTTTGCATAACACAGTAATCAGAAACAGGTGAGGGGATGTCAAATTCAATTGAAAACTGACCCAGGTAATTTTCTCCACCGGCACTAAATGCAGATGCATCTATCCCTGATTTCAGAAGCTTAACAAAGCACAATGGGGGCGATTCTCCGATATTGAGGCCAAGGGCGAAATTCTCCGTTATCGGCGGAAACTCCGCCGATCGGCGCAAAAAACGGCGCAAATCCCACTTGCGTCACGTCATAAAAATGGGCCGATAGTCTGCGGCCCGAAATGGGCTAGCAGCGACGTAACGGGATCCGCGCTTGCGCAGTGGTTCACGCCGTGCAGCGTCATACGCGCTGCACGGCGTGACGGCTCATAAGGCCGCGCAGCTCCCCCCCCACCCGACCGGAACAGCCGACCGCAACACCCGACTTGATGGCTGGCCGTCGCTCAGCCCCGAGGTTCGAGTCACGCGATGTGGAGGCGCTCCTGGATGCGGTGGAGCAGAGGAGGGACGCCCTGTATCCCGGGCACGGCCGCAGAGTTGCCCCACGCCACAGCCGGCGTCTGTGGAGGGAGGTGGCAGAGGCCGTCACCGCTGTGGCCCTGACACCACGGACAGGCACCCAGTGCCACAAGAAGGTGAACGACCTCGTCAGAGCAGGCAGGGTGAGCGTCCCCCATATCCCCCATATCCCCTCTCCCCCAAATCCCCCCCTCCCCCATATCCCCCATATCCCCCCTCCCCCATATCCCCCATATTCCCCCCTCCCCCATATCCCCCCCTCCCCCATATCCCCCATATTCCCCCCTCCCCCATATCCCCATATCCCCCCTCCCCCATATCCCCCCTCCCCCATATCCCCCCCTCCCACATATCCACCCTCCCCCATATCCCCCCTCCCCCATATCCCCCATATCCCCCCTCCCCCATATCCCCCCCTCCCCCATATCCCCCCTCCCCCATATCCCCCCTCCCACATATCCCCCATATTCCCCCCTCCCCCATATCCCCCCTCCCCCATATCCCCCATATCCCCCCTCCCCCATATCCCCCATATCCCCCCTCCCCCATATCCCCCATATCCCCCCTCCCCCATATCCCCCCTCCCCCATATCCCCAAGTGAATCCAGCCCTAACCTTAACCTCTGCAATGCACGCGCAACCGATGGCGTGCATTCATATACCTGCCTAACACTGTTGCCTTTTACCCCTGCCACCACCCCCCCCCCCCCCCCCCCCAGGAGAAGCGCGCACACAACAATAGGGAGCATGTGAGGACTGGAGGAGGGCCCGCTGATGAGAGGCCACTGACCGTACACGAGGAAAGGGCCCTGGAACTGGCTGGCGGACCTGACGACCGGGAGGTTGCTGATGCAGAGGTCGGGGCCCCACGAGCAAGTGAGCCACCAACAGCCCGTCCCCATATCCCCCCTCCCCTATATCCCCCTCTCCCGTATCACCTGATCACTGCCTGATGTCTAACCATGCATGCTTCATTGTGTATCGCAGGACCAAACGTCCAGGCACCCATCCCCGCAGATGCAGACCGCCCGCAGGATGCCCCTCGGAGACCACGGGAGACGGAGAGACCTGGAGCAACAGGGAGACGACACCCCCGTCACGTGCGGGAGCGACCACCCAGCGATGAGGGGGGCAGCCACAGGCCCCCGTCACATCCGAGCCAGGACACCACTACCCAGGACACCACTATCCAGGACACCCCTACCCGGGACACCACTACCCAGGACACCCCTACCCGGGACAGCACTACCCGGGACAGCACTACCCAGGACACCCCTACCCGGGAAGACGAAATACCGGACAGTGACTCAGAGTGGATGGGTGGAGACGAACCCCCACCCCAAAGTGCCATGGACTCAGAGTGGGACGAAGAGCACGACACAACGCCACTGCTGTCACCAACACCCTCCACCATCGCAGAAACACTCACCACGGTTGGGCACTTTAGTGATGAGGCGTCTGGTACACTCACTGGTGCGCACAACACAGCCGTCCCGGTACAGCAGGTGGAGGTAGGAGCAGCAGAGGGACCGGGCGGTCGGAGGGCAGCCCAGGCCAAGCGAACATCTGCCGCCCAGATGGATCCCGGGTTCCTGCAGTTACCACACCCACACATAGATCCGATGCAACCACCGACACGGAGACGAGCGAATAGGGTGACGGGTGGCTTGCGGCGGCTGCGGTCGCAGGTGGAGGAGTCCACCCGCGTCCAGGAGCTGGGAGTGGTCCCGGTCATGCGTGCCACCCAGGCTGACACCGCACGGGTGGCGTCCGCGGTGGAGGCAATGGGTGCGACGGTGTCAGACATGGGGAACGGTTTGCGAGGCCTGGGGCCTTCCGTGCAGGCGGCGTCTGTGGCCCAGGAAATGGCTGCCCTCTCACAGGAGGCCATGAGCCAGTGCCAGCGCCAGATGGCAGAGGCGCTCAACGCCATAGCCCAGTCTCAGCAGGCCATGGCCCAGTCTCAGCAGGCCATAGCCCAGTCTCTGCAGGCCATGGCCCAGTCTCTGCAGGCCATGGCCCAGTCTCAGCAGGCCATCGCTGAGGGCATCGGCGCCAGTGGCCATGTGCGAGCTGGCGTCGCACTGTCGCAGACAGGGTTCGACAACCCCCTGGGCTCCATGGCTGCAAACCTGCAGACCCCTGTCGATACCAGCACGGGCCTCCAGGACTGGCAGCGCCAGATGTCGGGGGCGCGTCGGATGGCCAGTCCGTTCGCATCCCCCACCCATGTAGAGGCCTGGGGGCCATCGGGCACCCCGAGGGAGGAGGAGGTGGTGTGGTCCATCCCGGCTCCCTCTGTAGGGGAGGTCCCGGTACACCGCGACACCTCGGACTCCCCCCCTTCCGTCCCAGGTGCATCGGGTGGGCAACGGGCAGGACAGGCTGGCAGCTCGCCATCCCAGTCGCCCGGGCCGCAGCCTGGCCCATCTAGGCCAGGACGCCCCAGGAAACGGCCGCCAAAGGGATCCAGTGTCAGAGGGCAGGAATCACAGGAGTCCACCTCCAGTTCTGCTGTACCGTCTGGGGAACCACGTAGACGTAGTCAAAGGGCCCGTAAGGCCAAACAATTAGACACTGAGTAAGTTGGCACGGGTGCAGGGCACAGATGAGTTTTAGGCGCTAGGGCACGTGCATGAACTCCTTTGGTTATTAAAGTCAATGTTACACCTACCGAAGCTGCCTTTATGCTCTGTCCAAAGTGTGCGGGGGTGTCATGTACGTTGAGCGCAAGTGTGTGTGTGAGGGGTGGTCTTACCTCAGCCCCAGGTGAGTCTGCCCCCTTCCCCCTGGGCCGCCATCAACATCCCCCGGGCAGAGGACGGGACCGTGCGCTGCAGTATCACAGCCGCATGCAGGGATGGTCCGGGTGGATGGTGGTACTGTGGCCATGGGTCAGACATAGTCCAACGATGTAGAGCCAGGAGCTCATCGGAGGCGGGCTGTCATCATTCTCCATGGCCTGCGATAGACACGCGTCCACCCGCAACTGGGTGAGCCCGGCCCGTTGTGCCGCCGGTGGATCGGCAATTGGGAGTGGGGGGGTGGTGTGCATGCGGGTGGGGTGTGTGGGGTTGGGGAGGGGGGTGATGGTGCTGGGTGGATGGATGGGTGGGGGGTGTGGGTGGTCGGCTGTTGTCATGGTGTGCGGTCTGTGGCCATACTACCCGATTCCCACGCCCATCTAGTCAGTGAAGCGGGCGTCTATCAGTCTGTCCCGTGCCCGCTGGGCCAGCCGGTAACGGTGGACAGCCACCCGTCTGTGTCTACCCCGTCTGCCCTGACCATTGCCCCCATCCCCCTCATCTGGGGAGGACTGGGCCTCTTCCTGCTGCTCCTCCACTCCGCCCTCCTCTGCCTGCGGCACATCGCCCCTCTGCTGGGCTATGTTGTGCAGGACGCAGCACACCACAATGATGCGGCCGACCCTATCTGACCGATACTGGAGGGCGCCCCCAGAGAGGTCCAGGCACCTGAAACGCATCTTCAGCACGCCAAAGCACCTCTCGATCACTCCCCTTGTCGCTACATGGGCATCATTGTAGCGGTTCTCCGCCTCATTGCGTGGCCTCCGTATAGGCGTCATCAGCCACGATCGCAATGGGTAGCCCCTGTCGCCCAGCAACCAGCCCCTCAGCCGGGGATGGCGTCCCTCGTACATGCCGGGGATGGATGACCGCGACAACACGAATGAGTCGTGTACACTGCCTGGGTAACGGGCGCAGACGTGCAGGATCATCATGCGGTGGTCGCAGACCACCTGTACGTTCATCGAATAGGTCCCCTTCCTATTAGTGAACACGGCCCTGTTATCTGCAGGTGGCCGCACGGCGACGTGCATCCCATCGATCGCGCCCTGGACCATGGGGAACCCGGCAATGGCAGAGAAGCCCACGGCCCGGGCATCTTGGCTGGCCCGGTCCACGGGGAAGCGGATGTAGCGGTGCGCCATGGCATAAAGGGCATCTGTCACTGCCCGGATGCACCGATGCACCGATGTCTGCGATATGCCGGACAGGTCCCCACTCGGTGCCTGGAATGACCCCGTTGCATAAAAGTTCAGGGCCACCGTAACCTTGACGGACACGGGGAGAGGGTGTCCCCCGCCAGTGCCACGCGGTGACAGGTGTGCCAGCAGGTGGCAGATGTGTGCCACGGTTTCCCGGCTCATCCGGAGTCTCCTCCTGCATTCCCGGTCCGTGAGGTCCTGGTATGACTGCCGGGGCCGGTACACACGGGGCGCCCTCGGGTGCCTCCGTTGCCGTGGGGCCGCGACGTCCTCCTCCCCCTCCTCGTCCTGTCGGTCAGGTGTCCCTCCAGCCTGGGCGGCTGCCGCCTGCCCCTCTGCGGCAGCCTGCGCCGCCTCTCTGGCACGCTCCTCCTCCTCCTCCTCCTCCTCCTCCTCCTCATCCAGGGCAACATAGACATGAGCGGCTGCCACCACGGCGGCCAACATCGCTGGATGATCTGAAAACATGACGACCTGGTGGGGGGGAGGGGAACGACGACATGTCATCATTGCCCATATCCCCTCCTCCCCCCAGCCAGGTGGCATGGACCGCATGGGTCCAACTGTTGGAGGCTGGCACCTGGCCAGGTGGACCAACTCATTTGCCCTCCCATCACCCACCCCGGCACGGACCCCCCCCCGCCCCAACCTCCACCCCAGCACGGACCCCCCCCCAACCTCCACCCCGGCACGGACCCCCTCCCCAACCCCCAACCTCCACCCCAGCACGGACCCCCCCCCGCCCCAACCTCCACCCCGGCACGGACCCCCTCCACAACCCCCAACCTCCACCCCGGCACGGACCCCCTCCACAACCCCCAACCTCCACCCCAGCACGGACCCCCCCCCCCCAACCTCCACCCCGGCACGGACCCCCTCCACAACCCCCAACCTCCACCCCGGCACGGACCCCCTCCACAACCCCCAACCTCCACCCCGGCACGGACCCCCTCCACAACCCCCAACCTCCACCCCGGCACGGACCCCCTCCCCAACCCCCAACCTCCACCCCAGCACGGACCCCCCCCCCCCAACCTCCACCCCGGCACGGACCCCCTCCACAACCCCCAACCTCCACCCCGGCACGGACCCCCTCCACAACCTCCACCCCGGCACGGACCCCCTCCCGGCACTCCCCCGGAGCCCAGCCTACTCTAACCACCCCCCCCCCCCCCCCGCCGCACACACACACAAGCCGAGACACACCTCTTCTCAGGCAATCAGTCTGCGGCCACGCCATTTCCTGCCCAGAGCCAACCCCCCAGGCCGTCACTCACCTCCTCGCTGGTCGGCGTGAGCCTGGAGCACCGGGTCACGCCGATGAAAAGGAGGTTTGATTGACGTCGACGTGAACGGTCATCACGTCGACGGGACTTCGGCCCATCCGGAAGGGAGAATATCGGCAGGCCGAAAATCGGCTGCCTTGCGCAGGCCCGTGACATTCTCCGCGGCAGCGGCGCCATTAACGCCCCGCCGACTTTTCTCCCTTCGGAGACTTCGGCGGGGGCGGGGGCGGGATTCACGGCGGCCAACGGCCATTCTCCGACCCGGCGGGGGGTCGGAGAATGACGCCCCAAGTGTTCGCACCGTCGCGTTTCACGACGGTCCTAACAGGCCCCGGGCACGACTTATTCTGGCCCCCACAGGGGGCCAGCACGGCGCTGGAGCGGTTCACACCGCTCCATCGTCCTTACGCGGCGGCAAATGGGCACCGCGCCAACCCACGCATGCGCGGGTAACGTCTTACGCACGCCGGCCCCTCACCAACATGGAGCCGGTGTTCTGGGGCCGCGCGCGGAAGGAGGTAGACCCGGGGGGGGGGGGGGGGGGGGGGGGGGGGGGGGGGGGAGGCCGGCCCGCCGAGCGGTGGGCCAGACCCCATCGGAGGCCGCCCCGGTGAAGGAGCCCCCCCTCCCGCCCCCACAGGCCGCCCCCCCCAGCGTTCCTGCAGAGTTCCCGCCGGCAGCGACCAGGGGTGGACGGCGCCGGCGGGAACCTTTCGTGTCATAGCGGCCGCTCGGCCCATCCGGGCCGGAGAACCGGCGCTCGCCGGTTCTCCGAGCGGCCCGGTGCGAATTGCGCGCCGCTGGTTTCAGGGGGGTGGGAGAATCGCGTGCGGGGATCGGGGCGGCGTGGCGTGATTCGCGCGACGCCCCGGCGATTGTCCCACCCGCCGTGTGGGGGTGGGGGAGAATAGCGCCAAATGTACTTAAAAACCTTGATGCACCCAGTTTGATTTCACTTTATACATTGAAGACTGAATGGAGACACTTAGGTGAGGGTGTACGTTGACGTCATTGCGCTCATTCCATTTAACGGCCCAGTAAGACATTTCAAATGTGATCCGTGGATCCTCAGGCATCGGCACAGGAAGATCCCAAGAAATGTATGCATTCCCAGCATTCTATACTCCCACTGCCTTTCGCCTACCTTCCAAATTCATTGACTAACGTTACTTAGCCCATCGTGACCACCTACCAATGAAAAGATGTTTTCTGCCAGGGCCTCCTTTGGATCTGTTTTTCACTAATTCGACTGGTGGTAATGCCAGTGGGCTAATAACATAGAGGACCAGGTTAATGCTCTGGGGACATGCGTTCAATTCCCAACAGGACAGTTGGCCGAATTTAAATTCAATGAATAAATCCGGAATTCAAAACTATTCTCCGTCATGGTGACCATGACAACTATCATCAATTGACATTAAAAAACGCATCTGGTTAGGGAGGGAAATCTACCCTCCTTACCTGGTCTGGCTTACATGTGACTCCAGAGCCGCAGCAATATGGTTGACTCCAAAATGGCTGCCAAAATGGCCGAGCAAGTCCCTCAGTTTCAGGGCAATTAGGGATGGGCAACAAATGCTGGCCTTGCCTGACACATCCACATCCTGGGGAAGGAAAAAAGGCTGGGGGCAGTCTCCAGGAGAGTGTCACTCTCTACAGGGGTTCCTGGAATGTGCCAAGTTTGTCACAAGTAGGCTTCAAATGAAGTTACTGTGAAAAGCCCCTAGTCGCCACATTCCAGCACCTGTTCGGGGAGGCTGGCACGGGAATTGAACCGTGCTGCTGGCCTGCCTTGATCAGCTTTCAAAAGCCAGCGATTTAGCCCTGTGCTAAACAGGTTATCTTATGGATGCCTAAGATCGGACCATTAAATGTAAATAAACTCAATCACCTTGATGCATGTTATCATCCCCAAGTGTATGTATAGATTGAAATCAAAATGGATGCATATTTCCCATGGGCCTCCCTTCAATTATTCACGGTTTTTAAATACGCTGTACATTGCTAAACTTCTGAAATCTGGATAGTGGTGTCTATATTCAGCCCCAACATAAAAAGTGCATGGGTCAGATTTCAATTGAACTCGACATCCCATCACCTGTTCCTGGTTACCGTATTGTACAACCAGCAAATAGCTCGTGAAACAAGACTGCCACTCAAGGAATTTTGTTGCCCACAGCAGACCAATTATATTTGATCAGTTTTCGCAAACCCAAGTACAGACAATGAACTGATATCTTCATCAAAATAGTGCGCCTCATTCAGTCCACAAATGGAATGTGTCAATATTTACAGGGGGCTCCCAGAACGGTGATAATATTTACAGAGCATCAAAGTGAGTGTGTTGAAACGTACAGTGGGTCCCAGACTGTGTAATATTCGCAGAGCTACCTAGGAGTGCGTAATGTTCATTAGGGGTCCCCATGAATGGATTAACATTTACATGGGTTCCCAGGAGTGTGTTAATATTTACAGAGAGTGTGGAGTGTGTTAATATTTACAGGGAGTGTGGAGTGTGTTAATATTTACAGGGAGTGTGGAGTGTGTTAATATTTACTGAGAGTGTGGAGTGTGTTAATATTTACAGGGAGTGCGGAGTGTGTTAATATTTACAGGGAGTGTGGACTGTGTTAATATTTACAGGGCGTGTGGAGTGTGTTAATATTTACAGGGCGTGTGGAGTGTGTTAATATTTACAGAGAGTGTGGAGTGTGTTAATATGTACAGAGTGTGGAGTGTGTTAATATTTACAGGGAGTGTGGAGTGTGTTAATATTTACAGAGAGTGTGGAGTGTGTTAATATTTACAGGGAGTGTGGAGTGTGTTAATATTTACAGAGAGTGTGGAGTGTGTTAATATTTACAGAAAGTGTGGAATGTGTTAATATTTACAGAGAGTGTGGTGTGTGTTAATATTTACAGAAAGTGTGGAATGTGTTAATATTTACAGGGACTGTGGAGTGTGTTAATATTTACAGAGAGTGTGGAGCGTGTTAATATTTACAGAGAGTGTGGAGTGTGTTAATATTTACAGAGAGTGTGGAGTGTGTTAATATTTATAGAGAGTGTGGAGTGTGTTAATATTTACAGAGAGTGTGGAGTGTGTTAATATTACAGGGGGTGTGGAGCGTGTTAATATTTACAGGGAGTGTGGAGTGTGTTAATATTTACAGAGAGTGTGGAGTGTGTTAATATTTACAGGGAGTGTGGAGTGTGTTAATATTTACAGAGAGTGTGGAGTGTGTTAATATTACAGGGGGTGTGGAGCGTGTTAATATTTACAGGGAGTGTGGAGTGTGTTAATATTTACAGAGAATGTGGAGTGTGTTAATATTACAGGGGGTGTGGAGCGTGTTAATATTTACAGGGAGTGTGGACTGTGTTAATATTTACAGGGAGTGTGGAGTGTGTTAATATTTACAGAGAGTGTGGAGTGTGTTAATATTACAGGGGGTGTGGAGCGTGTTAATATTTACAGGGAGTGTGGACTGTGTTAATATTTACAGAGAGTGTGGAGTGTGTTAATATTTACAGGGAGTGTGGACTGTGTTAATATTTAAAGGGAGTGTGGAGTGTGTTAATATTTACAGAGAGTGGGGAGTGTGTTAATATTTACAGAGTGAGGAGTGTGTTAATATTTACAGGGAGTGTGGAGTGTGTTAATATTTACAGGGAGCGTGGAGTGTGTTAATATTTACTTGGAGTGTGGAGTGTGTTAATATTTACAGAGATTATGGAATGTGTTAATATTTACAGAGTGAGGAGTGTGTTAATATTTACAGGGAGTGTGGAGTGTGTTAATATTTACAGAGAGTGTGGAGTGTGCTAATATTTACAGAGAGTGTGGAGTGTGTTCATATTTACAGAGTGAGGAGTGTGTTAATATTTACAGGGAGTGTGGAGTGTGTTAATATTTACAGAGAGTGTGGAGTGTGTTAATATTTACAGGGCGTGTGGACTGTGTTAATATTTACTGAGAGTGTGGAGTGTGTTAATATTTACAGGGAGTGTGGAGTGTGTTAATATTTACAGAGAGTGTGGAGTGTGTTAATATTTACAGAGAGTGTGGAGTGTGTTAATATTTACAGAGAGTGTGGAGTGTGTTAATATTTACAGAGAGTGTGGACTGGGCTAATATTTACAGGGAGTGTGGAGTGTGTTAATATTTACAGGGAGTGTGGAGTGTGTTAATATTTACAGGGAGTGTGGACTGTGTTAATATTTACAGGGAGTGTGGAGTGTGTTAATATTTACAGGGAGTGTGGACTGTGTTAATATTTACTGAGAGTGTGGAGTGTGTTAATATTTACTGAGAGTGTGGAGTGTGTTAATATTTACAGGGCGTGTGGAGTGTGTTAATATTTACTGAGAGTGTGGAGTGTGTTAATATTTACAGGGAGTGTGGAGTGTGTTAATATTTACAGGGCGTGTGGAGTGTGTTAATATTTACTGAGAGTGTGGAGTGTGTTAATATTTACAGAGAGTGTGGAGTGTGTTAATATTTACAGAGAGTGTGGAGTGTGTTAATATTTACAGAGAGTGTGGACTGTGCTAATATTTACAGGGAGTGTGGAGTGTGTTAATATTTACAGGGAGTGTGGAGTGTGTTAATATTTACAGGGAGTGTGGACTGTGTTAATATTTACAGGGAGTGTGGAGTGTGTTAATATTTACAGGGAGTGTGGAGTGTGTTAATATTTACAGAGAGTGTGGAGTGTGTTAATATTTACAGGAAGTGTGGACTGTGTTAATATTTACAGGGAGTGTGGACTGTGTTAATATTTACAGGGAGTGTGGACTGTGTTAATATTTACAGGGAGTGTGGAGTGTGTTAATATTTACAGGGAGTGTGGAGTGTGTTAATATTTACAGGGAGTGTGGAATGTGTTAATATTTACAGAGAGTGTGGAGTGTGTTAATATTGACAGAGAGTGTGGAGTGTGTTAATATTTACAGGGAGTGTGGAGTGTGTTAATATTTACAGAGAGTGTGGAGTGTGTTAATATTTACAGAGAGTGTGGAGTGTGTTAATATTTACAGGGAGTGTGGAGTTTGTTAATATTTACAGGGAGTGTGGAGTTTGTTAATATTTACAGGGAGTGTGGAGTGTGTTAATATTTACAGGGAGTGTGGAGTGTGTTAATATTTACAGGGAGTGTGGAGTTTGTTAATATTTACAGGGAGTGTGGACTGTGTTAATATTTACAGGGAGTGTGGACTGTGTTAATATTTACAGGGAGTGTGGAGTGTGTTAATATTTACAGTGAGTGTGGAGTGTGTTAATATTTACAGGGAGTGTGGAGTGTGTTAATATTTACAGAGAGTGTGGAGTGTGTTAATATTTACAGGGAGTGTGGAGTGTGTTAATATTTACAGAGATTATGGAATGTGTTAATATTTACAGAGTGAGGAGTGTGTTAATATTTACAGGGAGCGTGGAGTGTGTTAATATTTACAGAGAGTGTGGAGTGTGCTAATATTTACAGAGAGTGTGGAGTGTGTTCATATTTACAGAGTGAGGAGTGTGTTAATATTTACAGGGAGTGTGGAGTGTGTTAATATTTACAGAGAGTGTGGAGTGTGTTAATATTTACAGGGAGTGCGGAGTGTGTTAATATTTACAGAGAGTGTGGAGCGTGTTAATATTTACAGGGAGTGTGGACTGTGTTAATATTTACAGAGAGTGTGGACTGTGTTAATATTTACAGGGAGTGTGGAGTGTGTTAATATTTACAGAGAGTGTGGAGTGTGTTAATATTTACAGGGAGTGAGGAGTGTGTTAATATTTACAGGGCGTGTGGAGTGTGTTAATATTTACAGAGAGTGTGGAGTGTGTTAATATTTACAGGGAGTGTGGAGTGTGTTAATATTTACTTGGAGTGTGGAGTGTGTTAATATTTACAGAGATTATGGAATGTGTTAATATTTACAGAGTGAGGAGTGTGTTAATATTTACAGGGAGTGTGGAGTGTGTTAATATTTACAGAGAGTGTGGAGTGTGCTAATATTTACAGAGAGTGTGGAGTGTGTTCATATTTACAGAGTGAGGAGTGTGTTAATATTTACAGGGAGTGTGGAGTGTGTTAATATTTACAGAGAGTGTGGAGTGTGTTAATATTTACAGGGCGTGTGGACTGTGTTAATATTTACTGAGAGTGTGGAATGTGTTAATATTTACAGGGAGTGTGGAGTGTGTTAATATTTACAGAGAGTGTGGAGTGTGTTAATATTTACAGAGAGTGTGGAGTGTGTTAATATTTACAGAGAGTGTGGACTGTGCTAATATTTACAGGGAGTGTGGAGTGTGTTAATATTTACAGGGAGTGTGGAGTGTGTTAATATTTACAGGGAGTGTGGACTGTGTTAATATTTACAGGGAGTGTGGAGTGTGTTAATATTTACAGGGAGTGTGGAGTGTGTTAATATTTACAGAGAGTGTGGAGTGTGTTAATATTTACAGGAAGTGTGGACTGTGTTAATATTTACAGGGAGTGTGGACTGTGTTAATATTTACAGGGAGTGTGGATTGTGTTAATATTTACAGGGAGTGTGGAGTGTGTTAATATTTACAGGGAGTGTGGAGTGTGTTAATATTTACAGGGAGTGTGGAGTGTGTTAATATTTACAGGGAGTGTGGAGTTTGTTAATATTTACAGGGAGTGTGGAGTGTGTTAATATTTACAGGGAGTGTGGACTGTGTTAATATTTACAGGGAGTGTGGACTGTGTTAATATTTCCAGGAGTGTGGAGTGTGTTAATATTTACAGTGAGTGTGGAGTGTGTTAATATTTACAGGGAGTGTGGAGTGTGTTAATATTTACAGAGAGTGTGGAGTGTGTTAATATTTACAGGGAGTGTGGAGTGTGTTAATATTTACTTGGAGTGTGGAGTGTGTTAATATTTACAGAGATTATGGAATGTGTTAATATTTACAGAGTGAGGAGTGTGTTAATATTTACAGGGAGCGTGGAGTGTGTTAATATTTACAGAGAGTGTGGAGTGTGCTAATATTTACAGAGAGTGTGGAGTGTGTTCATATTTACAGAGTGAGGAGTGTGTTAATATTTACAGGGAGTGTGGAGTGTGTTAATATTTACAGAGAGTATGGAGTGTGTTAATATTTACAGGGAGTGTGGAGTGTGTTAATATTTACAGAGAGTATGGAGCGTGTTAATATTTACAGGGAGTGTGGACTGTGTTAATATTTACAGAGAGTGTGGACTGTGTTAATATTTACAGGGAGTGTGGAGTGTGTTAATATTTACAGAGAGTGTGGAGTGTGTTAATATTTACAGGGAGTGTGGAGTGTGTTAATATTTACAGAGAGTGTGGAGTGCGTTAATATTTACAGAGAGTGTGGAGTGTGTTAATATTTATGTGGCTTCCCAGGTGTGTGTTAATATTTACAGGGGGTTCCCAGGTGTGTGTGTGTTATATTTACAGGGAGTTACAGGTGTGTGTTAATATTTACAGAGGGTCCCCAGGTGTGTTAATATTTACAGGGGGTCCCCAGGTGTGTGTTAATGCTTACAGGGGACCCCAGGTGTGTGTTAATATTTACAGGGGGTTCCCGGGTGTGTGTTAATATTTACAAGGGGTTCCCAGGTGTGTGTTAATATTTACAGGGGGTTCCCAGGTGTGTGTTAATATTTACAGGGGTTCCCAGATGTGTGTTAATATTTACAGGGGGTCCCCAGGTGTGAGTTAATATTTACAGGGGATCCCAGGTGTGTGTTAGTATTTACAGGGGGCCCCCAGGTGTGAGTTAATATTTACAGGGGGTTCCCAGGTGTGTGTTAGTATTTACAGGGGATCCCAGGTGTGTGTTAGTATTTACAGGGGGCCCCCAGGTGTGTGTTAATATTTACAGGGGGTCCCCGGGTGTGTGTTAATATTTACAGGGGATTCCCAGGTGTGTTAATATTTACAGGTAGTTCTTTGGTGTGAGTTAATATTTATGGGGCTTCCCAGGTGTGTGTTAATATTTACAGGGGGTTCCCAGCTGGGTGTTAATATTACAGGGTGTTAATATTACAATGTGTTAATATTTACAGGTAGTTCCACGGTGTGTGTTACTATTTACAGGGTGTTCCCAGGTGTGTGTTAATATTTACAGTGGGTCCCCAGGTGAGTGTTAGTATTTACAGAGGGTTCCTAGGTGTGTGTTAATATTTACAGGGGGTCCCCAGGTGTGTGTGTTAATATTTACAGGGGGTTCCCAGGTGTGTGTTAATATTTACAGGGGGTTACAAGGTGTGTGTTAATATTTACAGAGGGTCCACACCCAATGTGTGTTAATATTTACAGGGGGTCCCCAGGTCTGTGTTAGTACTTACAGGGGACCCCAGGTGTGTGCTAATATTTAGAGGGGCTTTTCAGGTGTGTTAATATTTACAGGGGGTCCCCAGGTGTGTGTTAATATTTACAGGGGGTCCCCGGGTGTGTGTTAGTATTTACAGGGGATCCCAGGTGTGTTAATATTTACAGGGGGTTCCCAGGTGTGAGTTAGTATTTACAGAGGGTTCCCAGGTGTGTGTTAATATTTACAAGGATACCCAGGTGTGTTAATATTTACAGGTTGTTCTTTGGTGTGAGTTAATATTTATGTGGCTTCCCAGATGTTTGTTAATATTTACAGGGGGTTCCCGGGTGTGTGTTAGTGTTTACAGGGGATCCCAGGTGTGTGTTAATATTTACAGGGGATCCCAGGTGTGTTAATATTTACAAGGGATTCCCAGGTGTGAGTTAGTATTTACAGGGATCCCCAGGTGTGTGTTACAATTTACAGGGATACCCAGGTGTGTTAATATTTACAGGTTGTTCTTTGGTGTGAGTTAATATTTATGTGGCTTCCCAGATGTGTGTTAATATTTACAGGGGGTTCCCAGGTGTGAGTTAATATTTATGTGGCTTCCCAGGTGTGTGCTAATATTTACAAGGGGTTCCCTGGTGTGTGTTAATATTTACAGGGGGTTCCCAGGTGTGTGTTAATATTTACAGGGGGTTCCCAGGTGTGTGTTAATAGGGGTTCCCTGGTGTGTGTTAATATTTACAGGGGGTACCCGGGTGTGTGTTTTAATATTTACAGGGACCCCCGAGGTGTGTGTTAATATTTACAGGGGATCCCAGGTGTGTGTTCGTATTTACAGGGAGTTACAGGTGTGTGTTAATATTTACAGGGGGTACCCGGGTGTGTGTTTTAATATTTACAGGGACCCCCGAGGTGTGTGTTAATATTTACAGGGGATCCCAGGTGTGTGTTAATATTTACAGGGGGTTCCCAGGTGTGAGTTAATATTTATGTGGCTTCCCAGGTGTGTGCTAATATTTACAAGGGGTTCCCTGGTGTGTGTTAATATTTACAGGGGGTTCCCAGGTGTGTGTTAATATTTACAGGGGGTTCCCAGGTGTGTGTTAATAGGGGTTCCCTGGTGTGTGTTAATATTTACAGGGGGTACCCGGGTGTGTGTTTTAATATTTACAGGGACCCCCGAGGTGTGTGTTAATATTTACAGGGGATCCCAGGTGTGTGTTCGTATTTACAGGGAGTTACAGGTGTGTGTTAATATTTACAGGGGGTACCCGGGTGTGTGTTTTAATATTTACAGGGACCCCCGAGGTGTGTGTTAATATTTACAGGGGATCCCAGGTGTGTGTTCGTATTTACAGGGAGTTACAGGTGTGTGTTAATATTTACAGAGGGTCCCCAGGTGTGTTAATATGTACAGGGGGTCCCCAGGTGTGTGTTATGCTTACAGGGGACCCCAGGTGTGTGTTAATATTTACAGGGGGTCCCCGGTTGTGTGTTAATATTCACAGGGGATTCCCAGGTGTGTGTTAATATTTACAGGGGATTCCCAGCTGTGTGTTAATATTTACAGGGGGTTCCCAGGTGTGTGTGTTAATATTTACAGGTGGTCCCCAGGTGTGTGTTACTATTTACAGAGGTTCCCCAGGTGTGTTAATATTTACAGGGACCCCCCGGGTGTGTGATAATATTTACAGGGGTTTCCCAGGTGTGTGTTAATATTTACAGGGAGTTACAGGTGTGTGTTAATATTTACAGAGGGTTCCCAGGTGTGTGTTAATATTTACAGGGAGTTCCCAGGTGTGTGTTAATATTTACAGGGGATTCCCAGGTGTGTGTTAATATTTACAGGGGTCCCCAGGTGTGTGTTACAATTTACAGGGATACCCAGGTGTGTTAATATTTACAGGTAGTTCTTTGGTGTGAGTTAATATTTATGTGGCTTCCCAGGTGTGTGTTAATATTTACAGTGGGTTCCCAGCTGGGTGTTAATATTACAGGGTGTTAATATTACAACGTGTTAATATTTACAGGTGGTTCCACGGTGTGTGTTAATATTTACAGTGGGTCCCCAGGTGAGTGTTAGTGTTTACAGAGGGTTCCTAGGTGTGTGTTAATATTTACAGGGGGTCCCCAGGTGTGTGTGTTAATAGTTACAGAGGGTTCCCAGGTGTGTGTTAATATTTACAGGGGGTCCCCAGGTGTGTGTGCTAATATTTACAGGGGGTTCCCAGGTGTGTGTGTTAATATTTACAGTGGGTTCCCAGGTGTGTGTGCTAATATTTACAGGGACCCCCCAAGTGTGTGTTAATATTTACAGGGGGTTCCCAGGTGTGTGTTAATATTTACAGGGGGTTACAAGGTGTGTGTTAATATTTACAGAGGGTCCACACCCAAGGTGTGTTAATATTTACAGGGGGTCCCCAGGTGTGTGTTAATATTTACAGGGGCTTCCCATGTGTGTTAATATTTACAGGGGGTCCCCAGGTGTGTGTTAATATTTACAGGGGATTCCCAGGTGTGTATTAATATTTACAGGGGGTCCCCGGGTGTGTGTTAGTATTTACAGGGGATCCCAGGTGTGTGTTAATATTTACAGGGGATCCCAGGTGTGTTAATATTTACAAGGGGTTCCCAGGTGTGAGTTAGTATTTACAGGGGTCCCCAGGTGTGTGTTACAATTTACAGGGATACCCAGGTGTGTTAATATTTACAGGTTGTTCTTTGGTGTGAGTTAATATTTATGTGGCTTCCCAGATGTGTGTTAATATTTACAGAGGGTTCCCAGGTGTGAGTTAATATTTATGTGGCTTCCCAGGTGTGTGTTAATATTTACAAGGGGTTCCCTGGTGTGTGTTAATATTTACAGGGGGTTCCCAGGTGTGTGTGTGTTATATTTACAGGGGGTTCCCAGGTGTGTGTTAATATTTACAGGGGGTTCCCAGGTGTGTGTTAATATTTACAGGGGGTTCCCAGGTGTGTGTTAATATTTACAAGGGGTTCCCTGGTGTGTGTTAATATTTACAGGGGGTTCCCAGGTGTGTGTGTTATATTTACAAGGGGTTCCCAGGTGTGTGTTAATATTTACAGGGGGTTCCCAGGTGTGTGTTAATATTTACAGGGGTTCCCAGGTGTGTGTTAATATTTACAGGGGGTCCCCAGGTGTGTGTTAATATTTACAGGGGATCCCAGGTGTGTGTTAATATTTACAGGGGGTCCCTGGGTGTGTGTTTGAATATTTACAGGGGGCCCCCAGGTGTGTGTTAATATTTACAGGGGGTTCCCAGGTGTGTGTTAATATTTATAGGGGGTTCCCAGGTGTGTGTTAATATTTACAGGGGGTCCCCGGGTGTGTGTTTGAATATTTACAGGGGGCCCCCAGGTGTGTGTTAATATTTACAGGGGGTTCCCAGGTGTGTGTTAATATTTATAGGGGGTTCCCAGGTGTGTGTGTTAATATTTACAGGGGGTCACTAGGTGTATGTTAATATTTACAAGGTGATGTCAGAGCGGTGGAAAACCCAGGCCAATTACCCTGTGAGAATACCCTTCAATTATTTGGAGAGGGCACCTTCTGATTTGCTCTTGGGGTATGGGACGCATGTCCTACCAGTGGACCGGGTTTCTGACTCGAGTGTTCCAATACTTTCCCACCCGTCATCCTCTGTGAACTTGAGCTAATCCAGAATTCTAGTGCAAGTATTTCAACTTGTACCAAGTGCCATACAGCCAACGCCTCTGTACTTGCTGACCTGCGTAGGCGCCCGGTACAGTAAATGTCAACTTAAAAATTCCCTTTTGCCACTTCCACCATGACCTGACCCCGCCCTATCTCTTTAATCACCTCCAACGCCCTCTGTGACCTCCCCCTCTTTCATATTTCCGATTTTATTTTTATTTTTAATTTTTTTAAATTCTCCTCCTTTTTCACATTTTCTCCCGCATTTACATCTATCAACAATAAACAATAATCAGCAAGATATGTCAGTCCCCATAATAACAACGATCCCATCTACCCACCAACCCTCAAACCTCAACCCGCATGTTTACATAAACAAATGGCAAAAAGGAATCAGGGATTACCCGTAGTCACCCTTAATCTTACACAGCTCCACACAGCTACATCGGCACATGGCCATTTCTCAATTTCTCAGTTCTACCACAGTCCTTCTGCTTTCGCAAACTCCTCCGCTGCTTCCGCCGTTCCAAAATAAAAGTCCCTGAGCTTGTAAGTCACCCTCAGCTTCGCTGGATATACAATGCCGCACCGCACCTTGCTAATGTACAGTGCCCTCTTCACCCGGTTGAAGGCAGCCCGCCTCCTTGCCAGCTCCACCGTAAAGTCCTGGTATACACGTATACCAGCTCCAGCCCACTGCACCACCCGCTTCTGCTTGGCCCAGCTCAGGACGTTCTCCTTCACACTGTACCTACGGAAGCACAGAGTCACTGCCCTTGGTGGCTCACTCGCCTTTGGTATAGGCCTCCACGACCGATGAGCCCGATCCAGTTCATATCGGGAGGGATCCTCCCCCTCCCCCAATAGTTTTGCCAACATCACGGCAAAATACTCAGTCGGCTTCGGTCCTTCAATTCCTTCGGGCAGCCCCACAATCCTCAAATTCTGTCGCCTGGATCTGTTTTCCAGGTCTTCCATTTTTCCTCTCAGATCCTGGTTAGTATCCATCACCTTCCGCATCTCTTTCCCCATCGAGGCAAGTTGATCACCGTGCTGCAATAACGTCTCCTCCACTTCCTTCAGCGCCTCCCCTTGCTCTCGCCCCTCCGCCACTGCGCTCGCCACCTCCATCCTCACCGGGGAAACCGCCTCCTCCACCAGCACACTCAAAACCTCCCTCATCTCCTTCCTCACCGTCTCCATGCATTTCGCAATCTGCGCCAACTGCTTTTCAAATTCCGCAGCCATCACCTTCGTTATTTCTTCAGCCGTAAGCAGTGCGGCCTTCCCTGGTGCTCCAGCCTCCATTTTCCTTGGTGACCCCGCGGTGACCTTTCCACTCCCCGACGGACCTTCAGCTGTTTTTTTCCCGGCCGTTTTCTTGCTCACCCTCGACATTTTTCTTTGTTCTTTTTTTCCTCCTGTGTCTTCACTGTGCCTCCTCCGTGCCTTCTCCCTGCTTCTGCCGCCTCCGTGGACCCTGGGACCGGGCTTAAAGCCCCGAAAATGCTGTTGCCGAACGGGAGCCCTCCATTGTGCGGCCGCCTCCCGCCCGCCGTCACCGGAAGTCATATTTCCGATTTTAACCAACCATTGGCGGCCACATTCCCAGCTGCCTAAGCTCCGGAGCTCCCTCCGAGACCTCTCCGACTCCCTTACCCCTCCTTAAAGACACTCCCTAAAAATCACCCTCTTTGACTCAGCTTCCGGTCCTCCTGTTCTGTTGTCCCCTCATGAGGCTCGGCATCAAGTTTTCCCTGGAACGCTGCTGTGACGGTTGACTTCACAGATTGACACCACAATATAAATACAAGTTATTGTGGAGCAACGCGGCCAATGTTAGGAGAATGACCCAGACGTTAACAGCACAGAGACAGCAGTCAGAAAGGTTTGGGAGCAGACAGACAAAACATTCAGCGAGTGCACGGGGGAGATTTGCAGCCTCTCTGATTATCGGAGTGCTGCAATTATAAATTTAGCAAGCTGCCGGCTGCCAGCTGTTAGCGGATAGTGGGGATTCTTGGGCATCATGTCCAGTTTCATAAATAGCCACAGAATGCCTATTCTCCTTTTGTTATCTGATTCATGTTTATCAAAATTTTATTCTTGGGACACGGGTGTGGTAGTGCAGCCCCTTTAAGGGGGCCGGGCCTGGCACCCCCATGTGACCAGCTCAGGGTCAATTGCACGGGCGCACGTGACCACCCCCCCAGCCAGCAGCGAGTTAGCGTGGTTCCCTGAGAGCAGGGGGCCCAGGCAGTGTGGACCCAGGTGACAGACAGACAAGACCCATCCTATCGTGCTCTGTGCCTGTATAATTACCAGCCTTTAATAATAATAATAATAATGATCGCTTATTGTCACAAGTAGGCTTCAATGAAGTTACTGTGAAAAGCCCATAGTCGCCACATTCCGGCGCCTGTTCGGGGAGGCCGATACAGGAATTGAACCCATGCTGCTGGTCTTGTTCTGCATTACAAGCCAGCTGTTTAGCCCACTGTGCTAAACCAGTCCGTACCAGCCTCCCCGAACAGGCACCGGAATGTGGCGACTAGGGGCTTTTCACAGTAACTTCATTGAAGCCCACTCGTGACAATAAGCGATTTTCATTTCATTTCATATCAGTCCCTGGTTATTAACCTTTCTTTAATAAACCCCTTTGTTACTGCTGTAAATGTCCAGAGTGTTTCTCGAGCCACCATGTTGGCGACAAGGTTAAAGATTCGATCACATCCGGCCATACGTCATGGCTCGAGGGGGGATGGAAAGAGCAATTGGAAAAAGGAAGAACCAACGGGAGTCGGGAATCATCAAAACGTGAATGAAAATGGCCATTATTGGTCAACTGGACCTGTTTGGCCAGGGGGTTG
Source organism: Scyliorhinus torazame (assembly GCF_047496885.1). Taxonomy (NCBI): domain Eukaryota; kingdom Metazoa; phylum Chordata; class Chondrichthyes; order Carcharhiniformes; family Scyliorhinidae; genus Scyliorhinus; species Scyliorhinus torazame. Next base: position 21,121,701 of record NC_092713.1, read on the forward strand.
AAGATTGGAGACAGTACATCGAACAGATCCCCTTTTCCTTCATCGCGATCGAGTTCACAGATAGATGACCAGAAGGTGATACTTCTGACAGATCGCGAGCCCCATACTTCAACGGGCTGGTTTAGCACAGTGGGCTAAACAGCTCGCTTGTAATGCAGAATAAGGCAGCAGCGCGGGTTCAATTCCCGTACCGGCCTCCCCGAACAGGAGCCGGAATGTGGCGACTAGGGGCTTTTCACAGTAAGTTCATTGAAGCCTACTTGTGACAATAAGTGATTATTATTATTTCTAATTTAATAAGGAACCTCCATGTCCCCGGAGGCACCTGACTCAAAGACCTTTGATCATATAGTCAAGCTGGTCAAGGAACATCTTAAACCAAGGCCCTCGATTACCCTCCAATCAGTTCAACTCCGCTGTTAGGGATCAGGAAGAGTCAATCTCAAGCCTTCAGAGCAAGGCTTCGTCAGCTCACTGAGCATTCTGAATTCACGACTGGGCTGAGTGATATGCTGCGTGATTGGTTGGTTTGTGGAATCCATTATCTCAACATCCAAAAGCGACTCCTGGTTGAGACGACCATAATGTTGGAAAAAGCGGACAAGACAGCTGAGGTGAGGGGGTGCGCCGGAAAAGGCACCACTGGACTCCGAAGCATGGCAGAAGGCGAGTTTAATTTAATAATCAAATACGGAACGCGATGGCTGCGAGGGGCAGAGCAGGTTCAACAGGCACAGCAGAGAACGGGACAAGATCCTTGGGACTGGATCAGAGTCAAAGGACTGGGAAAAAAACAGGACGCCAGCTTGAGACAGAGGGGGACTTCTATCGCTGTGGGTGGGGCCACCCCCAAGACAGCTGCCATTGTCGAGAGCTTGTGTGTTTCCGTTGCAATTGTAGAGATCCGGGGCGGGATTCTCCGACCCCCCGTCGGGTGGGAGAATCGCCGGAGGTGGGCGTGAATACCGCCCCCGCCTTCCTCCCAATTCCCCTGCCCCCCAAAAACCGGCGTGGCGTGAGTCACGCTGCACACCTCGGAGAATGGCAGGGTCCGGCGCGACTGAATGGGCTCTGGGGCTGTCCGGATTCTCTGGCCTGCGATGGGCCGAAGTCTCGCCTTTTCTATGCCGGTCCCGCCGGCGTAAATCAGAGTAGGTCCCTTACCGCACGCGGGACCTGGCAGCGTGGGTGGGCTCCGGGGCTCTTGGGGGGGCGTCGCGGGGGGGATCTGGCCCCGGGATGTGCCCCCACAGTGGCCTGGCCCGCGGTCGGGGCATACCGATCGGCGGGCTGGCCTGTGCCGTGGGGGCACTCTATTCCTTCTGCACCGGAGGACGTGGTCATCCGCCATTCCCGGTGCAGAAGTGGCTCCATGTGCGCATGCGCGGGGATGACGCCAGCACGCTCTGGCGCTCCCGCGCATGCGCCGACTCGTGCTGGCCGGCGGAGGTCCTTCGCCCCTGGTTGGCGTGGCGTCAGGCCCCTATCCCGCCGGCCGGCGCGGCGCCAACCCCTCCGGGGCGGGCCTAGCCCCTGGAGGATTCCGCACCTTTGGGGCAGCCCGACCCCGGAGTGGTTCACGCCACTCCGTCCCGCCGGGACCCCCCGCCCCTCCGGGTATGGGAGAATCTCACCCATTATTCAAGCACGTTGCCGTGCAAGGCAGAAAGGCCAATGCAGAAAACACAGCCTCAGCAGCAGGCCACACCACTGAACAAAGTGGAAGGGGAGCTCTGAAGAGGAGCACGCAATGACCGTTTGAACACAGTCCAGTTAAACATGATAACCCCAATTGAAATCATCCTAAGTGTGAATGGTGGACCTTTGAACGTGAAAGGTGACACTGGGACCACAGCGACAGTTGTGTGGGAGCAAACCTTCAAGTATATTCGTGAAGTAGCTCAAACTTTAAATTTGAGCAGGAGCATAGCCGAGCTTTCCACTTACATGAGGCGAACCCTGAACGTTCTTGGGCCCAACACACCAGTGGCTTATAAAGAGTGAGAGGTGCATCTACCCCTGGTTGTCGTGGAAGGGCACAGACTCAGCACAACGGGAAGGGACTGCTACAGCAAATCAAACTCAACTGTCCTTCAAGAGGTCCCGTGAAGGCACAAGGGTATTTTTCAAGGTGAATTACGCCGGATCAAAGTTGTCATAGGCAAATTTGATGTCAATCCGGATTTGACATCCAAGTCTTTTAGAGCCAGACCAGTTCCCTATGCCCTGCATCAGTTGAAGCTGAGTTTAAGAGATTAGAAAAACTGGGCATAATCAGACCGGTTCAGTTCTCCGAGTGGGCAGCCCCCACAGTCCCCGTTCTCAAGGCTCCTCGATCTCTAAGTGTCTGTGGGGCTACAAATTTACCATAAATGAGGCTGCCCAGGTGGATAAGTTCCCAATCCCTAGATTGAAGAACTCTACCCCAAGCTGGCAGGAGGCCTCAGTTACCCTAAATTAGGTCTCAGTCACGCATACCTACAATTGGAAGCGGACAAAGTGTCCCAGAGATCGACCTCGATAAATACACATAGGGCCTATTTCAGTACACGAGGTTGCCATTTAGCATAGCATCAGACGATGCTACGCTGGAAAAACTCCTTCAAGGAATTCCCAAAGTGATGGTTGACTTTGTTAAGGTTTTATTCACCAACACCACTCCTGAGGAGCACATTTCTAGCCTGGAGGAGGTGTTAAAAAGGTTTTGGGATGTGGGTGTCCACCTCAAATGCATAAAATGTACAATCCAGGCCTCAGAAGTGACGTATTTGGGATTCCATGCAGATGCAACAGGGCTGTAGCCCCTCGAGGAGAACGTCACGGCTACCTGTGAGGTCCCAGGTCCCAGTGACGGAGCTCAAATCCTTCCTCGGCAGGGTAACTTATTACGGCAGGTTCATTCTGGATTTAGCCACGACATTGGCACCATTACACCACCTACTAAAGAAACATCAATGGTGGCGATGGAGGGAGCCTCAAAAAGAAGCTCTTCGCTTGGTGAAGCAATCCTCGAATATTTTATTCCACTTTGACCCTGGGAAATCGATTGTTCTCACATGTGACGTGTCCCCTTATGGTATAGGGGCAGTATTATCCCACAAGATGGGAGATGGTTCTGAGTGTCCCTTAGTCTTTGCCGCGAGGGCCCTTTCAGAAACGGAACAAAACTGTGCTCATATCAAGAGAGGGATTAGCAGTTAAAGGTGGTGTGAAGAAATTCCACCAGTATGTGTATGGATGCTGATTCATTATACTCACCGACCATAAGCCGCGACTGGGCCTCTTGAGAGAGGAGTAACCAACACCACCAATAGCCTCGGCAAGGGTGCAGCTTGGGGCTTTGCTGCTGGCGGCCTACAGCTATGCCTCCAGCACCGGCCAGAGGCGCAGATTGCCAACATTGAGCCGACTCCCCTTACCCAAAGTCTCCACCAGTACCCCAGGAGATCATGTTGGCCTTGAATTTCTGGGACACATTGTCAGTGACAGCTGGCCACATCTGTGACTGGACCCAGAGAGATCCCACATTGTCAAGGGTTAAGGTGAATGATACAGACCGGGTGGCAACATGAGAAACCTAAGCACTTGTGGACCCTATTGAACTCGCCAGGGTGAACTGACCTTGAGGATGGTGTGATCTTGTGGGGCACGCAAGTCATCATTCCACCACCAACCAGGGGACATTTTTTACAGGAAATGCATAGTGCCCACCCAGAGCAAACAAAGAGGAAGAAGCTGGCATGCAGATATATATGGTGGCCAGGCATCGATAAAGCCATCGGAGAAATGGTCCAGCAATTCCACCCATGTTAGACCCAACAATCCCTGCCTCCATCGACCAGCCTCCATCCCTGGGGAGGGCCGGGTTTCCCATGGACCCCGGGACAACGTTGACAATGGGGGTCCTTTCTTGGGCAGGATGTTTTTAGTTTTGGTGGATGTCCACTCTGAGTGGCTGTCGCTACAGGAAATGGGGACCACGACTTTGGCGGCTACGGTGGACAGCTTACGCCGAGTGTTTGCTATACACTGGCCGCCAGAATCCAGCGCATCTGACAATGGCACCCCTTTTTCAGGGGATGGCTTGCAGAAATGTATACGTGCTGACAGCATACGCCACACCCGAATGGCCTCAGGCCACCCTACACCCAATGGACTGGCCGAGAGGGCTATTCAGACCTTTAAAAATGCCATGACAACAATCTGACAAGCCACTGCGCCAACGGCTTGATAATTTTCTGTTGTCATACAACTCGACCCCTCAGACGCCTGCTGATGGGTGACCCCCGTTTCAGAACCGACAGGTCCCACTGGTAATGTCGACATCCCTGTGAATGTTCCTGAGCAGAGGGAGTTGTGAACTCCCACATCAACCCAGTCGGCTGTACCATTGGAATCCATTTTCACTACCGAGGAGATGGGGCCTCCTGAACTGTCGTGGGCCACCAGCAACATGACTACCTCAAAGGATGTTGAGCCCGTGGGAGGACCAGGGAGGTCCGGGATGACCCGAAGGTCCCCAGACCAACTGACTCTCTCTTGAACTCTCTCTCCCCTGATGTCTTTGCCATGTATATAGAACATGGCCGGGATTCTCCCCTACCCGGCGGGGCGGGGGGTCCCGGCGGGATGGAGTGGCGTGAACCACTCCGGCGTCGGGCCGCCCCAAAGGTGCGGAGAATTACCAAGCCCTCACCTTGGGGGCTAGGCCCGCGCCGGAGTGATTTCCTCCCCGCCGGCTGGCGGGAAAGGCCTTCGCCGGGCGACGCATGCGCGGGAGCGTCAGCTCACGGCATCCCCGCGCATGCACAGGGGAGGGGGTCCCTTCCGCCTCCGCCATAGTGAAGACCATGGCGAAGGTGGAAGAAAAAGTGTGCCCCCACGGCACAGGCCCGCCGGCCGATCGGTGGGCCCCGATCGCGGGCCAAGCCACCGTGGGGGCACCCCCCCGGGGCCAGATCGCCCCCGCCCCCCCCCCCCCATGACCCCGGAGCCCGCCCGCGCCGTCTGCCCCCGCCGGTAAGGTAGGTGGTTCCATCGACGCCGGCTGGCGAGGGCTTCGGCCCATCGCGGGCCGGAGAATCGCCGGGGGGGAGCCCGCCGACCGGCGCGATTCCCGCCCCCGCCGATTCTTTGGTAGCGGAGAATTCGGGACACGGCGGGGGCGAGATTCACGCCAGCCCCCGGCAATTCTCCGACCCGGCGGGGGGTCGGAGAATCGCGCCCAATGTACATAGTTTTTGTGTCATATGGGACTAATGGGAGGGAGGGGTGTTGTCCCGTTAAAGGGGGCGGGGCTGGCAGGCCACATGGCCGGCTCACAGGGGCGTGCGAACCCCGGCCAATAGCGAGTTAGCGCGGGGCCCTGGGAGCGGGGGCTGGGGCAGTGTGAATCCCGGAGCTGGAGACGAAAGAGCCATCCTATCGCCGGTATAATTACCAGCCTTTACCTTTCGCTAATAAACCCCTTTGTTACTGCTAGAAGCCTCCAGCGTGTTTCTCGAGACACCACAACAGGCATTGCTGTCAGAATCAGCGTTCGTTATCCGTCCCTTCTTACCCATTTGATAAAACTGAGAGACTTGCTCAGCCACCTCGGAGTGACAGCGAGGAGTCAGCCTCGTTTGTTGTAGAACTGGAGTCACTTATAGGTCAGACCAGGTAAAGCCAGCAACCTTCCTTTTCTGAAGAGTTTTCGTTGAGATCTATGATTATTGTACAACTTCTCAGTCACTAGCTGCCTATTTCTAGATTCTATTTCCGAGAAGACAGACTTCAAATTCTCAACCTGATGTCGGTCGGTTCCTTGCACTGTCCGTTCTGTAACACAACCACTACACTCTCTGCACAATGGTTATTTTTGAGTATTTTTATTGCTGTTGATTAGGTATGATTAGGCTACGCTAAGATTTTGTCTCACTGGAATCTGCACATACCCAGCAGTGTGTCGGGTATTGTTTACAGAGTAGTACCTCAGATCAGGCCATGGGAAAGCAGGCAACTTAGCACAGTGGGCTAAACAGCTGGCTTGTGATGCAGAGCAAGGCCAGCAGCGCGGGTACAATTCCCGTACCAGCCTCCCCGAACAGGCGCCGGAATGTGGCGACTAGGGGCTTTTCACAGTAACTTCATTGAAACCTACTTGTGACAATCAGCAATTATTATTATTATTAGTATATGAGTTGAATATTGCTGAAAACCAGCAGGGGCTGGTTTAGCACACTGGGCTAAATCGCTGGCTTTTCAAGCAGGCCAGCAGCACGGTTCAATTCCCGTACCAGCCTCCCCGAACAGGCGCTGTGAATGTGGCGACTAGGGGCTTTTCACAGTAACTTCATTGAAGCCCACTTGTGACAATAAGCAATTTTCATTTCATTTCATTTTCAAAAGAGAGAAATGTTGCTGAAGTTTTGCATCTCACACTCAGCAGGACAAATGCAAGAATTCCAAATTTCAAACAATCACAACAATTTATCCTACAGGAGAAAATGATGCCGATTGGTTGGCAAATCAGTCTGATTGGCTGATGCCTTGCTATGGGAAAGCATGGGATGTGGGCGTCGGTGGCTGGGTCAGCATTTGTCACCCATCCCTAATTGCCCTTGAACTGAGTGGCTTGTTAGGCCATTTCAGAGGGCATTTGAGAGTCAACCACATTGCTGAGGGTCTGGAGTCACATGTCGGCCAGACCAGGTAAGGACAGCAGATTTCCTTCCCTAAAGGACATTAATGAACCAGATGGGTTTCTTCAAAAATCGACAACAGTTTCAGGGTCACGGTTACTGAGACTAGCTTTTGGTTCCAGGTTTTATGAATTGAATTTAACTCCACCAGCTGCCGTGGTAGGATTTGAACCCCTGCCCCCAGTGCACTAGACTGGGCCTCTGGATCCTGGTCCAGTGACATTACCCTATTTTAGAACAAAGAACAAAGAAAAGTACAGCACAGGAACAGGCCCTTCGGCCCTCCAAGCCCGTGCCAACCATGCTGCCCGCCTAAACTCCAATCTTCTACACTTCCTGGGTTCGTATCCCTCTATTCCCATCCTATTCATGTATTTGTCAAGATGCCCCTGAAACGTCACTATCGTCCCTGCTTCCACCACTTCCTCCGGCAGCGAGTTCCAGGCACCCACTACCCTCTGTGTAAAAAACTTGCCTCGTACATCTCCTCTAATCTTTGCCCTTCGCACCTTAAACCTATGCCCCCTCGTAATTGACCCCTCTATCCTGGGAAAAAGTCTCTGACCATCCATTCTGTCTATGCCCCTCATAATTTTGTAGACCTCTATCAGGTCGCCCCTCAACCTCCGTCGTTCCAGTGAGAATAAACCGTGTTTATTCAACCGTTGCAAACCGAGTTTATTCAACCCGTCAATTAGACCAGTCAAATTACCAATTAAAATAAATCCACTAAACTGAGGGACAAATGAAAGGCCCAACCCCTTAAAGGGACCCTACCTTAAACAAGAACAAGTCACAAATGAAGCTTCAAACGTCAAACCAAACTGTGATGAAGAGGGTTGATAATGCACCCCGATTCCTGCAGAACCCACCGGGCACAGAAGGCCGCGTGAGTGCTGGTGGACACTGCGAGCTCCCTCTCCATGGCCACCCAGCTGCGAATCTAGCCACGTTAGGACAGACCGTTGTGTTGGAGACCTCCTTGGCCACCCATGCCTCGACCTGTTGATGGCAAGATTGGCCATGCCCTGCAGTAGGTCCACGACGAGGCCTTCCTCCGTCCCCACCCTTCACTGAACCACCTGCTCGTAGATCAGGAGCGTGGGGTTGAAGTGCAAATAAAACTGCAACAAAAGGTTATTTAAATAACCAAACAGGGAGTGCAGTCTATTGCAGCCTATAGATGCATGGTCCACGGATTCCACAAGGCCGCAAATAGGGCAGTCTTCTTGGGAGTCTGTGAACCGATATATCTTACGGTTGTATGGGACTGCTGCATGCAACACCCTCCACCCCATCGCCCCGATTTTAACGGGAGGGCTCTCCATAGAGGGACCTCCACTAGGGACCTCCGGCACCGGACGGCAACAAGGCATGTCCAGGCGGCGGGCGAGCACAAGGGAGTGACGAGCGTTCAGCAGCAGCCCATACAGGAAACCCCTCTGTGCCATGTGAAATGGTGCACTTGATGAGGTGGCTTGGGTGTGGGGCACCAACTCTCGAAGCGGAGGGTTCGAAGCTGGGAGGCAATGTGAAATTCTGCCCAAGCAGGGGTGCGTTCAGGCAGTACTCCACCGAACATGTGGGCATCCTCGAATCCTTGTGCGCCATCGGGGCCGCGCATGACCGTTTTGAAGTCACTTTAATGACATTCGATTGATGGTCATCGTTAGACTTTGAGTTACAGATTTTCTATTGAACTTGAATTTTAGCGTGGTGGGATTTGAATATGGAACCCTAAGTGTTTCTGGGTTAACAGCAAACCAGCAATACCACAATGACACCATCTCCCCACTCTTTAAACCGTGCACCTTTTTGAATCACCCAGGAGTTTAGGGCTCCTTTACCTCTTTACTATACTCTTCACTAAACTCTCAACTATACCCTTCACTATAACCTTCACTATACTCTTCACTATAATCTGCACTATACTCTTCACTATAATCTGCACTATACTCGCCACTATACCCTTCAATATAGTCTTCACTATAGTCTTCATTATACTCTTCACTATACACTTCACTATACTCTTCACCATAGTCTCCACTATACTCTTTACTATACACTTCAACACCTTTTTATCCTGTTGTGACTGTTCGGAATTCGGCATTCTCCCTAAATTCTCCCCCAAATTATTTTGATACCTAAGTCTAGGTCAGGGGGCGTCATTCTCCGACCCCCCGCCGGGTCGGAGAATGGCCGTTGGCCGCCGTGAATCCCGCCCCCGCCCCCGCCGAAGTCTCCACTACCGGAGATTGGGCGGGGGCGGGAATCGGGCCGTGCCGGTTGGCGGGACCCCCCGCTCAATTCTCCGGCCCGGATGGGCAGAAGTCCCGCCCAGAAATTGCCTGTCCCGCCGGCGTAAATCAAAGCTGGTATTTACCGGCGGGACCAGGCGGCGTGGGCGGGCTCCGGGGTCCTGGGGGGGGCGCGGGGTGATCTGACCCCGGGGGTGCCCCCACGGTGGCCTGGCCCACGATCGGGGCCCACCGATCCGCAGGCGGGCCTGTGCCGTGGGGGCACTCTTTCCCTTCCGCCTCCGCCACGGCCTCCACCATGGCGGAGGCGGAAGAGACTCTCCCCACTGCGCATGCGCCGCATTTCCGCGCCAGCTGGCGGGGCAACAAACGCCATTTCCGTCAGCTGGCGGGGCGGAAATCCCTCCGGCGCCGGCCTAGCCCCTCAATGTTGGGGCTCGGCCCCCAAAGATGCAGAGCATTCCGCACCTTTGGGCCGGCGCGATGCCCGTCTGATTGGCGCCGTCTTTGGCGCCAGTCGGCGGACATCGCGCCGTTGGGGGAGAATTTCGCCCAAGGTCTTAAATTCTGTTCACTATCCGGCGCTCTCTTCGAGTGAGGACAGGAGTACGCAGTAATAAAGCTTTTGTTTTGGTTGAATAGGCCTTTGCCAGGCAACTGAGCAATGAGGAATGACTGTGTAGATGAGGTACGCGGGTGGGAAGCGGTGGACGTGTCCTTGGCCACAAGGAACCGTAAACTTTGAAGGGGGTCAGTGTCTCAGTGCCTCCAAAATGCAGGGGATGGGGGTGGTGGGAAACGAAGGAGAAGAATAAAAGCACCATTTAAACATCGTCAAAGGCAGAAAGATAAAGGGTTTTTTTTCAATGAGGGAGACAGAATCGGACTATTGTGGATGGTGGTGCGACAAGCATCAGGAATGTACCCACCTCAGCCGCTGAGACGAAAGAGTCCGTCGACGCGATGCTGGTCGTGTCCCTCAGGCAGAAGTCTTCAGTGTCTCTGACCGTGATGTCGGTCTCCCTGTCTGTATATAAAGTGAGCAATTACATCATTAGGTTGCTTCCGGGCTACATTTAAGCGGCATTTACGGTAGCAAAGTGAAGCGAGTTAAGCTGCAACAAGAACAAGAGGAGGCCACTCAGCCCCTCAAGCCTCTCCTATCATTCAATTAGATCACGGTTGATTTGCACCTTCGCTTTTATTTATATAATGGATCTGCAGCCAAATGGAAAAAAAAACATCATGTGGTTAGGCAGTCTGGTGGCACAGTGGTTAGCGCCAGGGACCCAGGTTCGATTCCGGCTTGGGTCACTGTCTGTGTGGAGTTTGCACGTTCTCCCCGTGTCTGTGTGAGTTCCCTCCGGGTGCTCCGGTTTCCTCCCACAGTCCAAAGATGTGCAGGTTAGGTGGAATGGCCGTGATAAATTGTCCCCAAGTGTTCAGGGATGTGCAGGTTAGGTTAAGGGGTTGTTGGGATCAGGTAGAGTGCTCATTCAGAGGGTCGGTGCAGGACTAATGGGCCGAATGGCCTCCTTCTGTAGGGATTACATGATTTGGTTGCCAACTCTAATCCAGCCTAATCCTTGAGGTTTCAATCCATGATCTCAAATCATCCACCCCACCCTGTCATAAAAGTCTTCTGTTGTCCCATCGCCACGATGTTTACAAGTAACAAATGAAAGTCTTCAAAGATTAAAACTGTCCAACAGGTACTGTCCGTGTGGAGTTTGCACATTCTCCCCGTGTCTGCGTGGGTTCTGCCCCCACAACCCAAAAAGGTATGCAGTGTTGGCCATGCTAAATTGCCTCACGGCGCCGAGGTCCCAGGTTCGATCCCAGCCCCGGGTCACTGTCCGTGTGGAGTTTGCACATTCTCCCCGTGTCTGCGTGGGTTTCACCTCCACAACCCAAAGATGTGCAGGGTGGGTGGATTTGCCACGCTAACGTGCCCCTTAATTAGAAAAAATTAATTGGGTACTCTAAACTTATTTTTAAAAAGTAATAGGCCGGGATTCTCCCTTCTGGGGATTAAGGCCCCAGGCCGACAGACCCCCCTCCTCCACACAACTCAACCTCAGGCCCCCCCTCCTCCCCACAACTCAACCTCACAGGCCCCACCTTCTCCCCACAACTCAACCTCACAGGCCCCCCCTTCTCCCCACAACTCAACCTCACAGGCCCCCCCTCCTCCCCACAACTCAACCTCACAGCCCCCCCTCCTCCCCACAACCCAACCTCACCAGACCCCCCCCCCTCCTCCCCACAACTCAACCTCACAGGACCCCCTCCACTCCACAACTCAACCTCACAGGCCCCCCCCCTTCTCCCCACAATTCAATCTCACAGGCCCCCCCCCCCCCCGGGGATTCTCCGACCCGGTTTGGGGGGGGGGGGGCGGGGGCGGAGAATCCAGTGACCCAGGGCTGGGATCGAACCAGGGTCCTCAACGCTGTAGGCAGCAGTGCTAATCACTGAGCCGCCCCAAAACCTATTCCATTTCTAATTTCCTAGCTGTGTGATGCAAATCATAGAACTGAAATCAACTCTGTTTCTCTGACTTTTGGAAGAGGTGTTAAACTGGGGCTCCATGGGCCTGTTTGGGTGGGTGTGACACTATCTCAAAGAAGAGCTGGGGTGTGGGGGAGGCGCAGTTCATCAGCTGGAAAATGCTTTGAGATATACCAATGGTCATGAAAGGTGTAATATGAAATAAAGTCTTTGTTACTCTCACAGAGTACCCAATTTAGAGTACCCAATTCTTTTTTTTGAGCAAGGGGTGGGTTTGACAAGGATAAAAGGGAAGTCTGTGATAAGGTAAAAGACAGGAGAGGCAGATCAAACACAGTTTGTGTGACTGCTTTGCGGATAAACTCCATTCTGTCTGCAACAATCACCTCAATCTCTCATTTTAATCTTCTGCTTCTGTCCCACACTGACATCTCTGACTTGGCCAGCTGAGTGAAGTTCAATGTCAGCTTCAGGAACAGCACCTCAGCTTTCAATTTCCAGCCATTAGAAAACATTATGCCCATCCCGTATTGCCACTGAATTCAGTGGCTTGCTCGTCTATTTCAGGGGGCAGATAAGAGTCAACCGCATTGCTGTGGGTCTGGAGTCACATGTTGGCCAGACCGGGTAAGAACGGCAGATTTCCTTCCCTAAAGGACATTAGTGAAATAGGTGGGATTTTCGTGGCAATCGATGATAGCTTCATGGTTAATATTAATGAGACTAGTTTTCAATTCCAGATTTGTATTTGAACTTGAATTTAAATTCCACAAGCTGCCATGGTGGGATTTGAGCCCGTGTCCCCAGAGACTTTTTATCGACCTCTGGATTACTATTCCAGTGACATTAGGCGTGATTTAATTCGCAGCTCCTCGATCGGCCTGCTATCAAATGGGTTTCTGCCGGGTTTATTGGCCTGGGTAGGGAACGCCCTGCTGAGTCGCACTTACCTCATTGATGACTCATTTTTAAATGGACCCCAATCTTTCGACACCCCCTCTGCTCCTCCACTGATTCTTCCAGACGCTCTCCCCATCACTGCCCCAACTTACCTCCTACGGGATCCTCTAGCCCCCCCCCCCCCCCCCCCCCGCCGACTCTGAAGGACAGGGCACGCCTGGGCACGATCCTGGCATGGGCAACCTGGCATGTGGGCATCCGTGCACCCTGGCAGTGCACCTGCCAGTCTGGCAGTGCCACCTGAGCACACCAACAATACCAGGGAGGTACTGCTGGGTGCCTGGGTGGTAGTGCCAAGGTGCAGGCTGGATGGGCAAAGGTGCACACGTGCCAGCGGGAGTGCCAGGGTACCACCTTGCCCAGAGCCTGACTACCCGAGGGCCTCCAATGCGCTGGGAGATCCCCCTGGTGACGTCACGCCTGGTCCATGTTTGTGTGTACCAGTGCTAAACAGCGCCATGGTGAGGTCTCCTAGGTGGAGCCATTAGTTTCCGGGCCTCGGGAGTACTGGCATTGACATACGTAAATGAGCATAATGGCTCATACAACTTGTTGGATCTCGCGAGGTGTTCCGAGTGTCCCACATCTGGCGATAGGCCTTTCACGAGATTTAATGGCCTCATCACGTCAACGAGTAAGTGCGTTGAGTCCATTAGATCGTGTCCATGGTAATAATATCAGTGCCCATCGTTCCTTCTCTTTGCTTGTATCAATTGTTTCTCATTTTTTGTTATTTTTGCTTTCAGCCAGCACCACAATTGTTTGAGGCACATCTTTTGCTTTGTTGTCCCTCTCCTGCCCTCTGGCTATTCTCTTTGACCCTGGGAGACTAACTCTTTCCATACCAGGCAATGCCTAACTCAGAATTAACTATCAATCCAGTGCAAACCATTGAGCTATGAGATGGAAGGCTTCCACACAATTTATTACACGATAATGGAAATAATATCCTCTATGTTAGACAGATAGATTGCTCAGGCAAGGAGATAGTATGGACTTGGTTTAAGTGCATGGCCTCCTTCTGTACTGCAAACGTCTATGGCCCTATTTCCTGGACCTCAAAGCTCATAATCACAAGTCACCCAATTTATTGAGCCCCAAATCTGTGCCCCTTGCACAAACCCCTTCATAGCCTTGATCCGCCGCTTTACCTCTGCAATCTTCTCCAGCCGGATATCCCTGCTACAGTTTTCCGTCCCTCGCTACTCCCCTTCCCACCACATTCATCATCAGAGCTCTCGGTCACCACAGCCTTGCACACAGTAACTCTCATCCTCAGAATCTCCCTTGCTTCGAGGGCTCAACAGAAGTCTGGGATGTCTCAGTCCAGCCAACTCATCCCCTGCACTGCTCTAGGGTGAAGGCGGCCAGAATGGATCGAATACTGCAGCACTATCTCCCCCTTTCCTTGCAGGCGGCCCACCTTAGGGGCACAGATCTTGATGCCACTTTAAGGGATTGGGCCAATGCACCTTTAAATGTTGGACCCCATTCTGGGTTCTGAATTTGCTGCCTAAGACACGGCCCCTCAGAATTCACAACTCTTTACCACGAGAAAATATCTCCAAGACGAATCCAGTGCTCTGTCTCTTAGTCTCCTCAAAGTCGAAACTGGAGGTGGCATCGTGGTATTGTCACTGGACTAGTAAACCGGAGACCCAGGGTACTGCTCCGGAGACCTGGGTTCAAATCCCGGCACTGCAGATGGTGAAATTTGAATTCAATAGAAATCTGGAATTAGGGGCGAGATTCTCCGACCTCCCGCCGTGTCGGAGAATCGCTGGGGGCTGGGTGAATCCCGCCCCCGCCGGTTGCCGAATTCTCCGGCACCGGATATTCGGCGGGGGCGGGAATCGCGCCGCGCCGGTTTGCGGCCCCACCCCCCCCCCCCCGCGATTCTCCGGCCCGGATAGGCCGAAGTCCCGCTGCTAGGATGCCTGTCCCGCCGGCGTAGATTAAACCACCTCTCTTACCGGCGGGACAAGGCGGCGCGGGCGGGCTCCGGGGTCCTGGAGGGGGGCGCGGGGCGATCTGGCCCCGGGGGGTGCCCCCACGGTGGCCTGGCCCGCGATCGGAGCCCACCGATCCGCGGGCGGGCCTGTGCCGTGGGGGCACTCTTTTCCTTCCGCCTTCGCCACGGTCTCCACCATGGTGGAGGCGGAAGAGACTCCCTCCACAGCGCATGCGCGGGGATGCCGTGAGCGGCCGCTAACGCTCCCGCGCATGCGCCGCCCGGAGATGTCATTTCCGCGCCAACTGGCGGGGCACCAAAGGCCTTTTCCGCCAGCTGGCGGGCGGAAATTAGTCCGGCACGGCCTAGCCCCTTAAGGTTGGGGCTCGGCCCCCCAAGATGCGGAGGATTTCGCATCTTTGGGGCGGCGCGATGCCCGACTGATTTGCACCGTTTTGGCGCCGGTCGGCTGATATCGCGCTGATACCGGAGAATTTCGCCCTAGAAGTCTAATAATGACCATGAAACCATTGTCGACTGTCGTAAAAACCCATCTGTTTCACTACTGCCCTTTAAGGAAGGAAATCTGCCGCCCTTACCTAGTCCACATGTGACTCCACAGCACAGCAACGTGGTTGACTCTTAACTGCCCCCTCATGGGCAATGAGGGATGGGCAATAAATGCTGGCACAGCCTGCGACGCCCACGTCCCATGAACGAATAAAAAAAACTCTCTGCTCTGTGCGATCAATTTCACAATACTTGTTTACACAAGTTAAGTGGTTTCAAGGGTTTGTAGTTTGTGAGACTTCAAAGGGCCTGAATGATTCACACTTATATTAGCTTCTACTTCATACTTTCTTGAATGACTTTGATTCAAGGTTTTTTTTTACACGTTATTTTACACCATTGGATTGGGCGGCACAGTAGCACAGTAGCTTCACAGCGCCAGAAACCCGGGTTCAATTCCCCGCTGGGTCACTGTCTATGCGGAGTCTGCACGCTCTCCCCGTGTCTGCGTGGGTTTCCTCTGGGTGCTCCGGTTTCCTCCCACAAGTCCCGAAAGACGTGCATGTTAGGTTAATTGGACATTCTGAATTCTCCCTCTGTGTACCCGAACAAGCGCCGGAGTGTAGCGACTCGGGAATTTTCACAGTAACTTCATTGCAGTGTTAATATAAGCCTACTTGTTATACTAATAAAGATTATTATTATTTATTAGTTCTGCAATGTGCACAGTGGTTCAATGGGGATTGAAGAACTTGGCATCGTGGGCATAAGGGGCCATATGGGGTGGGTAGAAGGGCAGAGCTGCTTTGAGGAGCACGAGGGGACAAAGTGAGTGGGTAGGCGGGCATAAGTTCATAAATTCATAAGATATAGGAGCAGAATTAGGCCATTCGGCCCATCGAGTCTGCTCTGCCATTCTATCATGGCTGATATGTTTCTCATCTGCTACCTCCAATGTTACAGACCAAGAGCTGGATTGCAAAATCAGTCAGAGCACCTCCTCCCTAGAACACATGACCTAGAAGCGGGAGTCGGCAATTTAGCCTCCCGAGCCTAAACGCCCTCAATATGATCATGGCTGATCCCACCCCGGCCTCAACTCCACTGTCCTGCCCATTCTCCATAATCCTCCAACCAATTACCAATTAAACATAAGGATCACAAAGGGCCATGGGGAATGTTTGGAGGGCGAAGGGGGTGTGAGGGGTGTGAGACGGAGGGCCTTTGTGTTTTTATTTCACTGGGACGAAGACCCTCGGCACTGAGGTGAGTCTTTAAACCAGCCCACCTCTGCACTGGACATCCCCGGTGGCTGACTCCACACTTTCTCCCCAGTTGGCCGACCCGACTCCAGCCTGCATCCATCCCCCCGCGATGACGATCCCGCCCTTGCAGGCACTGTCTCCCAAGGTGGGCAGGCCGAGTTATGAATTTTTCTGTCACACACCACCCCTCCCCCTTACCAACCTCGAGGATGAAAATCCAGACCAGTGAGTCAAGGAAGTCACATACAAGTTGCCAAGTTGCACTGGGTGGGTTACTGAAGACACATGTGTGAGTCTCACTTATTCAGGGAGGCAACGGTAAATCATATCGAATTGCATTTCAATCATTTGCAAATGGGCAATTAAATATATCAATGAGCTTCCTGCTGTCAGCAGGCGGGTTTCCCAATGTGCTACCTTCCCCTGCTGACTTAATCGGCCACAGCTTTCCTGGGAATCCATGACGTGCGGTCTCCTGCACAATTCTCCATGCCCTCCTGCCCTCCTGCCTGCTGCAGTAAATTCCACAAAATCCAGGCCTTGGAGTCAGGTGCTCGTGGTTTCAAGTCCCACTCGGGGACTCGATGGAGAAGCTGGCACTCCGATGAATTATTGGGAGAGTCCTGCAGTGTCACAGGTGCAGAGCTTCGAACGAGGTGGAAAACTAAAGGTTCCATCTGTCCTCCAAGGTGGACATAGAAGATACAATGGCACTATAGTGAAGGAGAACATGGGAGTTATACCCGGAGGTCGGGTAAATATTTAACCCTCAACTAACACCTAACTAATCGTTACAACACTGCTGTTTGCTGTCCGCAGATGGATGATGCGTTTCCTACATTACAACACTTGGAAAAGTACTTCATTGGCAGGAAAACACTTTGGCACATCCTGCGGCCAAAACGAGGTGCTCGAAATACAAGCCTTCCCGATCTTTGGAAGCTCTGCAACCACTATGTCATGGTCATGATCTTCAGCCACCTCGCTCTAACTCTTCACAGAGCTCCTGAATGGCCATGCTTGAATCCCCACGCCCATCTGCCAAGCCACCCCAAGAAGGACCTTTTAATGTTTCCCCGTTTCAAAAGGTGCTGAATGAACACTCGCTGGTTGTCTTTGAATTCCATTTCGTTGTCTGAAATGGCAGCCTAACGAAGAGAGATTAAAAATAGAAGTGGAAAGCATCACTTGGCAAAATCCGCCATTCTTCAGCAGTTACATCAACTCTGTGACCAGCTGCAGTTGGAGTGTGTCCCACTTTCCAAAGGCAGCACCTAACATTGTGACAGCTGAACCTCTTTTGCAATATTACCAGCACGTAAACAGGAGGAGAATTTCAAATAGAACCTTTTCCATTTCAAAGATCTTTACCATAATTCAAAGGCTACAGATATTCCCAGCCAAAGCTTGCAATACAAAGACAATTCAGATTTTCATCGCATCTTTCAAGACTGCAGGAATCATAGAATCCCTACACTGCAGAAGGAGGCCATTCGGCCCATTGAGTCTGCACCGACCCTTGGGAAGAGCCCCCACTCCATCCGTGTAACCCCACATAACCTTTTTGGACACTAAGGAGCAATTTAGCATGGCCAATCCACCTAACCCGCACGTCTTTGGACTGTGGGAGGAAACCGGAGCAGCCGGAGGAAACCCACGCACACACGGGGAGAACGTGCGGACTCCACACAGACAGTCCCCAAAGGCCGGAAGCGAATCTGGGTCCCTGGAGCAGTGAGGCGGCAGTGCTAACCACTGTGGCACCGTGCCGCCCATATTCCGAAAGCGTCTTGGAGCCAATTAATTACTTTTTTAAAGGGCGCGATTTAATGGTCATGTCGAGCCCGAGGTGGGGGGGGGGGCCCAGTAAATAATTTACCCGGTCGCTTCACATCTCACAAGATCTTACGGGATGTAGCGAGATGTCGCGGACAGAATTCTGCCCAATATGGGCGGGGTCAGCATTAATCTGCATGATAGCGAGCAGCTAGTCTTGCTGTAATAAGACCATACGACCATAAGACATAGAAGCAGAATTAGGCCACTCGGCCCATCGAGTCTGCTCCGCCATTCTATCATGGCTGATATTTTTCTCATCCCCATTCTCCTGCCTTCTCCCCATAACCCCTGATCTCCTTATTAATCAAAAACCTATCTATCTCAGTCTTAAAGATACTCAGTGATTTGGCCTCCACAGCCTTCTGCTGCAAAGAGTTCCACAGGTTCACCACCCTCTGGCTGAAGAAATTCCTCCTCATCTCTGTTTTAAAGGATCGTCCCTTTAGTCTGAGGCTGTGGCCTCGGGTTCTTGTTTTTCCGCTAAGTGGAAACATCCTCTCCACGTCCACTTTATCCAGGCATCTCAGTATCTTGTAAGATCCCCCCTCATCCTTCTAAACTCCAACGAGTACAGACCCAAAGTCCTCAACCGTTCCTCAGACGGCAAGCTCTTCATTCCAGGGATCATTCTTGTGAACCTCCTCTGGATCCTTTCCGAGGCCAGCACATCTTTCCTTAGATACGGTCCCAAAACTGCTCACAATACTCCAAATGCGGTCTGACCAGAGCCTTATACAGCCTCAGAAGTACATCCCTGGTCTTGTATTCTAGCCCTCTTGATATGAATGCTAACATTGTAACCTGAAGAGAATTGTGAACAAGGACTCCCAAGTCCCTTTGTGCTTCTGATTTCCTAAGCATTTCCCCATTTAGAAAATAGTCTATGCTTAAATTCCTCCTTCCAAAGTGTATAACCTCACACTTTTCCACATTGTACTCTATCTGCCACTTCATTGCCCACTCTCCTAGCCTGTCCAAATCCTTCTACAGCGCCCCCCTGCTTCCTCAATAGAACATAGAACATAGAAAATACAGCACAGAACAGGCCCTTCGGCCCACGATGTTGTGCCGAACCTTTGTCCTAGATTAATCATAGATTATCTTTGAATTTACAGTGCAGAAGGAGGCCATTCGGCCCTTTGAGTCTGCACCGGCTCTTGGAAAGAGCACCTTACCCAAACTCAACACCTCCACCCAACACCAAGGGCAATTTTGGACACTAAGGGCAATTTATCATGGCCAATCCACCTAACCTGCACATCTTTGGACTGTGGGAGGAAACCGGAGCACCCGGAAGAAACCCACGCAGACACGGGGAGGATGTGCAGACTCCGCACAGACAGTGATCCAAGCCGGAATCGAACCTGGGACCCTGGAGCTGTGAAGCAATTGTGCTATCCACAATGCTACCGTGCTGCCCTTAAGAACAAATAAATCTACACTATATCATTTTACCGTAATCCATGTACCTATCCAATAGCTGCTTGAAGGTCCCTAATGTTTCCGACTCAACTACTTCCACAGGCAGTGCATTCCATGCCCCCACTACTCTCTGGGTAAAGAACCTACCTCTGATATCCCTCCTATATCTTCCACCTTTCACCTAAAATTTATGTCCCCTTGTAATGGTTTATTCCACCCGGGGAAAGAGTCTCTGACTGTCTACTCTATCTATTCCCCTGATCATCTTATAAACCTCTATCAAGTCGCCACTCATCCTTCTCCATTCTAATGAGAAAAGGCCTAGCACCCTCAACCTTTCCTCGTAAGACCTACTCTCCATTCCAGGCAACATCCTGGTAAATCTCCTTTGCACCTTTTCCAAAGCTTCCACATCCTTCCTAAAATGAGGCGACCAGAACTGTACACAGTACTCCAAATGTGGCCTTACCAAAGTTTTGTACAGCTGCATCATCACCTCACGGCTCTTAAATTCAATCCCTCTGTTAATGAACGCGAGCACACCATAGGCCTTCTTCACAGCTCTATCCACTTGAGTGGCAACTTTCAAAGATGTATGAACATAGACCCCAAGATCTCTCTGCTCCTCCACATTGCCAAGAACTCTACCGTTAACCCTGTATTCCGCATTCATATTTGCCCTTCCAAAATGGACAACCTCACACTTTTCAGGGTTAAACTCCATCTGCCACTTCTCAGGCCAGCTCTGCATCCTATCTATGTCTCTCTGCAGCCGACAACAGCCCTCCTTACTATCCACAACTCCACCAATCTTCGTATTGTCTGCAAATTTACTGACCCACCCTTCAACTCCCTCATCCAAGTCATTAATGAAAATCACAAACAGCAGAGGACCCAGAACTGATCCCTGCGGTACGCCACTGGTAACTAGGATCCAGGCTGAATATATGCCATCCCACCACCACTCTCTGACTTCTATCGGTTAGCCAGTTCGTTATCCAACTGGCCAGATTTCCCACTATCAATACTACCTGTCCCTCTTCAGATCTTTGTATCATCTGCAAACTTAGCATCAGTGCCCTCAGTTCCTTATCTGATCTACCCACGGCGTTGGGATCTAAGCCCTTCACTTTGGAGACCCCAGGTAAACGCTCATCAGTACTAGTCTCCACAAATGGGGACCAGGTGTATTGATGTTTTTTTTTGGGGGGGTGGGATCTCCCTGGGAATCAGGGGCACCTGGGTGGCAGGACTCTGGGAGTGGTGGTACACTGGCACCGTGACGCCACCTGGACACTTTAGTAGTGCCACCTGGGTGCCATCCTGGTGTTGTCAGGGTGCCCAGGTGGCACTGCCAGCTGCGAAGCTGCTCAGTGTAGGAAATGAGGCAAAGTGCAGCCTCAGCGGAGCAGTCCTCGCTGAGGCCCCGAAACAGAGTCCGGTTTGAGAGCGTGGTCTTCCTTTTATTATTATTATTCACAGACTCCCAAGAAGACTGCCCTTTTTGCAGTCTTGTGGGGTCCGTGGACCATGCATCTATAGGCTGTAATAGACTGCACTCCCTTTTCGGTTACTTAAAAAACCTTTTGTTGCAGTTTTATTTGCACTTCAGCCCCAAGCTTTTAAACTTAAATTTTAAACACAGCAGGGTTCTGAAAATGGCCTTGGATGTCCTGAATTTTGCATTTGGAATAACAGTGTTAATAGCGCTCATCTAGTTATAGAATAAATTGGTCAGAAACTTCTAGACTGTACATAATGCACAGTGAAATGTGGAAATCTGAAAATCGCTCACCAACTTTCCCTGCTTCTCTACAAGCTATGTATCAAAGCTCAGATGGCCCGAGAAATGAAATGAAATGAAAATCGCTTATTGTCACAAGTAGGCTTCAAATGAAGTTACTGTGAAAAGCCCCGAGTCGCCACATTCCGCCGCCTGTTCGGGGAGGCTGATTCCGGGAATTGAACTGTGCTGCTGGCCTGCCTTGGTCTGCTTTAAAAGCTAGCGATTTAGCCCTGTGCTAAGTTAAACAACATTTACTTAGTTAACATAAAGTAAAGGCCACAATGTAGCTTACAACTCGAAGGTCCCCGTCGAGACAGCACGGTGGCACAGTGGTTAGCACAGCTGCTTCACAGTGCCAGACAGCCGGGTTCGATTCCGGCCTTGGGTGACTGGCTATGTGGACAGGACAAATGGGAACAATAGGTCTTTTTCTGATTGGCGAGGTGTAACTTGTGGGGTTCCACAGGTTCGGTCCTTGGGCCCCAACTACTTCCAATATCTCTTAATGACTTGGATGTCGGAATAGAAGGTACTATAGCCAAATTTGCAGACAACACTAAAATAGGTGGGACAGTAAGTTGCAATGAGGAAATAAGAAATTCACAAATGGATATAGATAGGTTAGGTGAGTGGGCCAAAATGTGGCAGATGGAGTTTAACATGGAGAAGTGTGAAGTTATCAATTTTGGTTGGAAAAATGGAAAGGCAACTGATTATGTGAATGGGGAGGGTAAGGATCCTTCCTGCTGATTCCCTTATTTCCCCCTTTCTTTTTTTTTGCCATTATAATTTTTGATACATGGTACTTAATGGACATGTATCTTTAAGTCAAGCAGCAGAGAGGAGGAATTCAAGCTGTTGCAACATAGTATATGATGCTGCTATCTTTGGGCAGCAAGGCCCAGACTTTACGGCACCCAAGAGATGGGGTAGGACTTGGTTCGATTGGTTGGCTGGTGACCAATAAATTGGTCAAAAGGCCGTATTCTGCCCGGTAACAGGTAGTGATTGGATCCTACTCAAGTGGAATGATTTCCAGAGACTCAAAGAGCTCATTTGAATCCTGGACACTCAAGAGAAGGACCTGCTCTTCTTCTCTCTCTCTCTTTCTCTCTCTCTCTCCGGAAAGGCTGTGAGTTGATGTATTCCTGAAACTTCAGAGAACCTGAATGAATGAATCTGCAATAAACCCATTACAGAGACCTGGGTCTGAAAGCTTATTTTGAAGGAAGGTCTACTTAAAGACAACTATCTAAAACAAAGACTCTTTTTCTTTTTACTTATTTTTTCACCCCTCTCCTCCCCTCTGTGATTGTCTGTCTTGTGCAAGTGTGTGTAGAAGATGGGGGCAAGTTAAAGTGGGGGGATTAGGAATTAGATAATGATTAGCCAGTTGTATTTGCTGCATACCTAATTATAATTCTTGTTTGAAATAAGAAGTAATTGTGTTTAAACTTACAAACCTGGTGATTGTAATTATCGAGCAGCAAAGGGCCAAAGTCTTTGGGTATTTTTGTAGGAATTATTGGTTATTTCAATTGTGTTGCAACTCCAGGTCAGTGGGGCTGGAACTGACCGTACACTAGCCCAGGGTGTTGTAACAAGAGAAACCTCAGAATTCTTCGGTGCAGAGGGATCTCGATGCCCTTATTCATGAATCGCAGAAAACCGGTATGCAGGTACAGCAGGTAAAATTGAAGGCAATTGGAATTTTGCCCTCTATAGCTAAAGGAAGAGACTATAAAAGTAGGGAAGTGTTGCTACAACTGTACAAGGCATTGGTGGAGACCGCACCTGGAGTATGGTGGACAGATTTGTCCCCTTATTTGGGGAGGGCAGTTCAGAGGCGGTTCACTACATTGATTCCAGAGATCAGGGTTTGTGTTACGAAGAGAGATTGAGCAGTTTAGGCCTTTACTCCCTCGGGTTTAGAAGAATGAGAGGAGATCTAATTGAGGTGTATAAAATGATAAAAGGTAGTGGCAAAGTGCATGTAGAGTGGATGCTTCTTCTTGTGGGGCAATCTAGAACCTCCAGTCATAGTTTTAGGATCAAGGGTCGCAGATTAAGATAGAGATGAGAAGCAATTACTTCTCTCAGAGAGTCGTGAATACGTGGAATTCACTGTCCCAGAGTGCGGTGGATGCTGGGACATTGAGTAAATTTGAGGAGATGGATAGATTTTTAATTAGTGATGGGTGGGAGGATCATGAGGACGGGCAGGAAAGTGGACTTGAGGCCGAGAGGAGAGCTGCCACGATTGCATTGAATGTCGGAGCAGGCTCAAGGGGCGGAATTGCCTACGCCTGCTCCTAGTTCATATGTTCTTATGTAATGAGTGACAAGCAACCTCTCTGGAGCTGAACATTTAGTTTTATAATTGTGGAGAAGCGTTTGATAAGATGCCGCACAACAGGTTAATACACAGGTTTAGACAACATGGGTTCAAAATTCTGTTGAAGTTTAATTAGTGTTAGAGATTTCTTTAGAAAGTGAATTTTTGGCGGCGCAGTGGTTAGCACTGCTGCCTCACGGCACCAAGGGCCTGGGTTCAATCCCAGCCCTGGGTCACTATCCATGTGGAGTTTGCTCATTCTCCTCGTGTCTGTGTGGGGGCATTCTGAAGCTATTCACTTTTATTCTGCATTTCCTCCCCGCCCCCCGCCACCGAATGAGAAACTCCTTTCCAACGCACTCTCAACTTCCTTGCAGCTTCACCTTCAACTCTTTTAACTACCTCAAGGCCTCAGCTCGCCAAGGGTCGCTGCGCTTTGACAGCAGGAAAATGTCGCCCACAGCAACAGGGAGCACACAACCCAGGCCCAAACTAATCCCTCAGCTCGGCTTCCAGCTCTGGTTACCGTGTGTCTCGGCCTCCCTTATTCCCACCACTTGACAACTCTCAGCAGTCCCTCTCAGCTCACCGTGCCTTAAAAGAAACGCAACTCCCCCGTTGAAGGAAGACAACGGGCTGAGAGTCAAACTGTTCACCGCCTCTTGTCCAAACTTGGCAATCCCCCAGGCTGTTGAGGTAAGTGTGGCGGACAGCGAATCCTGCACTAGCTGCCCAGATCCAGAGATTGTTGCAGTGAAACGCTTTTCTTCAGGAAGTTAAGTTGACCCCTCTCTTATATATCTTTCCTATTGACGTCAAGATGACTGAAAGTAGGTTCCAGCAAATTCTGTGAGTTATGGCTCCTTTTATAACAGCTTCTCTCCCCCCCACCCCCCCCCCCCGCAGCAAAAGTACAAGTGCCTGACAGACTAATTCCATTTCTGACTCATCCCATGCTCTTAAAGCCCTGGATTTATATCTTTCAAAGCAGATTATCCAGTCATTATCGCATCCTTTTTACTCCGGCCACCGACCAAGAAGGCGTCAGGATTGTTTGCGTGTGTGTGCACTGGACCCATGTTGGTGCATGCGCAAGTGATCGTGACCCCTCCCCCATCAGCAGCCAGGAGCATCGGGATTATGGAAACTCCCAATTCCTGCAAGGCCTGGCTAGCTCATTTTGTTTTGTATTTTTTTAAAAGTTTTCAAGTTTTACAATTATCGTATCAAAATAAAAATAAAAGCCGCAGGTATCAGGGGCTGGTCTAGCACAGTGGGCTAAACAGCTGGCTTGTAATGCAGAACAAGACCAGCAGCGCGGGTTCAATTCCCGTACCGGCTGTTTTGTTATGCTCTTGTCGTAGCAGAAGCTGATTCCTTCATGTGCACTCTGACAAAGGAAGGTTCAGACTTGGAGATAGTTTTAACATGTTTATTAAACAATTAACAATTCTCCTACTTGGATTCGACTCTACTGTTAATCCTGATATAGCTACTCAGACTGACTAACCAGTCTGCTACAATCCACGTGGTGGGAGTGATGTGTTTCAAATCAACCCTGTGTACACACTGAGTGTCTCCACTGGAAAGAGACGGAGCATGTGTGATGTGTCCTTTTTGTATGGGTTGGTGTAATGCCCCCCCTGTGGTAGTGTCACCTCTGTGTGTATCGTGAATGCCCATTGCTCGTGTCCTATCTTACTGACCTATTAGTTGACTGTCTGTGTGTCATGTCTCTGGTGCTCCCTCTAGTGTCTAGCTAGGTGTAGTGTATGTACATTAACCCTTTGTGTACTTACAGTGATGCATATCACCACATCCCCCCTTTTTTCGTGTTACATATTTTCTGTACAGTGATAAAGAAAATTGAACAAACTAGGTAGATGAGTGATACTCTGTACAAGTTATGATAACAGTGATCATTAAACAATAAGTCCAAATAATATGCATGAGTCCAAAGTTCATTAATTATTATGGTCGAGTGGCTCTCTTGTTTGGTTGGTGAGTTGGTGATGTTGATGGTGGCAATGCATTGTAAACGACATCAGTGTCCCTGGGCTGAAGGAACCAAGAAGTGGTCAAATCACTTCGTTGCCCAATTTGGACTCTTTTTTTTCTTCTTTCGATGCTTGTGGTGGTAATTCTTGATGGCATCTGTCCTGAAAGCCAGGTTGTCTGTTGGTAGTGCAGCAAACGTGAATTGGTAAGATGCATCGTCCTGCCATGGCATGTCATTGTGCTGAGCTGAGCAGTAACAGTGTCCCTCATTTGCAGAGTTGTACCATGTCGTACCAGTCGTAGTTCCATTGGTGTTGTTTTTGTCGTGCTTGTTGTCGACGTTGTTGCCTTTGGTACGCTTCTTGCTATTGTCTTTGATGTTGTTGTGGTGGTTGGTTTTCCCGTGTTTGCTGCGCTCAAGGACCACACTCTGTGGATAATACGAGTCCTTTACACAGTTACTCGTGTCAGCCTCCTTTGTGGCATCTGCTGTTTCCTTGAGCGTGCCGTCACTGAGTTTGCGGCGCTCCCCGTCTGGAGTCACGTCCGGCTTACTTAAAACAGCTTTGGCTTGTGGATGCTCCCCGTTTGGAGTCTGGTCTGTTTCACCTCAGTCAGTTTTGGCTTCTTGATGCTCCCCGTCCGGAGTCATTTCAGATTCGATTGCATCTTCTGAGGTCTCTCGATGCTTCACGTCCAGAGTCATTTTAGGTTCCCTTGAATCTTCTGAAGTTTCGTGATGCTCCCCATCCGGGGTCAAAACAGTCAGGAATGCATTTGCTTGCGGAGAGGCTCGAGCAAGTGAGGTTTGAAGTAACGTGGTGTCACCGGAGTCACCAGTAGTCTCACTGTGATTGTCGAGTGCCTCTGTACACACTAGCTGAGGTCTGTCACGTTGCACATATGGGAAGTGGGATGCCGTCGTCACTTGTCGCACATACAGTGGGTAGAGCCTCAGTGTCTTCTTGTCTTTCACTTGAGCTAGGTAGACTGTCAGAGTCTTCTTCTTGTTCACTGGAGCGTGGTAGACTGTCATAGTCTGCTTGCTGTGCACTTGAGCGTGGTAGACTGTCAGAGTCTTCTTCTTGTTCACTGGAGCGTGGTAGACTGTCATAGTCTGCTTGCTGTACACTTGAGCATGGTAGACTGTCATAGTCTTTCTGTCGTTCACTTGAGCGTGGCAGACTTGCATCGTCTGCTGCTGGTTGCTCAGAGGAGGTTGCTAGACCCTCATGGTCTTGTTCATGCAAGGACTGCGCTTTGGAGTCTTGCATTGCTTCTATCGTGGAGGCTGTCCACGAGCTCGCTGTGGAGGCTTGTGTCACTCCCTCTGTGGAGTCTTGCAGCGTTCCTTGTGTGGAATCGTGCATTGGTCTCGCTCTGGAAACTGTCATCACTTCTTGTTCATGTGCAAGGACTGCGCTCTGGAGTCTTGCATTGCTTCTGTCGTGGTGTCTGTCCACGAGCTCGCTGTGGAGGCTTGTGTCACCTCGAGCCACTTCTTGTTCATGCAAGGACTGCGCTGTGGAGTCTTGCGTTGCTTCAATCGTGGAGTCTGTCCACGAGCTCGCTGTGGAGTCTTTCATCACTTTCTGTGTGGTGGCTGGGACCCTTTGTGGTGCGTGGACCACTCTCTGTGTGGAGTCGGGGACCCTTCGCGGTGCGTGGACCACTCTCTGTGTGGCAGCAGGCCGCTCTCTGTGGGCTTGTACCGCTCTCTGTCTCTTGGTGTCAGGCCGCAGCATAATCCTGCACTCACGAGTTGGGATGTCGTATATACTGGGCTGAAGATCCTCAAATCCGAAAAACACATCCGCATCTGTGTCGGATTCGTCACTATAGAACACATGTCATTGCGGTTCGGATTTGGTACTGGGGTAGCCTCCCAAGGTGAAAGCTTCGTCTGAGTCGTTGTCTTCCAAGACCATATCATCACGTTTTGTGTCGGAGCTGGCATTGGGCTCGCGATGTCCAAAGAAGAATTCAAGGTCTGAGTCATAGTCTTCAAGGACTGTATCATCTCTTTGGGCGGTGCTAACTGCTTGTTGCAGGGTTCTGCGGAGGTTACTGTCAGCTACTGGTCGAATTTCAGGCATTGTGCTGTCGTTCCAGGTGAAAGAATCTGGTTTTGAGGCTAAAATTTTTTTTTCCCCGTGTTTTGGGACATTTCCTCTTTAAGTGGGGGTGGTCCATGGCCTCTGACGTCATGACGCTTGTGATGTAGAGCATAGGAAGCGATTGCGCATGCGCAGATCACAGGTCCTTTACTTGGGGCCTTTTTCACAATTGCGCATGCGCGGCTTCTCGTGCATGCGCAAACGGACCTTCCCGTTCTGTGCGCTCTTCACACAACTGCGCATGTGCAGCACCTTTTCCAAGACGGCTGCAATTCAAAACTGCCGTTCGTTGCTGCCTACCTCGCGGTGAGTTTTGGCGCCTCTTTTACCTTTTCTTCTTGTATGTTCCTCGCAGAATTCTTGGTATTTGTCCAGGACTGCCTGGAAATCGCTCTTGTTTTGCCCCTTTGAGTATTTAAAGGTCTGGAAGATTTCAGCTGCTTCTGGACCCGCAACGGTAAGTAGAAGCTTTACTTTGTCTGCATCCGCCACGCCATCTAAGTCGGACGCTACCAGGTAGATCTCGAATCTCTGCCTGAACCAACGCCAGTTTTCACTGAGATTGCCTTGGTACCTGAGCCGCTGTGGAACCGGAATCCCGAACATCATCTTGCCTGGCTGTCGTTGCTGGATGTCACTGTTCGCTGAGTTGCAACTATATGGATTTAACAGTTCACTCCTGGAACCATGTTTTGTTATGCTCTTGTCGTAGCATACGCTGCTTCCTTGATGTGCACTCTGACAAAGGAAGGTTCAGACTTGGAGATAGCTTTAACACGTTTATTCAACTCTACTGTTAATCCTGATATAGCTACTCAGACTGACTAACCAGTCTGCTACAATCCACGTGGTGGGAGTGATGTGTTTCAAATCAACACACTGAGTGTCTCCACTGGAAAGAGACGGAGCATGTGTGATGTGTCCTTTTATATGGGTTGGTGTAATGCCCCCCTGTGGTAATGTCACCTCTGTGTGTATCGTGAATGCCCATTGCTCGTGTCCTATCTTACTGACCTATTAGTTGACTGTCTGTGTGTCATGTCTCTGGTGCTCCCTCTAGTGTCTAGGTAGGTGTAGTGTATGTACATTAACCTTTTGTGTACTTAGTGATGTATATCACCACACCGGCTTCCCCGAACAGGTGCCGGAATGTGGCGACTAAGAGCATTTCACAGTAACTTCATTGAAGCCTACTTGTGACAATAAGCGATTATTATTATTGTTATTATCAATGCAAATCAGGTAAAGCACAGAACAGAAGTGACTGCAAGCAGAGGAACAAGTAAGGCCGGATGTGTCAGGGACAATATCCCCAACATGTTCCTCCCTGGATATAAGGACCATCTGCACCGAAGCAACAGAACAGAGTTACATCAATTCAGCATGGCCAATACACCTAACCTGCACATCTTTGGTCTGTGGGAAGAAACCGGAGCACCCGGAGGAAACCCACACACACACGGGGAGAATGTGCAAACTCCGCACAGTCACTCAAGGCCGGGATTGAACCCCGGTCC
The DNA here is from genome assembly GCF_047496885.1 of Scyliorhinus torazame. Lineage (NCBI taxonomy): Eukaryota > Metazoa > Chordata > Chondrichthyes > Carcharhiniformes > Scyliorhinidae > Scyliorhinus > Scyliorhinus torazame. The sequence goes on from NC_092713.1 coordinate 21,150,853, forward strand.
CTGGCACTGTGAGGCGGCAGTGTTAACCACTGTGCCACCATGCTGCCCACAAACCATCATACAAGTACCAGACTCCCAGGGCAGGACCGGGTACCACACATCCAAGGAAATCTCAGATCTCAGACCCAGGGCCTCCCATAGAAAAGTAAGAAAAGAGCAAAGGGCAAGGAGCCAAGACCCGAACTACCAAACGCCATCCACAGGGCCCAGGTCCAATGGAGGAACAGGCCACCGAGCCATTGAGTAATGACACATCCCCCAGGGGGACATCAGGATAGCCATGAGGCCTGGGGTTAAGAAGGATATCATCAGATCCCAGCTGGAAAGGGGGGAGGAACCCCATCCCAGAGAAGAGAGGGCTGCCAGGGCACCCATGAAGGGGAGAGGAGGGGGAGAACCCTGGGAGGGTTGGTCAGCCCACCACTCCCCAGCACCAAGGAACGTACCCCGACAAATAAGCCCACTCAATTAACCATAGCACTGAGACCCGCCAGCTTAACATCACCACAAGAAGCCCGGGAGAAAACTAAGTGCAAGGTGAGGGACACAATGGAAGTCACACGTCAGGGGTCTCTCAGAGCCATAGAATCCCTTCAGTGCAGAAGGAGGCCTTCGGCTCATCGAGCCTGCCCCGACCCTTCGACAGAGCACTCTACCCTGGCCCTCACCCCCACCCATGCCCCGCAGCTCACCTAACCTTTGGACACCAAGGGGAATTTAGCATGGCCAATCCAGCTAACCTGCAAGTCTTTGGACTGTGGGAGGACCCAGAGGAAACCCATGCAGACACGGGGGAGAACGTGTAAACTCCACATTGATAGTCGTGCAAGGCTGGAATTGAACCTGGGTCCCTGGTGCTGCCAGACCGCAGTGCTAACCACTGTGCCACAGATGGAAGAAAAAGAATAAAGAGCAAGAACTGTCAGAACAAATGGCTCAGATACAGGACTCTACCCGAACTACCGTCCAAGGCATTCCGAAATGGATGAGAGCCTGCCAACTGACCCACAGTGGGACCTCACTCTTACCAACCTGACTCCAGAAACTTCCATGCAGCCCCAACCCTTACACCCCACCAAGGCTGCAACCACCCAATCCTAAACAGGACAAGGTGCTCCTCTCCACCAGCCCCTCCCCCCCCCCCCCCCCCCCCCTCACACACACCCCACACCCCAACAATAAGGAACATACAAATTGGCTCCGGAACCAATGGGGAACTCCAGCCCTGAGGAAGAAAATCCAAGACACTCACATCGCAAGCGCCCGTGGGAGGGGGTGGTTGGTCCTTTCCCCGCCCCCGCCCCCCCCCCCCCCCCCCACCCAGATACTCAGGACCTCCAACCACCCCACCAGGCCAAGCCAGTACCAGAACCAACACCACACTCACCCAGCTGGGAGAGGAGAAGACCCCCCGAGGGAGGAGATACCCAGACAGATCACGGGAGCCACCGTCATCTAAACAGATAGTTGGGGCCACTCCCGTTCTCATGAAGCTCCCGAAAACAGCCAGAGAGGGAGACACGTATCAGGAGAAAAGACTGCCTCGACCCAAAGGAAGACAAATATGACCCAGGCTTCGCCAGGATACCATCCAGCCTGCCTAGGCAGAAAAAGGAAAAAAACACAGAGGCTCTAAATCCAAATTAAAAGAAAAAGTTTTTTTTCCTCCCTCGATCACAGCGAGGACAATGTAACCCTACCAACTCCAACCCTTCACCCCTGGCCCTGTTCCGGTTCCAATCATCTCCCTTCTAAACGAGACAGGGGGGAGACAATAATAAGCGCTCCCTCTCTCCACCACAAGGATTGCCAGGCAATATAAGGCCCAAATACATTTATGATCATAATAATAATCTTTATTATTGTCACAAGTAGGCTTACATTAACACTGCAATGAAGTTACTGTGAAAATCCCCTCGTCGCCACATTCTGGCGCCTGTTCGGGTACACTGAGGGAGAATTCAGAATGTCCAATTCACCTAACAGCCCGTTTTTCGGGACTTGTGGGAGGAAACCGGAGCACCCGGAGGAAACCCACGCAGACACAGAGAGGACGTGCAGACTCCGCGCAGACAGTGACCCAAGACGGGAATCGAACCCAGATCCCTGGCAATGTGAAACAACAATGCTAACCACTGTAGTACCGTGTCGCCCCCACTGTGCTAAGATTGTGCACAAATTCCGCACTCAACCTATGCTTGATGTGGGAGCTGGCAGATCCCATTTCGAGCTGCAGCGACCACATCTGCAGTAAGTGTTGGCTGCTCGAAGAGCTCCGGCTCAGAGTTGATGAGCTGGAGTCTGAGCTTCAAACACTGAGACACATCCGGGAGGGGGAGACTTACCTGGACACCGTGTTTCAGGAGGCAGTCACATCTGTCAGAGTAAGTAGTTTAAATCCTGCTAGTGGCCAGGGACAGCAGGGTGTGACTGCAAGTCAGGCAGGTAAAGGGAACCAGCAGTCAGGAACTCAGGAGCCTCAGCCCTTGACTCTGTCCAACAGGTATGAGGCACTTGCTCCCTGTGTGGATGGCGAACAGGGTTGCAGGAAGGATGAGTCAGCTGACCAAGGCACCATGGTTCAGCAGGCCATTCAAGGGGAGGGAGTAAATAGGCAAGTTGTAGTTGTAGGGGATTCTATTATCAGGGGGATAGATAGTATCCTTTGTGAGCAGGATAAAGAGTTCCGCACGGTATGTTGCCTGCCTGGTGCTAGGGTGCGGGACATCTCTGACCGGCTTGAAAGGATACTGGAGAGGGAGGGGGAGGATCCAGTTGTTGTGGTCCATGTCGGTACCAACAACATAGGCAAGTCTAGGAAAGAGGACCTGTTTAGAGATTATAAAGAGCTAGGATTTAAATTAAAAAACAGGTCCTCAAGGGTCATAATCTCCGGATTACTGCCCGAGCCACGTGCAAATTGGCATAGGGAGGCAAGAATAAGGGAAGTTAACACGTGGCTGAAAGAGTGGTGTGGGAATGAGGGATTCCTTTTCATGGGACACTGGCATCAGTTTTGGGACAGGGGGGGACCTAGAATTTTTTTTTATTTCATAGAATTTTTACAGTGCAGAAGGAGGCCATTCGGCCCATCAAGTCTGCACCGGCTCTTGGAAAGAGCACCCTACCCAAGGTCAACACCGCCACCCTAGCCCCATAACCCAGTAACCCCACCCAACACTAAGGGCAATTTATCATGGCCAATCCACCTAACCCGCACATCTTTGGACTGCGTGAGGAAACCGGAGCACCCGGAGGAAACCCACGCACACACGGGGAGGATGTGCAGACTCCGCACAGACAGTGACCCAAGCCAGAATCGAACCTGGGACCCTGGAGATGTGAAGCAATTGTGCTATCCACAAGGCTACTGTGCTGCCCCACCTACACCGTTGGGATGGTCTCCACCTGAACCGAGCTGGGACCAGTGTTCTGGCGAAAAGAGTAAATAGGGTGGTCAATAGGACTTTAAACTAAAGGTTGGGGGGAAGGGAAAGTCAGGGAACCAAGAGGTGAAGTAATCAGTGAGAAGCGTAGCTGCTTAAGAATACAAAAAAGCACGAAAAGACAGAACTCAGGAGAGGTTACAATAGTCCCCATCCCACAAAATATGACACAGTGTATGGAAAGGCTCAGTAAACCAAGGTCCACCACACTAAGAAAACAAAAAGGGACGGTCAATAGAGAATTAAAGGTGCTATATTTAAATGCGCGCAGTGTACGGAACAAGGTAAGATGAGCTTGTGGCCCAGATTGTGACTGGCAGGTATGATGTGGTAGGCATCACAGAGACATGGTTGCAGGGGGTTCAGGACTGGCATTTAAACATCCAGGGATTCACAACCTATCGAAAAGACAGAGAGGTGGGCAGAGGGGGCGGGGTTGCCTTGTTAATTAGGAATGAAATTAAATCAATAGCACTAAACGGCATGGGGTCGGATGATGTGGAGTCTGTGTGGGTAGAGTTGAGGAACCACAAAGGCAAAAAAACCATAATGGGAGTTATGTACAGGCCTCCTAACAGTGGTCAGGACCAGGGGCACAAGATGCACCACGAAATAGAAAGTGCATGTCAGAAAGGCAAGGTCACAGTGATCATGGGGGACTTTAATATGCAGGTGGACTGGGTAAATAATACTGCCAGTGGACCCAAGGAAAGGGAATTCATTGAATGTTTACAGGAGGGCTTTTTGGAACAGCTTATGATGGAGCCCACGAGGGAACATGCCATTCTGGACTTAGTGTTATGTAATGAGCCAGACTTGATTAAAGGTCTTAAAGTAAGGGAGCACTTAGGAGGCAGTGATCATAATATGGTAGAATTCAATCTCCAATTTGAAAGAAAGAAGGTAGAATCAGATGTAAAGGTGTTACAGTTAAATAAAGGTAACTACAGGGGCATGAGGGAGGAACTGACGAGAATCGACTGGGAGCAGAGCCTAGTGGGAAAGACAGTAGAACAGCAATGGCAGGAGTTTCTGGGAGTAATTGAGGACACAGTACAGAGGTTCATCCCAAAGAAAAGAAAGGTTATCAGAGGGGGAATTAGGCAGCCATGGCTGACAAAGGAAGTTAGGGAATGCATCAAAGCAAAAGAGAAAGCCTATAATATGGCAAAGAGTAGTGGGAAGTCAGAAGATTGGGAAGGCTACAAAAACAAACAGAGGATAACAAAGAGAGAGATAAGGAAAGAGAGGATCAAATTTGAAGGTAGGCTAGCCAGTAACATTAGGAATGATAGTAAAAGTTTCTTTAAATACATTAAAAACAAACGGGAGGCAAAAGTTGACATTGGGCCGCTCCAAAATGACGCTGGTAATTTTGTGATGGGAGACAAGGAAATAGCCGAGGAACTGAATAAGTACTTTGCGTCAGTCTTCACAGTAGAAGACATGAGTAATATCCCAAAAATTCCGGAGAGTCAGGGGACAGAGTTGAATATGGTAGCCATCACAAAGGAGAAAGTGCTAGAGAAACCAAGAGGTCTAAAAATTGATAAATCTCCGGGCCCAGATGGGCTACATTCTAGAGTTCTAAAGGAGATAGCTGAAGAAATAGTGGAGGCGTTGGTGATGATGTTTCAAAAGTCACTGGAGTCAGGGAAAGTACCAGAGGATTGGAAAATCGCTGTTGTAACCCCCCTGTTCAAGGAGAGAACAAGGAAAAAGATGGAAAATTATAGGCCAATTAGCCTAACCTCGGTTGTTGGCAAGATTCTAGAATCCATTGTTAAGGATGAGATTTCTAAATTCTTGGACGTGCAGGGTCGGATTAGGACAAGTCAGCATGGATTTAGTAAGGGGAGATCGTGCCTGACAAACCTGTTAAGAGTTCTTTGAAGAGATAACAAATAGGTTAGACCAAGGAGAACCAATGGATGTTATCTATCTTGACTTCCAAAAGGCCTTTGATAAGGTGCCTCACGGGAGACTGCTGAGTAAAATAAGGGCCCATAGTATTCGAGGCAAGGTACTAACATGGATTGACGATTGGCTGTCAGGCAGAAGGCAGAGAGTTGGGATAAAAGGTTCTTTTTCAGAATGGCAACCGATGACGAGTGGTGTCCCGCAGGGTTCAGTGTTGGGGCCACAGCTGATCTCTTTATATATTAACGACCTAGATGACGGGACTGAGGGCATTCTGGCTAAGTTTGCCGATGATACAAAGATAGGTGGAGGGGCAGGTAGTATGGAGGAGGTGGGGAGGCTGCAGAAAGATTTAGACAGTTTAGGAGAGTGGTCCAAGAAATGGCTGATGAAATTCAACGTGGGCAAGTGCGAGGTCTTGCACTTTGGAAAAAAGAATAGAGGCGTGGACTATTTTCTAAACGGTGACAAAATTCATAATGCTGAAGTGCAAAGGGACTTGGGAGTCCTAGTCCAGGATTCTCTAAAGGTAAACTTGCAGGTTGAGTCCGTAATTAAGAAAGCAAATGCAATGTTGTCATTTATCTCAAGAGGCTTGGAATATAAAAGCAGGGATGTACTTCTGAAGCTTTATAAAGCATTAGTTAGGCCCCATTTAGAATACTGTGAGCAAATTTGGGCCCCACACCTCAGGAAGGACATACTGGCACTGGAGCGGGTCCAGCGGAGATTCACACGGATGATCCCAGGAATGGTAAGCCTAACATACGATGAACGTCTGAGGATCCTGGGATTATATTCATTGGAGTTTAGGAGGTTGAGGGGAGATCTAATAGAAACTTACAAGATAATGAATGGCTTAGATAGGGTGGATGTAGGGAAGTTGTTTCCATTAACAGGGGAGACTAGGACCCGGGGGCACAGCCTTAGAATAAAAGGGAGTAACTTTAGAACAGAGATGAGGAGAAATTTCTTCAGCCAGAGAGTGGTGGGTCTGTGGAATTCATTGCCACAGAGGGCAGTGGAGGCCGGGACGTTGAGTGTCTTTAAGACAGAAGTTGATAACTTCTTGATTTCTTGAGGAATTAAGGGCTATGGAAAGAGAGCTGTTAAATGGAGTTGAAATCAGCCATGACTGAATGGTGGAGTGGACTCGATGGGCCGAATGGCCTTACTTCCACTCCTATGTCTTATGGCTTAAGATGATATAAACTTGGAGCAGCACTATGGCGTGGGGGTTAGCACTGTTGCCTCACGGCACCGAGGACCCGGGTTCAATCCTGGCCCTGGGTCACTGTCCGTGTGGAGTTTGAACATTCTCCCCGTGACTGCGTGGGTCTCACCCCCACAACCCAAAGATGTGATGGTACGTGGATTGGCCATGCTAAATTAACCTTTAATTGGAAAAAAGGAATTGGGTACTCTAAATTTCTTTTTAAAAACATGATACAAATTTGTTAATCAGCATACTCAACAGTACAGGCACCATACACTTCCCTGTAAACAGAAACAATTAACAACATCAAACAGACAACAACACGATCACCAGGGAACAAAGTCTAGAACAATAAACAAGGGGCGGGATTCTCCGCACCCCCCCCGCCGGACTGCCGAATGGCCGGTGTGAATCCCACCGCCCCGACTGCCGAATTCTCCGGCGCCGGGGTTTTGGCGGGGCGGGAATCGCGCCGCGCCGGTCGGTCTCGGCCAGTCCCGCCTGCGTAAATTACGCAAGGTTCTTACCGGCGGGGCATGGCTCTGCGGGTGGCCTGCGGAGCCCTCGGGAGGGCGTGGGGGGATCTGGCCCCGGGGGGGTGCCCCCACAGTGGCCTGGCCCGCGATCGGGGCCCACCGATCCGCGGGCGGGCCTGTGCCGCGGAGGCACTCTTTCCCTCAGCGCCGGCCGCTGTGAACCTCCGCGATGGCCGGGGCGGAGAAGAAACCTCCTGCGCGTGCACTGGGATCACGGCAGCGATTCGCTGCATGCGCCAGAACACGCTGGCGTTCCCACGTATGTGCCAGCACGTGCCGGCCGATGGAGGCCCTTCGGCACCGGTTGGGGTGGCGGCAAACACTCCGGCGCCGGCCTCGCCCCCGAATGTGCGGAGGATTCCGCATCTTCAGCCGGCCCGACGCCGGAGTGGTTCACGCCGCTCCTCGGCACCGGTGCGGCCCGTTCCGCCGGTGAGCGGAGAGCCCCGCCCTTGATGTGGAAATGAAAGGCAGTCCTCCGGAGAAAGACTCCTTCACTGGTGCATGAAGAAAGCCAAAATCAAGGGTGAGGCAGGATCAGGATATCTCAAGGATTCCAACGATCGAAGCACGAGACACCATAACTTCCCCCACGCCGTCCCACCAGAACCCAGACGGTCAACAACCTAGCTGTGGCCGGGGTGGATGACAAGACCAGTTCACCCAGCTACAACCCTTCATGACCAACATCCAGAACAGGACCAGTGGAAGGCCGCACCAACCCCAGGCCTCGAAGACAGGATTAGGTGTGCTCCATTGAAATCAATTTGCCCAGCCTCCAGATTGAGATTCCCGAAACATGGCACCCAATTCTCGAACGCAGCTGCGAACTTCTCCACCACCTCCCCTCGGGGACCGAGCTCAGAAGCATTCCTCTCCGTTTCTGAGACTAAGTGTTGACGCCAACGCAGAATTCGTGGACTTTCGCGGCAGAAGAACTGAGGCCAAACCTGGACCGCTGAGGGGCGAGCACCGGCTCCATGTGGAACACAATCGATTGCAATGAGAAACGGTGCAGGATTCACCGGGTCCGTGATTGGCACTCGGGAGGCTGACAAGCTGCACATACACATTACACTCCTCACGCACACTTATTCCAGCCAAAGCAATGGCATTGGTTGTGCTGGAGCGCGCCCATACAGCTGGTGGGTCAGCTGGGGCCAGAGGGCACCCAGGGCGGTGGCCTGGGGGGACACCTCTACGACCTGTGGCACTAAGTTCGAAGTGGGCTGTTAGCGGTGTGCGCAGCTGCGTGGCTGCCCTGCCGGCTGCGGCAATGGCGTTCCGCGCCCGTCCATCCCGCCTCCACAGCCCACATCCTGGCCACAACCCCACTACTCCGACGCCAAAAGATTGCCTTTCCCGATCTTGGCGTCGGCCCACAGAGAACCATTTTGAAACAAAGAGACTGGCGCAGCTCCTGGGTGACCCCGGCTCTGCTTCCCATCTCACACATTTTAAGTTGCTCTCCATTTAATTCTGTTTCCCGGAAACCCATTTCCTGAGAAATTAGATTGTTTAACGCTGCGACCACACCCTGCGATCCCCGGCGTTAACGATCCGGCGACTCTATTACAAAAGAAGCTCTCCCCGATATCCTGGCCGATATTTCTCTCTCAGATCCTAAATGCTGGTCGTCCTTATCATTTCTAGAACCCTACTGTGTGCAAACTGGCTGCAGCATGTTCGGCATCACACCGGGCAACTCCGCTTTTACAACGTTTGCCATTGGCTGCGAAGCGCCTTGGGACACCCTGAGGGCCCTGAAGGGGCGCTACGCAAATGCAAGTTTTTCTTTCTCTCCGTTAATGCCAGGTTAGAAATTCCACAGGGAATTGGAAAAGAGCACAGGAAAACTGACAAGGCAGCAGCTGGAGCTCTCGTCATCGGCCACAAATAATAAACCTGGGTCAGTCTCCACGTTCGCACACAGTGAGACACAGTGGGGTTTGCAGCCCACAGCCCGTCTACTGAGCTGAAACAGCAGGTGACAGGAAAAAATGCGAGGCAGGCAGCCAATACCTAAATGTGGCTCCTTTACTCCCCCCCCCCCCCCCCCCCCCCGCCGATCCCTGGAAACTGAGCTTATGATACAATGCAATCAGCCTGATGAGTTGGGATGACTGCTGCCCCCTGGTGACCAGCCTGCAACACACTGACACACTGATACAGCGCCGTTTTCCACCTGGTGGGCAGCCAAGTGTTCTAAATGACCAATGCAGCAACACCTGAAGTTTGGCCACTGCTGAAAATCGGGAATTCTCTCCCACGAGATGCAATCCAGGCTGAGAGTCAACCGGATATTTCCAAACTGGGATCAATAAATGATTGTCAGGTAAAGGTATTAAGGGATAGCAAGCCAAGACAGGCGAGTGGGGTTAAGGTACAAATCAACTGGGATCCAAACGAATGTGTGAAGAAGCTGAACAGTGTCTTTCTGTTCCTGTACGGACTATTAGTGCACAGCAAAACCCCGCAAACAGTCATGAATAAATTACCATTTCTGGTGTTTTGTTAAAAGGTTATCCACAAAACATTAACTCTGTCCCTCTTTCCACAGATGCTGCCCGATCAAACGAGCATTATTTCAGATTTTCACCACCTGCGGTATTTTACGTTCACCCGTTTGCGCTGGTGTTAGTTGAGGGTCAGCAGGGGTACTGAGAAGAACATTCCTCATTTTCCTTGCAGTGGCACTGTGAGGTATCCCTCCCCCCGCTCCGGAGAGGGTAGACGGGGCCTGGGTATAGTGTCTCACCCGAAGGACAGCATCTCTGACAGTGCAGCCCCTCATCGGTGTGACACGGAAGGCTGGTGACAAGCACGCCTCCTGGGAGGTGGGGGGGGGGGGGTGTCTCCCAGGCCATTGGAAAGCCCTGGGTGGTCAGGCATTGAGCGGGGTGTTACCCTGGCACTCCCACTGGCACCTGGGTGCCTTGGCACTGCCAGCCTGGCACCTTAGCATTGCCACACTGGCCCAGGTGGCACTGCCAGGCCAGCAGGGGCACTGCCAGGGTGCAAGGTGGTCAGTGTCAAGGTGCCCGGGTACCAGGTTGCCCGTGCCACGGGCCGGGGTGGGGGTGGGGGGGTGGATGGCAGTGGGGTCGCTGAGGGGAGTGGGGGGGGTTGAAAGATTCGCCCAGATCAGCGAGTAATCTTGACGTAGAAATGACACAAGTGCGGCTTTGAAGGGGAGTACCTCGTCGAGGCCAAAAGAAATGGCAACTGCTGTTGGATAGTGGGGGCTTTCTTTGTGCTGCAGGCACCCTGCTAAACACGCCTGAAACCGTGAAACCGGGCACAGAAATGTTTCGGTTCAACCGCACCCACCACGGTACTTCACATTTTTGAGAGGTCACTGAGGTTTGGCCACATTTCAGCAACACCATATTTTTATACAGCACCTTTAATATGACAAAACTTACAGAGGCACTTCACAGGAGCCTCATCAGACACATTCTGACATCAAATCGTGTGAGGAGATATTGGGACAGTTGATCAAAAGGTTGGCCAAAGAGTTCCGTTTTAAGGAGCGACGTCAAGCAGGAGAGGCACAGAGGTCCAGGGAGGGAGAGGTAGAGGGGTCCAGGGAGGGAGAGGTAGAGAGGTCCAGGGAGGGAGAGGTAGAGAGGTCCAGGGAGAGAGAGGTAGAGAGGTCCAGGGAGGGAGAGATAGAGAGGTCCAGGGAGGGAGAGGTAGAGAGGTCCAGAGAGGGAGAGGTAGAGAGGTCCAGAGAGAGAGAGGTAGAGAGGTCCAGGGAGAGAGAGATAGAGAGGTCCAGGGAGGGAGAGGTAGAGAGGTCCAGGGAGAGAGAGGTAGAGAGGTCCAGGGAGGGAGAGATAGAGAGGTCCAGGGAGGGAGAGGTAGAGAGGTCCAGGGAGGGAGAGGTAGAGAGGTCCAGGGAGGGAGAGGTAGAGAGGTCCAGGGAGAGAGAGGTAGAGAGGTCCAGGGAGGGAGAGGTAGAGAGGTCCAGGGAGAGAGAGGTAGAGAGGTCCAGGGAGGGAGAGGTAGAGAGGTCCAGGGAGAGAGTGGTAGAGAGGTCCGTGGAGGGAGAGGTAGAGCGGTCCTGGGAGAGAGAGGCGCAGAGAGGTCCAGGGAGAGAGAGATAGAGAGGTCCAGGGAGAGAGAGGTAGAGAGGTCCGTGGAGGGAGAGGTAGAGAGGTCCTGGGAGAGAGAGGCGCAGAGAGGTCCAGGGAGAGAGAGATAGAGAGGTCCAGGGAGAGAGTGGTGGAGAGATCCAGGGAGAGAGAGGTAGAGAGGTCCAGGGAGGGAGAGGTAGAGAGGTCCAGGGAGAGAGAGGTAGAGAGGTCCAGGGAGGGAGAGGTAGAGAGGTCCAGGGAGAGAGAGGTAGAGAGGTCCAGGGAGAGAGAGATAGAGAGGTCCAGGGAGAGAGAGATAGAGGTCCAGGGAGAGAGAGGTAGAGAGGTCCAGGGAGAGAGAGGTAGAGAGGTCCAGGGAGGGAGAGGTAGAGAGGTCCAGGGAGAGAGAGGTAGAGAGGTCCAGGGAGGGAGAGGTAGAGAGGTCCAGGGAGAGAGAGGTAGAGAGGTCTAGGGAGGGAGAGGTAGAGAGGTCCAGGGAGGGAGAGGTAGAGAGGTCCAGGGAGGGAGAGGTAGAGAGGTCCAGGGAGAGAGAGGTGGAGAGGTCCAAGGAGAGAGAGGTAGAGACGTCCAGGGAGAGAGAGATAGAGAGGTCCATGGAGAGAGAGATAGAGAGGTCCAGGGGGAGAGACATAGAGAGGTCCAGGGAGAGAGAGATAGAAAGGTCCAAGGAGAGAGAGGTAGAGAGGTCCAGGGAGAGAGAGGTAGAGAGATCCAGGGAGAGAGAGGTAGAGAGATCCAGGGAGAGAGAGGTAGAGAGATCCAGGGAGAGAGAGGTAGAGAGGTCCAGGGAGAGAGTGGTAGAGAGGTCCGTGGAGGGAGAGGTAGAGCGGTCCTGGGAGAAAGTGGTAGAGAGGTCCAGGGAGAGAGAGGTAGAGTGGTCTAGGGAGAGAGAGGTAGAGAGGTCCAGGGAGAGAGAGGTAGAGAGGTCCAGGGAGAGAGAGGTAGAGTGGTCTAGGGAGAGAGAGGTAGAGAGGTCCAGGGAGAGAGTGGTAGAGAGGTCCGTGGAGGGAGAGGTAGAGCGGTCCTGGGAGAGAGAGGCGCAGAGAGGTCCAGGGAGAGAGAGATAGAGAGGTCCAGGGAGAGAGAGGTAGAGAGGTCCGTGGAGGGAGAGGTAGAGAGGTCCTGGGAGAGAGAGGCGCAGAGAGGTCCAGGGAGAGAGAGATAGAGAGGTCCAGGGAGAGAGTGGTGGAGAGATCCAGGGAGAGAGAGGTAGAGACGTCCAGGGAGAGAGAGGTAGAGAGGTCCAGGGAGAGAGAGGTAGAGAGGTCCAGGGAGAGAGACGTAGAGAGGTCCAGGGAGGGAGAGATAGAAAGGTCCAAGGAGAGAGAGGTAGAGAGGTCCAGGAAGAGAGAGGTAGAGAGGTCCAGGGAGAGAGAGATAGAGGTCCAGGGAGAGAGAGGTAGAGAGATCCAGGGAGAGAGAGGTAGAGAGGTCCAGGGAGAGAGAGGTAGAGAGGTCCAGGGAGAGAGAGGTAGAGTGGTCTAGGGAGAGAGAGGTAGAGAGGTCCAGGGAGGGAGAGGTAGAGAGGTCCAGGGAGAGAGTGGTAGAGAGGTCCAGGGAGGGAGAGGTAGAGAGGTCCAGGGAGGGAGAGATAGAGAGGTCCAGGGAGAGAGAGATAGAGAGGTCCGGGGAGGGAGAGATAGAGAGGTCCAGGGAGAGAGAGGTAGAGAGGTCCAGGGAGAGAGAGATAGAGAGGTCCAGGGAGAGAGAGGTAGAGAGGTCCAGGGAGAGAGAGGCACAGAGAGGTCCAGGGAGAGACAGATAGAGAAGTCCAGAGAGAGAGAGGTAGAGAGGTCCAAGGAGAGAGAGGTAGAGAGGTCCAGGAAGAGAGGTCCAGGGAGAGAGAGATAGTGGTCCAGGGAGAGAGAGGTAGAGAGATCCAGGGAGAGAGAGGTAGAGATGTCCAGGGAGAGAGAGGTAGAGATGTCCAGGGAGAGAGACATAGAGAGGTCCAGGTAGAGAGGTCCAGGGAGAGAGAGGTAGAGAGGTCCAGGGAGAGAGAGGTCCAGGTAGAGAGAGGTAGAGAGGTCCAGGGAGAGTGAGGCACAGAGAGGTCCAGGGAGAGAGAGGTAGAGAGAGGTCCAGGGAGAGAGAGGTCCAGGGAGAGAGAGGTAGAGAGGTCCAGGGAGAGTGAGGCACAGAGAGGTCCAGGGAGAGAGAGGTAGAGAGAGGTCCAGGGAGAGAGAGGTCCAGGGAGAGAGAGGTCCAGGGAGAGAGAGGCACAGAGAGGTCCAGGGAGAGAGACACACAGAGAGGTCCAGGGAGAGAGACACACAGAGAGGTCCAGGGAGAGAGATGATGTGGAGATGCCGGCGTTGGACTGGGGTGGGCACAGTACGAAGTCTTACAACACCAGGTTAAAGTCCAACAGGTTTGTTTCAATGTCACTAGCTTTCGGAGCGCTTCACCTGAGGAAGGAGCAGCGCTCCGAAAACCAGGGAGAGAGAGGTTGAGAGGTCCAGGGAGAGAGAGGCACAGAGAGGTCCAGGGAGGGAATTCCAGGGAGCAAGGCCTGGTCAACTAAAGGCATGGCAGCTAATGGTGGAATGAAGATAATCAGGATTTACAGGTGGCCGGATTTGGTAAAATGCAGGAATCTTGGACAATAGGAGGGACTGGAGGAAGTTACAGGGATAGTGAGGGATTGGAGGAGGTTACGGGGATAGTGAGGGATTGGAGGAGGTTACAGGGATAGTGAGGGATTGGAGGAGGTTACAGGGATAGTGAGGGATTGGTGGAGGTTACATGGATTGTGAGGGATTGGAGGAGGTTACAGGGATAGTGAGGGATTGGAGGAGGTTACAGGGATAGTGAGGGATTGGAGGAGGTTACAGGGATAGTGAGGGATTGGCGGAGGTTACAGGGATAGTGAGGGATTGGAGGAGGTTACAGGGATAGTGAGGGATTGGAGGAGGTTACAGGGATAGTGAGGGATTGGAGGAGGTTACAGGGATAGTGAGGATTGGAGGAGGTTACAGGGATAGTGAGGGATTGGAGGAGGTTACAGGGATAGTGAGGGATTAGAGGAGGTTACAGGGATAGTGAGGATTGGAGGAGGTTACAGGGATAGTGAGGGATTGGAGGAGGTTACAGGGATAGTGAGGGATTGGAGGAGGTTACAGGGATAGTGAGGGATTGGTGGAGGTTACAGGGATAGTGAGGGATTGGAGGAGGTTACAGGGATAGTGAGGGATTGGAGGAGGTTACAGGGATAGTGAGGGATTGGAGGAGGTTACAGGGATAGTGAGGGATTGGAGGAGGTTGCAGGGATAGTGAGGGATTGGAGGAGGTTACAGGGATAGTGAGGGATTGGAGGAGGTTACAGGGATAGTGAGGGATTGGAGGAGGTTGCAGGGATAGTGAGGCCAGTGAGGACATGACAGGATTTGAAAACAAGAATGAACATTTTTTAAATCAGCCTATGTGAGGAGGTGCCAATTTAGGTTGTGTAGTGGTAATGTCACTGGACTAGTAATCCAGGCTAATACTCGAGGGACATGCGGCAGTTACTCTCAGTAATGGTGAGCATGACATCAATCATCGATTGTTGTAAAAACCCATCTGATGCACTAGGATCTTTTAATGGAAAGAAATCTGCCGTCCTTACCCAGCCTGGCCTACATGTGATCATAGATCCACAACAATTTGGTTGACCTTAACTGCCCTCTGAAATGACTGAGCAAGACACTCCACTCAAGGGTAATTAGGGATGGGCAACAAAAGCTGGCCTTGCCACTGTTACAATCACAGCTGATGTTAATACTGGACAAGTCAGATCCCAGAGTGGGACATGGCTTGATAGATCCTAACTTTTATTCTTTTTTTTAGAAACCGCAAAGGGAAATTACTGAACAAATTCACAAGAGTCTGCTTTCAACACAAAGAATAAAACATTCCTTAAGCAGGAAGAAAGATCTGGCCCCGGATCACTATCCGTGTGGAGTTTGCACGTTCTCCCCGTGTCTGCATGGGTCTCGTCCCCACAACCCAAAGATGTACAAGGTAGGTGAATTGGCCACGCTAAATTGCCCCTTAATTGAAAAAAATAATTGGATATTCCAATTTGTAAAAAAAAGATTAATTATATCTACTAGACAAAAGATCAGAAAGATTTCAATACAGATCCCAGAAAATGATCCAAACTCTTCCTTTTATCCCAGCAATATCCTCACAGACACGGGATTGGGCTGGCTCAGTTGCATACACTTTGTACCAGCCGACTTCTGAACATTTACGATGCTCTTCCTCAATTGGTATCTCTTCCTGAGACACCCAAAAGCCGTACTCTAAACACTTTTACTTTAACTTTAGAGCAAACACTAATTTCCCGAAACTCAGTTCCCTAGCAGTCTGGGAGGACATCTTACTAGAAAGTTTTCGACATGTGCCTGCACATTATTTGACAGCCCTTCTGTGTTCCCCTGTCCCTCTGTCTGTCTCTGGACCCATGCTGCTAATGTGATGAATGTAAGAGATTGTCATACTTTTTGCAGTAAATGTTATTAAAACCTTGGTTATGATGCATACAGACAGCATGACTGCTGGAGCAGTGATTAAGGTGTCGTAAAAGTGAGTTAATCATTGATTTGTAGGTGAAGTGTTCTGCTAATAGATCTTGAGAACCAGTTCCTTGTTTCCAGATAGCTAGCTAATGAAAAATTGTTTTGGTTTGAAGGGCCCCTGGGGTGTAGATAATTTATGATCATTTGTGTTTAGACCTGGCTAAACAAGTTAAGGGACAACTTGTAAGAAGAGCCAAAGAATGCCTTATGCTTTGGGTACAGGTGATGTAGTTAATGGGAGGAGCCAGGTCTGTCTGAAGAGTCAGTAGGTCCTAGAACTCTAATCTGAACAGAGGTGGTTCAGTTTGAAAACAGAGAAAAGTTCTCTCTCCAAAGATTCTGCACAGTTGAGAGCAAGTAGAAACCTGGTTGCTAACTTCATTCATGAGTGGTATTTAATATATTTAATATATATGAGTTTGCTTAATTGGAATATAGTGGCAGGTTTAGGAAGTAAGTTAAGGTTTCTTCTTTTACTTAAGAACAGTTGTAACTGTTAACTGTAAAGCTATTTCTTTGTTGCTAATGTGATTAATTCTGTGATTAAATTAAAGTTTGTTTTAATATAAAATCTACCATTGGTCAGAGTTATCACTCCTGTGGTCAGTAATATTTCCTCACAGTTTTACAAATTGAAAATATTTGGGTTCTCATTCGGAATCCTAACGCTAGGCAGCAGCACAGCTTTTTTTCTACTTTACTTGTTTTTACTTCATTGAACTATTAACCCCTTAGTAATCTTCAACTCTTGGTTGCAAAACCTCATTAAAAATGCATGCCCACAAACAGGGCACGCAACCTGCCGCATCCACCTCGCAAAAATTTGAAACTTGCCCCAGATTTGAACTTTCTCAACAATCAAGTACAAAATATAAATTAAATTTAAAGCTCCACATTGTTCCTAACACCATCGACACCCACAACCCGTGAGATAATCAAGATGACAGACTGGACAGGAATGGGCAGCATGGTAGCACAGGGGTTAGCATTGTTGCTTCACAGCGCCAGGGTCCCAGGTTCGATTCCCCGTTGGGTCACTGTCTGTGCGGAGTCTGCACGTTCTCCCCGTGTCTGGGTGGGTTTCCTCCGGGTGCTCCCGTTTCCTCCCACAGTCCAAAGATGTGCAGGTTAGGTGGATTGGCCATGATAAATTGCCTTTAGTGTCCAAAAAGGTTTGGTGGGATTACTGGATAACAGGGATGGTGGCGGTGTGGGCTTCAGTCGGATGCGCTTACCAAGGGCCAGTGCACACTAGATGGGCCGAATAGCCTCTTTCTGCACTTTAAATTCTATGATTCTATGAATGCATTAGAATAATGCTTTAGTGTTTTTGAATTGTATAAACAAGCAAATTGGATTATACAAATAAATGACACAAACACAGACTCACCAATGTCATTTGCAAGAGAAGTTGGGTCAGATGCACCCAGAGTGGCCTCAAACTCCTCCTGTAGACGATAAGCCCTCTGAAGCAACGACTCCAGCTTGTGTATGAATTCCGCACTGATGATGTCCTATTCGAGGCAAGAAGAGATGGATTAATTACCCACGGAACGAAACCTGGCCTTCAGAAATATGCCCCTCAAATTAGTTAATCCAATGGCAGCGAGCGAGTTCAATCCCCACTCCGTTGCATTGAGCTCAGAACCCAGGCTGGCACTTCACTGCGGCACCCGCGGGGGTCCTGCAGAGCGGAAGGTGGGATTTTAAACCAAGGCCCCCTTCTGCCTTCTCAGAAGGCCATAAACGTTCCAGCAGCACTATTCCAAAGAAGATCACTGGAGTTCTCCCCAGTGTTCTGTTCAATATTTATCCTACAATTGGGAAAAGTGTAGACTGCAGAGAGAGTGGTCGATTTTCACCACCCTTTGCTGAGAGGAAATGCGACCTAACATCATTACAGAACCGCCTAGTTCCAATTTTAAGATTTTGTCCCATTGTGGTGGACACTCCGAACCCCCCCCCCCCCCCCCCAAGGAACTAATTTCCCTCCATCTACTCTGTCAATCCTGTAATCATCTTGTGATGTGCTGGCTAGACTTGAGCGCAATTACTTCAGATACTGTGAGCTGGAATCACCGTTTGGGAGACTAAGTCCCCACACTGGCGTGAAAACGGCGGTGTTTTACGCCAGGAAAACTGGCGCAAAACGGCCACCAAATCCCCGTTTTGCTGGGGGCTAGCTGGGAGGCAGAGTAGCTGCCGATACGGCCCGATACGGCCTGCAGCAGCCGCGCCGTGCTTCATGGCGAACTCAGCCCGCGGACCCGGACCGCAAAAATAGTACCCCCTTTGGCCACTCGCGCGCCCTGGACCGCCCGCCCACAGTGCTCCCACCCCTGATTGAAGCCCCCCCCCCCCCCCCCGCCCGCGGATCGGCCCTCCCCGACTGAGACGGCGCCAGACTGAGATCACGACGGGTGAGACCACACGGGTCCCACGCCGTCGGGAACTCGGCCGGTCGAGGACGGAGCATCGCGTGGCGGGCCTCAGGCAATGGCGTGAGGCCGTGGATACGTGGCGCGGCGTACTCCTAGAGTACATTGCTTTTCAGGGGGCGGCGAATCCGAAAAACGGCGCCGTCCCCGATTTCGGTGTCAAAACGGATTCTCCGCCCTGTCGCCGAACGTGATTTCGGCATCGGGGAGAGGAGAACCCAGTCCCAGAGCTTAATTGTAGAACTCTAGTATAATTCCGCCACTTTGTATTCTAACCCCCTTGAGGTAAAGGTAATGTTCCAAGAGCCTATTTAATTTTTGTGCCCTTCCTCTAGATTTGAGCGATTTCTATATGTGAAGTCCCAAATCAATACGCTCATCTATGGTCCACCACTTTTACCATTGAGAAAATACAACGACCAATTGTTCTTTGGACCCCACACTGAACTGTATCTGCCGCAGATTTGCCCAGTCATTTAATCTATCTGTGTCCCTTTCTAACCTTCTGAGTTCTTTTACATAAATCGCTGTGCCACCTAGATTAGTGTGATCAGCCAACGTGAATATAGGCATCAGCGTATCACATGAATTCTCCACATAGCTTCAATGTTATTATTGAATATAAGGGTCTCTATTTCTTCATCCAAATAATTTATAGGTACAATGAAAACCTGGGGCCACCGCACAGATCCCTGGGGAACACTAATCACATTTTGCCAACGGGAGAGCTTACTCATTATCCCAACTCTGTCTCCTACCTGGTAACCAATTCCTGCGGCAAATAACTCACCTCCTGACCCCCCAAAGCAAGTCGCAAGTCAGGAATGTAATTGTCTCCAATTATCTGGATGAGTGCAGCTCCAACAACACTCAAGAAGCTCGACATCATCCAGGCCAAAGCAGCCCGCTTGATTGGCACTCCTTATCAAACATTCAAACCCTCCACCACCAATGAACAGTGGCAGCGTGTGTACATCTACAAGATGCACTGCAGTAACTCGCCAAGGTCCCTCAGGCAGCACCTTCCAAACCCACGGCCACTACCATCTAGAAGGACAAGAGCAGCAGATACCTGGGAACCCCACCACCTGGAGGTTCCCCTCCAAGCCACTCACCACCCTGACTTAGAAATATATCGCCATCCTTACCCGAGATGCTTTGAGACCGCCTTGTATGTGGTGTAAACATGGCGATCCAGCAGAAATTGGCCATCGAGATTGCCCTCTCATGGCAGAGCGCGGAGAAAGTAGCCCAGGAGCTCCAGAGTACGTCAGGGATGGAGGTGAATAGCGTAGGATGCCCCCCATTTAGACAGGTAGAGCCCCCTAGGAGCGGGACCTCTTGGACCCCGCCCTTGCCTGAACACCGTCGGGGTTAGGCCCGTTGGCCAAGGGCCGCTGTAGCTGGGCGAGGCACCTCTCCACAGACACTGGAGGAGGATTCACAGAGGTGCAGCACTCATGGCCCAAGATCCCGCAGGGACCGGCAATGCCTGATCAACCGACAAGCCTGTCTGGTCGCCCGCCTAGAACCAGGACCCTCCACCTAGAGTAGCCCAACGAGGATGGGTACATGCAGTTGAATTGCATTGCCGCATGTTGCCCCCATCAATATCACTGTCCAGGTGAATTTCACCCACTGGAAATGGAGCTGGACACGGGGGTTCTGGTCTCAGTGATAGGACGGCAGACGTTCAAAGAGATCTGGACAGGAGTCCAGCATTTGAATTTAAGGGGCGCTGAGGCGAGGTTGGCAACATACACGGAGGAGCCACTAGCCATTGAGGCCTCAATGGCCTCAGTTGCCTACGGACAGCAGTCCGTCAGGTTGCCCTTGATAATAGTGCGGGGCACCGGCCTGAGTCTGCTGGGCCATGATAGGCTACAGAGGCTCCCTTTGGACTAGCAGTGGATTTTCAGGATGGGCACGATGGGCACTTTCAAGTCCTGGCAAAATATCCGGAAGTCTGGGTAAAATGAAAGGTGCCATGGCCAAGATACACGTAGACCCTGAGGCACAACCAAATACATCAGGGCCCTCCCAGTTCCCCACGCGTTGCTGAAAAGATCAAGGATGAACTCAACCACTTGGAAAGCCCACGAATTCCGGCCAGTACAACCTGCAGATTGGGCAGCGCCTGTAGTCCCAGTACTGAAACCAGACAAAACCGTCTGCCTGTGGGGGATTACAAGCTAACATTGAACAAGGCCTCTCGTTTGGACAGATACCCGATGCCAAGTTGGCTGGAGAACACTCTTTTTTCTAAACTTATTAAGAGTCATGTGGACCTCCAATTGGAGCTGGGCTCGGTATCCAGTAAATTTGTGACCATTATCACCCACAGAGCCCTCTATGAATACACTAGGTTGCCATTCAGAGAGTCATCGGCCTGCTCTATTTTCCAGAGAGTCATGGAGAACATCCTCCAAAGATTACAACGAGCAGGCGGTCTAGTTTGATGACGCCCTGGTCATCGGAGCCACCATAAAGGAGCACTGGGCAACTTAGAGCAAGTCCTCCGCCGGTTTTCTGAGGCAGGCGTCCATCCGCCTTAAGAGAGGAAAATATGTTTTCTACACCAAAGAGGTCAAGTACTTTGGGTATTGTGTCGGCCGAGACGGCCTTCACCCGGTAGGAGAGAAGGTGCGAGCAATCAAACAAGCCCCCACGCCAGAGAACACAACTAAACTGCAGCTGTTCTTAGGACTCGTGAATTATTATGGGAAATTTAGCCCTAGCCTGGCGACCTCCTCGCACCATTACAGCTACTGAAGAAACATTAAGATTGGGCGTGGAGAGCGCCACAGGAGGACGCCTTCGCCAGGGTGAAGCAGCGACTGTCGTCATCAGGGTTGTTGACCCATTACGACCCCTCAAATCCCCTATTGGTCACTTGTGATGTCTCTCCGTATGGAATCGGGGCGGTGTTATTCCAATGCATAGACAACGGACAGGAGAGATCGATAGCCTACGCATTGAGGACTTTGGCCGCTGCGGAGCGCAACTATGCCCAGATTGAGAAAGAACGGCTGGCCGTCATCTTTGCGGTGAAGAAATTCCATCAGTTTGTGTATGGCCGTCGGTTCACCATCAAAACGGACCTCAAGCCATTGTTCGGATTGTCTAAAGAGGACAAGGCGGTTCCGCCAATACCATCTGCCTGGATACAGCGATGGGCCTTATTGTTAGCAGCGTACGTGTATGTGTTTGAACATCGCCCGGGCACGCAGATCGCCAACGCGGACACTCTGAGTTGGCTCGCGTTGCCGACATGCCCCTCATCTCCATCAAGGACTGACGAGGTTGTATCGACCTGAAATTTTATGGATACCTTGCCGGTCACCGCCCCACAAATACCGTGATTGGACACAGAAGGACCCAGTATTGGCAAAGTTACACCATGTCGTCTTATACGGGGCTAAGAGGGAAACTGCCTAAGGATCTGCAGGCTTTTAAGACCAAGCAGCAAGAGCTCAGTGTGGAAGGCGGCATCCACCTGTGGGGGGCTCGCACTGTGATCCCAAGCCAGGGCAAACAGAACATAATTCAAGATCAATTTGAATTATGACCGGAGATGTTAAAAATGAAAATGCTGACTTCCGGGAGCGGCGATGACCAGCTAGGTCGCACGTTTCGGCACCTCCCATTTGAACGGACTTTTGGGCTCTTATTGGGAGCCCCAACGGCAATTTTTGACGGCTAAACCCTTTGTGCGGTGAAACAGAAGGGAATCCCCCCGGATGTACATGGAGAAAGGAGATAATAGTGGCCGGATTGCAGAGGATCCTCTGGAGCAGCGGCAAGGAAGGGAAGCATGAAGCAAGATGGCGGCGGAGGGAGGCCGTTTGGTATGGGGCCCGGAACAGCAAGAGTTCCTTCGGAGATGTGTTGAGGAGCTAAAGAAGGAGGTGCTGGCCCCGATGCTGCAGGCGATTGAGGGGCTAAAGGAGGCGCAGAAGACCCAAGAATTGGAGCTTCGTGGCGTGAAGGCAAAGGCTGCCGAAAATGAGGACGAAATACAGGGCCTGGTGGTGAAGACAGAGACACACGAGGCACTGCATAAGAGGTGTATGGAGAGGCTGGAAGCCCTGGAAAATAGCTCGAGGAGGAAGAACCTAAGAGTTTTGGGTCTTCCCGAAGTTGCAGAGGGAGCGGACGTCGGGGCATATGTGAGCACGATGCTTCATTCCTTAATGGGACCGGAGGCCCCGACGGGCCCCTTGCAAGTGGAGGGAGCATATCGAGTCCTTGCGAGAAGACCGAAGGCGGGAGAAATACCTCGAGCTATAGTGGTGAGGTTTCACCGCTATAAGGACAGGGAGATGGTCCTGAGATGGGCGAAAAAGACACGGAGCTGCAGGTGGGAGAACGCGGTGATCCGCGTGTACCAGGATTGGAGTGCGGAGGTGGCGAGAAGGAGGGCGAGTTTCAATCGGGCCAAGGCGGTGCTCCATAGAAAGATAGAAAGAAAGTTAAATTTGGTATGCTGCAGCCGGCGAGATTGTGGGTTACACATCAAGGGAAACACCACTACTTCGAGACGGCAGAAGAGGCGTGGACATTCATTGAAGAGGAGAAGCTGGGCTAGACTGGAGAGAGAAAGAACTTTTGTAATAAAGCAGTGGTGTGATTGCATGGGACTGGGAATCGGAAGGGGGGGGAGAAAATTTTCTCTTTCCCCTCGATGGGGGGGGGGGGGGGTATGGTGAAGTGTGGGCGCTGGTGGGGAAGGAGAGGGGGAACTGCGCCATTAGGGGCGGGGCCGAGTGGGAAGCGCGGGCTTTGCTCCCGCGCTATGGTAATTGTGGCAGGAAAAGGGGGCGCAGGAAGGAGGGGGCCTTACACAATGGGAGGCTGAGGATAAACGGGGGAAGCCGAGGTCAGCCAGATTTTGCTGACTTCTGGAAGCAACATGGGGGGAGCAATCACGCTAGAGGGGGATCTAGCGGGGGGGGGGGGGGTAACTGGGTTGCTGCTGTTAAGGGGAAGGGGAGCTGCTACGGGATGGGATGGTCGGGACGGGAGGACACCATTGGGGGGACAAGTGGGTGCGTGGGAACCGCGTGAGGAGCTGGTTTAAAAAAGGGGATGGCTAGTCGACGAGGGGGGGGGGTTAAAGAGCCCCCCAACCCGGTTGATCACGTGGAACGTGAGAGGGCTGAATGGGCCGATTAAGAGGGCAAGGGTACTTGCGCACCTAAAGAAATTAAAGGCAGACGTGGTCATGCTGCAGGAGACGCATCTGAAACTGGCGGATCAGGTCAGATTACGAAAAGGATGGGTCGGACAGGTATTTCACTCGGGCTTGGATGCGAAAAATAGAGGGGTGGCAATATTAGTGGGGAAACGGGTATTGTTTGAGGCGTGGACCACAGTGGCGGACAGTGGGGGTGTAGCGCACAAAGACTCCATGAGACGAATAGAGTGAAGTCGATGAGGCTTTATTAAGCGTGTCTGTTCCCCAGCAGCTCGATAGTAAACTGGCCTGCGGGGGAAGACTCCAGCTTCTTATACTCCGCCTTCAGGGCGGAGCTTGAGGTCAACGGCCAACCAGGACCCGGGATCTGTCAGCCAATGACATTAGGGCTTCCAGTCCCACATGACCCCCAATACATACTACCACATTCACCCCTTGTCAAAAACGAACCCGGCGGGGTGATGCTTCGTATGGTGGTAAGGGTTTACAGGGCTGGTCCTGGGAGGATAAAACATTCACATGGCAATACAGTATTGGACAATTTCGTCCTGTTGCAACTATTTACAGAGGGTATAGGAAGAAAAGCAAAATGTTCTTGTGAAAAGTCCATATTTGTTTTACATCGACGCCACGAGTCGGTCGGGCGGTCTGGTCGTCCGTGTCGATCGCCTCGACCCTGCGGTGGTGGTGGTGCTTGTACCAGTGTTGTCGCCTCCAGGAGCCGTACGGTTTCAGCTGTCGGTGCAAAGGGGAGGGGGACCGATCCTCCTGGGAAGGGGGCGGTCGCGGGGTGCGGCGGTGGCAGGAAGGGGGGGGGTTGGGTCGATGGTGTCGGGGGGTTGTGCGTGTTGCCGGCGGGCGCCAGATCCCGCAGGGAGACCGTGTCCTGTCGGCCGTCGGGGTACTCCACGTAGGCTTACTGGGGGTTCGCGTGGAGGAGGTGAACCCTTTCGACCAACGGGTCCGCCTTATGTGCCCGCACATGCTTTCGGAGCAGGATGGGTCCTGGGGCCGCCAGCCAGGTCGGCAGCGATGTTCCAGAGGAGGACCTCCTAGGGAAGACAAGGAGACGCTCATGCGGCGTTTGATTAGTGCTTGTACATAATAACGACCGGATGGAATGGAGAGCGTCCGGGAGGACCTCCTGCCACCTTGAAACTGGGAGGTCCCTGGACCGTAGGGCCAGTAGGACGGCCTTCCAGACCGTGCCGTTCTCCCTTTCTACTTGCCCGTTCCCCCGGGGGTTGTAGCTGGTCGTCTTGCTTGAGGCTATGCCCTTGCTGAGCAGGAACTGGCGCAGCTCGTCACTCATGAAGGAGGACCCCCTGTCGCTGTGGACGTATGCGGGGTAACCGAACAGTGTGAAGATGCTGTCAGGGCTTTAATGACTGTGGCCGCGGTCATGTCAGAGCAGGGAATGGCAAAAGGGAAGCGGGAGTATTCGTCCACTACGTTAAGAAAATATGCGTTGCGGTCGGTGGAGGGGAGGGGCCCTTTGAAATCGAGACTGAGGCGCTCGAAGGGGCGGGAAGCCTTAATCAGGTGCGCTCCATCTGGCCTGAAAAAATGCGGCTTGCATTCCGCGCAGATGTGGCAGTCCCTCGTGACTGTACGGACCTCCTCTAAGGAGTATGGGAGATTGCGGGACTTGATGAAGTGGTAAAACCGAGTGACCCCCGGGTGGCAGAGGTCCTCGTGGAGGGTTTGGAGGCGGTTAATTTGTGCGTTGGCACATGTGCCGCGGGATAGGGCATCGGACGGCTCGTTCAGCTTTCCGGGACGATACAAGATCTCGTAGTTGAAGGTGGAGAGCTCGATCCTCCACCTTAAGATCTTGTCGTTTTTGATTTTGCCCCGCAGTGCATTATCGAACACGAAGGCTACCGACCGTTGGTCGGTGAGGAGAGTGAATCTCCTGCCGGCCAGGTAATGCCTCCAATGTCGCACAGCTTCCACTATGGCTTGGGCTTCCTTTTCTACTGAAGAGTGGCGGATTTCTGAGGCGTGGAGGGTCCGGGAGAAAAAGGCCACGGGTCTGCCCGCTTGGTTAAGGGTGGCCGCTAGAGCTACGTCGGAGGCGTCGCTCTCGACCTGGAAGGGGAGGGACTCGTCGATGGCGCGCATCGTGGCCTTTGCGATATCCGCTTTGATGCGGCTGAAGGCCTGGCAAGCCTCTGTCGACAGAGGGAAGGTCGTGGTCTGTATTAGGGGGCGGGCCTTGTCTGCGTACTGGGGGACCCACTGGGCGTAGTACGAAAAGAACCCCAAGCAGCGTTTCAGGGCTTTTGGGCAGTGCGGGAGGGGAAATTCCATGAGTGCGCGCATACGTTCGGGGTCGGGGCCTATTGTCCCATTGCGTACTATGTAGCCCAGAATGGCTAGCCGGTCGGTGCTAAAAACGCACTTGTCCTCGTTGTACGTGAGGTTCAAGGCTTTGGCGGTCTGGAGGAATTTCTGGAGGTTGGCGTCGTGGTCCTGCTGATCGTGGCCGCAGATGGTTACATTGTCGAGATACGGGAACGTGGCCCGCAACCCATGTTGATCAACCATTCGGTCCATCTCCCGTTGGAAGACCGAGACCCCGTTTGTGACGCCAAAAGGGACCCGTAGGAAATGGTATAATCGCCCGTCTGCCTCGAAGGCTGTGTACTTGCGGTCACTTGGGCGGATGGGGAGCTGATGGTATGCGGACTTGTGTTCCACGGTGGAGAAGACTTTATATTGGGCAATCCGATTGACCATGTCGGATATGCGGGGGAGTGGGTACGCGTCTAGTTGTGTGTACCTGTTGATAGTCTGGCTATAGTCAATGACCATCCTTTGTTTCTCCCCTGTCTTCACTACTATCACCTGCGCTCTCCAGGGACTATTGCTGGCCTGGATTATGCCCTCCTTTAGTAGCCGCTGGACTTCGGACCGAATGAAGGTCCGGTCCTGGGCGCTGTACCGTCTGCTCCTAGTGGCGACGGGTTTGCAATCCGGGGTGAGGTTCGCAAACAAGGACGGGGGTTGCACTTTGAGGGTTGCGAGGCCGCAGATAGTGAGTGGGGGTATGGGGCCGCCGAATTTGAACGTAAGGCTCTGTAGATTACATTGGAGATCTAATCCCAGCAAGGTGGGGGCACAGAGTTGGGGAAGGACGTTAAGTTTGTAGTTTTTGAACTCCTCCCCTGCACCGTAAGGGTAACTATGCAGAATCCCTGGATCTGTACGGAGTGGGATCCTGCAGCTAGGCAAATCTTTTGTGCGCTGGGATAGGTGGTCAAGGGACAGCGTCTTACCGTGTCGGGCTGTATAAAGCTTTCCGTGCTCCCGGAGTCGACTAGGCATGGCGTCTCGTGGCCGTTTATTAGGACCGTTGTCGTCGTCGTCTGGAGTGTCCGGGGCCGAGCCTGATCGAGCGTAATCGAAGCGAGCCGTGGTTGTAGTAGTGGAGTGGGGTCCGTTGTTGCCGTCCAAGATGGCGTCGGGGATGAACAAAATGGCCGCCCCCATGCGTCGTACAGGTCTGGGGCGGTCCAAGATGGCGGCGCCCCTCCTCCCTGGGGGGTCACAAGATGGCGGCGGGGGTGGACAAAATGGCCGCCCCCATGCGTCGTACAGGTCTGGGGCGGTCCAAGATGGCGGCGCCCCTCCTCCCCTCGTGGTGGTCGGGACCCAAAATGGCGGCGTCTGCGGGTCGCACATCGGCGCCCCTCCTCCCCTCGTGGTGGTCGGGACCCAAAATGGCGGCGTCTGCGGGTCGCACATGGTGTGCTGGGGGGGCTGGGGAGCGCTAGGACCACGAGCGCTAGGACCGCGCGGAGCTCCCTCACCGCGAGCGCTAGGACCGCGCGGAGCTCCCTCACCGGGGACAGCGGTGGTCGGGGCCCAAGTCGGCGGCGCCGGCGGGTCAGGCGTGGGGCCGCGAGCGCTGGGACCGTGCAGAGCTCCCTTGCCGGGGACAGCGGTGGTCGGGGCCCAAGTCGGCGGCGCCGGCGGGTCAGGCGTGGGGCCGCGAGCGCTGGGACCGCGCGGAGCTCCCTCGCCGGGGACAGCGGTGGTCGGGGCCCAAGTAGGTGGCGCCGGCGGGTCAGGCGTGGGGCGCGGGGGTTAGGGTGGCGTTAGGGACGCGAAAAACTCCCTCCTCTCCGTGGAGAGTGTTGGCCGGGACCGAAAGCGGTAGCGCCGGCGGCGGGTCATACATGGGCTGCGGGGAGGGGGGTTGGGGAGCGTAGGCGACATGCAGGGCTCCCAGTTCTCCCGGGACCGCGGTGGTCGGGACCCAGAGCGGCTGCGCCTGCGGGTCGTACATGTCGTGCTGGGGGGGTTGGGGCGCATAGACTGCTTGCAGGGCTTCCTGTGCTCCCGGGACGGCGGCGACCACGCGGGACCGGCACACAACCGCATAATGGCCCTTTTTCCCGCAGCTTTTGCAGATGGCTGCGCGGGCCGGACAGCGCTGCCGGGGGTGTTTCGCCTGGCCGCAGAAATAACAGCGGGCGCCCCCGGTGCGACTCGGCGTTTGGACCGCGCAAGCCTGTGGGGTGTCCGGGGGGGGGGGGGGTAGGGGGTTTGCCACGACGGGTACGTACGGGGCCCAATGGCCTGCCGCGCGGTCGGGGCCGTAGGCGCGGGTATTACGCGCGGCCACGTCTAGGGAGGCTGCTAGGGCCCGTGCCTCTGAGAGTCCTAGCGACTCTTTTTCTAGAAGTCTTTGGCGGATTTGGGAGGATTGCCTACCTGCCACAAAAGCATCGCGCATTAACATGTCCATGTGTTCATTTGCGTTCACCGACGGGCAGCTACAGGCTCGTCCCAAAATCAGCAGCGTGGCGTAGAACTCGTCCATCGATTCTCCGGGAACTTGCCGTCTCGTCGCGAGCTGGTAGCGAGCGTAGATTTGGTTAACTGGGCGAACGTAGAGACTTCTGAGTGCTGTGAACGCCGTCTGGAAATCGTCAGTGTCTTCAATGAGGGTGAAAATCTCCGTGCTCACCCTCGAGTGCAGGACCTGCAGTTTTTGTTCGTCTGAGACTCGGCCGGTGGTCGTTCTGAGGTAGGCCTCGAAGCAAGTCTGCCAGTGTTTGAAGGCTGCTGCCGCGTTCACTGCGTGGGGGCTGATCCTCAGGCATTCTGGAATGATCCTGAGCTCCATAGTCCTTTTTAGGCACGCTTAATAAATTGTAGCGCACAAAGACTCCATGAGACGAATATAGTGAAGTCGATGAGGCTTTATTAAGCGTGTCTGTTCCCCAGCAGCTCGATAGTAAACTGGCCTGCGGGGGAAGACTCCGGCTTCTTATACTCCGCCTTCAGGGCGGAGCTTGAGGTCAACGGCCAACCAGGACCCGGGATCTGTCAGCCAATGACATTAGGGCTTCCAGTCCCACATGACCCCCAATACATACTACCACAGGGGGTAGATACGTGATGGTGAGTGGCAGATTGCAAGGTGAGGCGGTGGTTCTGGTGAACGTATATGCCCCGAACTGGGATGATGCCAACTTCATGAAGCGTATGCTGGGGCGTATCCCGGACCTGGAGGCGGGAAAGTTGGTAATAGAACATAGAACATAGAACATTACAACGCAGTACAGGCCCTTCGGCCCTCGATGTTGCGCCGACCTGTGAAACCACTCTAAAGCCCATCTACACTATTCCCTTATTGTCCATATGTCTATCCAATGACCATTTGAATGTCCTTAGTGTTGGCGAGTCCACTACTGTTGCAGGCAGGGCATTCCACGCCCTTACTACTCTCTGAGTAAAGAACCTACCTCTGACATCTGTCTTATATCTATCTCCCCTCAATTTAAAGGTATGTCCCCCCTCGTGCTAGACGTCACCATGGGGGGAGACTTCAACACGGTGCTGGATCCAGGGCTGGACCGGTCCAGGTCTAGGACCGGGAGGAGGCCGGCAGCGTCCAAGTTGCTTAAGGACTTCATGGAGCAGATGGGAGGAGTGGATCCCTGGAGATTTACTAGGCCTAGGAGTAAAGAGTTCTCCTTCTTCTCCCATGTCCACAAGGTGTATTCTCGGATAGACTTCTTTGTCCTGGGAAGGGCGCTGATCCCGAAGGTGGCCGGGACGGAGTACTCAGCTATAGCCATTTCGGACCATGCCCCACATTGGGTAGATCTGGAAGTAGGAGAGGAAAAGGAACAGCACCCACTGTGGAGATTAGATATGGGATTGTTGGTGGACGAGGGTGTGTGTGTAAGGGTAAGGAGATGTATCGAAAGGTATCTGGAGATTAATGACGACGGAGAGGTTCAGGTGGGAGTGGTCTGGGAAGCACTGAAGGCGGTGGTCGGAGGGGAACTGATCTCCATAAGGGCCCATAAGGGGAAACAAGAGAGCAAAGAGAGTGAGAGATTGTTGAGAGAAATTTTGAGGGTGGATAGGCAGTATGCGGTGGCTCCGGATGAAGGACTATACAGGGAAAGACGAAGGTTGCACACGGAATTTGATTTGTTGACCACGGGTAAGGCGGAGGCACAATGGAGGAAGGCACAGGGAGTGCAGCATGAGTACGGAGAGAAGGCGAGCCGGTTACTGGCCCAACAACTGAGGAAGAGGGGGGCGGCGAGGGAGATTGGAGGGGTTAGGGACGAGGAGGGTGAGATGGAACGGGGAGTGGAGAGGGTGAACGGGGTGTTTAAGGCATTTTATGAGAGGCTGTATAACGCTCAGCCCCCAGAAGGGAAGGAGGGAATGATGCACTTCCTAGACCAGTTGGAATTCCCGAAGGTTGAGGAGCAGGAGAGGACAGGACTGGGAGCACAGATTGAGGTGGAGGAGGTGATAAAAGGGATTGGGAGCATGCAGGCAGGGAAGGCCCCGGGACCGGATGGGTTCCCGGTGGAATTTTATAGGAAATACGTGGACCTGCTGGGCCCGCTTCTGACGAGAACCTTTAATGAGGCCAGGGAAAGGGGGACGTTGCCCCCGACGATGTCGGAGGCGACGATATCGCTGCTCTTGAAAAGGGACAAAGACCCGCTGCAGTGCGGGTCATACAGGCCCATTTCCCTCCTGAATGTAGATGCCAAGCTTTTGGCCAAGATGATGGCGACGAGGATAGAGGATTGTGTCCCGGGGCTGGTTCACGAGGATCAAACGGGGTTTGTTAAGGGGAGACAATTGAACACTAACATACGGAGGCTGCTGGGTGTGATGATGATGCCCCCGCCGGAGGGGGAGGCGGAGATAGTGGTGGCGATGGATGCAGAGAAAGCATTTGATAGAGTGGAGTGGGATTACCTGTGGGAAGTGTTGAGGAGATTTGGATTTGGAGAGGGGTTTATTGGATGGGTTCAGCTTCTATACGGGGCCCCGGTGGCAAGTGTGACTACAAATAGGCAGAGATCTGACCACTTCTGTCTATACAGAGGGACAAGACAGGGATGTCCTCTGTCCCCGTTACTGTTTACGTTGGCAATTGAGCCACTGGCCATAGCGCTGAGGGGCTCTAGGAAGTGGAGGGGAGTACTTAGGGGAGGAGAAGAGCACCGGGTGTCACTATACGCGGATGATTTGTTGTTGTATGTCGCGGACCCAGTGGAGGGGATGCCCGAGATAATGCAGACACTCAGGGAGTTTGGGGAATTTTCAGGATATAAACTGAATATGGGGAAGAGTGAGCTGTTTGTGATGCACCCTGGGGAACAGGGCAGGAGAATAGATGATTTGCCGTTGAGGAGAGTAACAAGGGATTTTCGGTACCTAGGGATCCAGATGGCCAGGAACTGGGGAACCTTGCATAAGCTTAATTTAGTAAGATTGGTGGAGCAGATGGAAGAGGACTTTAGGAGAAGGGACATGTTGCCCCTGTCACTGGCGGGTAGGGTGCAGGCGGTTAAAATGGTGGTCCTTCCGCGGTTTCTTTTTGTGTTCCAGTGCCTCCCTGTGACGATTACAAAAGCCTTTTTCAAGAAAGTGGATAAGAGCATTATGAGTTTTGTGTGGGCTGGGAAGACCCCAAGAGTGAGGAGGGGGTTCCTGCAGTGTAGTAGGGATAGGGGGGGACTGGCACTGCCGAGTTTAAGTGACTATTATTGGGCCGCCAACATGTCAATGGTATGCAAGTGGATGGGGGAAGGGGAGGGAGCGGCGTGGAAAAGACTAGAGATGGCGTCCTGTAGGGGAACCTGCCTGCAAGCATTAGCGACGGCGCCTTTACCGTTCTCCCCGAAGAAATACACCACAAGTCCAGTGGTGGTGGCAACGCTGAAAATTTGGGGGCAGTGGAGACGACATAAGGGAGTGACGGGTGCCTCGGTGAGGTCCCCGATAAGGAACAACCACAGGTTCGTCCCGGGGAAGATAGATGGGGGATTTAAAGCTTGGCAGAGAGCAGGAATTGTGAAATTGAAGGATTTGTTCCTAGGCGGGACGTTTGCGAGTCTGGGAGCACTGACAGAAAAATATGGGTTGCCACCGGGGAATGCATTTCGATATATGCAACTGAGGGCTTTTGCGAGGCAACAGGTGAGGGAATTTCCACGGCTCCCGGCGCAAGAGATTCAGGACAGAGTGATTTCGGGGGCATGGGTGGGGGATGGTAGGGTGTCAGATATATACAGGGAAATGAGAGACGAGGGGGAGATGATGGTAGAGGAGCTGAAGGGAAAATGGGAGGAGGAGCTGGGGGAAGAGATTGAGGAGGGGCTGTGGGCAGATGCCCTAAGTAGGGTAAACTCTTCGTCCTCATGCGCCAGGCTCAGCCTGATACAATTCAAGATTCTACATAGGGCGCACATGACTGGAGCAAGGTTAAGTAGATTTTTTGGAGTGGAGGATAGGTGCGGGAGATGCGCGGGAAGCCCAGCGAAGCACACCCACATGTTTTGGTCATGCCCGGTACTGCATGGGTTCTGGGTGGGGGTGGCGAATGTGCTTTCAAGGGTGGTGGGGGTCCGGGTCGAGCCAGGCTGGGGGTTGGCGATATTTGGGGTTGCGGACGAGCCAGGAGTGCAGGAGGCGAGAGAGGCTGATGTTTTAGCCTTTGCGTCCCTAGTAGCCCGGCGAAGGATATTACTTATGTGGAAAGAAGCTAAACACCCAGGCGTGGAGGCCTGGATAAACGACATGGCGGGGTTTATAAAATTGGAGCGGATAAAATACGCACTAAGAGGTTAAGCTCAAGGGTTCACCAGGCGGTGGCAACCGTTCCTTGACTATCTCGCAGAGCAATAAGGGAAATGGGAAAGGTAGCAGCAGCAACCCAGCAACCCATCCGGGCCCTCAGGGGTTTTGTACAGGTGTTTGTATATGAGTTATTTATATTGTTTTTTGTGACTTTATTATTTTGGATATTGGCTAGTTTTTATTTTTGTTGCTGGCAGTTGCCGTCTAGTTAATATATTATTTGTTCTTTAAAAAAAACGGTCATCATCATTATTTATATTGTTTTAAAGTTGCAAAAGGGAAAATTTTGTATTGTCTTTGTTTGACCGAAAAATCTGAATAAAACATATTTTTAAAAAAAGAAAATGCTAGCCAGGAGCTAAGTATGGTAGCCAGGCCTGGATCACGAGATCGCCAGGAGCATCAGAAGTTCCCACCAGCCCAGCCATGCATGCAGATTTTGCCAGACTCCTTCAAGGCTCAATGTTCTTGCTGATAGTGGACGTCCATTCCAGATGGCTGGACGTCCATCGAATGCTGTCCACCACTTCAAAGGCCACCGTCGAGAAGCTATGACTCTCATTCAGTACCCATGATATTAGTCAAGGTCAACGTTACCCCATTCACCAGTGAGGAGTTTGCACGCATCATGAAGACAAACGGGGCGACGCACACCCGGACAGCCCCCTACCACCCTCCCTCAAATGGTCTGGCTGAACGAGCAGTGCAGACTTTCAAGAAGGATATGCGGAAATAGGCCACGGCATCGTGGAGACGAGGCTGGAGCGTTTTTTGTTCAGCCACCAGACCACATATTATGACCAGAGTGGCACAGGCTGAACCTTGGTGGGCCGGATGCTCTGGACCCGCCTTAGCCTAATGTTCCCCAATATAAGCGGGAAAGTGGAATGCAGACAAGACCTTCAGAGGCAGCACCGAAGCAGACAGGCGCAGGACAGATGTTTCCACCAGGGGGACGCAGTGTACGTACAAAACTTCGGAGAGGGTACCTGGTGGATGGCAGGGACCATGGTGAAACAGACGGGACCCGTGTTGTACTCGATTAAACACGAGAACAGATGGTGCGGAAGCACCCGGAAAACCTCCAGAGCAGGGGGCCAGTGTCCGGACAAATCCCACCGGAGGAACCGTCTTCCAGCCTCGCTGGCCCGGCACAAAGGGGCCCGGGGACATCACCCCCTGGGGGACCCGACACTGAGATGTGTGATGTGGAGGGTTCAGGGTCCGAAATGGAGGCTCGGACGTCCGGGTTTTCGGATGATGGCCTCACCAGGGAACGGTCGCCGGTGGTGCCCCCCCCCAGGCGGTCGATGCGGAAACGACGTTCGCTGACATACCCCCCAACCCTGCCCCACAACAACCGCAGGCATAACCGCTGGCAAAGCGGGGATGACAACCTCTTCCACTCCCTAAAAACAGAGGGACTTATGGTCTTTGGGGGGAAGGGGGGGGGGGGCGAGGGGCTGTTATGACCCCCACAAGATCCATGGGGTACGTGTTCCCCCGCTGAGGGGCGATGGCCCGAAAGCAGGCTCATTATTTCCCCGAGATAAACGCCGGCCCAAGAGGGACCCGGAATCGCAGGGTGGTTCCGGCTGGAATTTGGACTGTTGCTTAGTTGCTGCATTTCCGAGCTGCGAGTAGGAAATGAACTACTTCTGACTCATCGGGACGCCTCATCGACTACAAAAAAGGCCTTCTTGAAATCCACATAATATCCATAGTCACCTCCCACATCAATTATCTCTTCAAAAAAATGCATGATACGACCTTTAAAATTCACGCAGGATCTAACGCTGACATAACTAAAAATAAATTGTCATTTATCTGTGTTGCTTGTAGGAGCTTCTGTGCACAAATTGGCTGCTGTGTTTCCCACATTTACAACACTTTAAGCTGCTTAATTAGCTATAAAAGACTTTGACGTGACCTAAGGGTAAGAGACGTGCTCTATAAATGCAAGGTCTTGCTTTCTTTTTCCTTTACTGAAAGACTCCATGTTGCTCTGTCATAGATTAGTGTCTTTTTGAGGTTAGGATATTGTATGCAATACATGAAGCAACCTTAATTCAGAGTTAATGTAACTTACATTGACATTTAAACATATGCCAGATCAGTCCATTTGACGACGGTAATTGTATCTAAGTGCTCTTTCCCAAACTTGCTAATGGGCCCCATTCATTGTGCATATGTTTCACTCTCCCTGTTCCAAACAGGCATTGTCTTTTATTTATCCTCATTAAAATACATTAACTCTCCACACAGCTTCAATATTATCATAGAACCCCTACAATGCAGAAGGAGGCCATTCGGCCCATCGAGTCTGCACCGACCCTCTGAAAAAGCATCTGAGCTAGACCCACTCCCCGCCCTATCCCCATAACCTTATCTAACCTGCACATCTCTGGACTGTGGGAGGAAACCGGAGCACCCGGAGGAAACCCACGGAGACACGGGGAGAAGGTGCAAACTCCACACAGTCACCCAAGGTTGGAATTGAACCCGGATCCCTGGCGCTGTGAGGCAGCAGTGCTTACCGCTGTGCCACCATGCCACCCTTTAACTCTTTAACTATCAGCTGGCCATACCCTATAAATTGCTCGTGAGCACTTGTCCCTCTACAGAGCTAAGATGTAGGTCAGTCTAAATGAAATCAAGCTCCACTGTGGCTCAGTTGGCAGCACACTCGCCAAAGAACGAGGAGGTCTTGGATTTAAATACCACTCAAAGCTTCGCACAACTACCCGGCTGACACTACTGTGCCGTACCGAGTCAGTGCTGCACTGTCGAAGGTGCCCTCATTTGGAGGAGGCGTTAAACCCGATGGTTTTAAAAGATCCCAAGAGCCAGGTCAGTCCTCCCCGGTTACCTGGACAACAGTTAACTCTCAATGAAAATCCCTATCGCATTCAGGTCATTGTCAAATTCCTGTTGGTGGGAGCTTGCTGTGCCCAATCCGGTTGCTGCATTTGCTGCATTACAATAGTCACTAGGTTTGAAAATTGTTTATTGGTTCTGCTCTGTGAGGTTGTGAAAGGTGTAAATATTGGCCAGAATTTTACACTGTTCAGGCGGGTAGGCAGGGCAGGGTGGGCAGGGGGGGTATTTAGGTTGGTAGGCGCTCAGCGAGAGTTTGAAGTTCACCCGCCAACAACCAAGCCGGCAATTAATCCCACTAAGGGGCCATTTGAAAGATAGTTTACATGGCCCTCCTATTTTACAGTTGGCGGACAGGCCGATTGGCCAGAAAGCCTTCATGTTTTAGCTACAACCTCGATCCAGGGTGGGATGAAATGTCAAGGCTGACATAAAATTTTGAAAAGTTATCTGGGGACCAAGGTTGATGTTCGCTGCGTTTTTCCACTGGGACTTAACGTGTAGAAGTCTTCCGCTCCCTGAGACAGCCCCGCAATGGTTGTCCACTTGAGGGAACCCACTAGAGGTGCCAGCCCGCACCCTCTCTTATCCTGGTGCCCACCCTCTTCCCATCCTCCTTGGCAGCGACTGAGCGTTCCTGATACTGGCTTCCCGTTAACAGGCCAACCAGTGGGAAATTGCGTTCCGGGGCTGTATGTGGCCGGGAGCGCAGGCATGCCCGCTTTCAAGTCTGCCGAGAGTGCACGCGCGACGAGCACACCATTCAGGCCATAAACACAAATTCGCTACCGAGTTCCAAAATCCTCCAGTGCTGAGTAATCCTGGAAGGCTCAACGTTCCACATTAATATTTCATGCCCCCTACTCATTGCCAAGTCTTACCTCCACCGTTTCTTCCGCAATCGCGTCTCCTGCCCCCAGTTTCACGGCAGTGCAGTTGGCCTCATCCTCGGCCTGCCTGCTGCGGAAAGTCAAAGCCTGCTCCCATCGCTGGAGTGCCTCCTCAAACAGTTCCATACCTGCACAGGGGCGAGAGTCGGAGCAACAGCAGCATCTTTGTTACTGGCACAAACCATGGAGAGATTTACAAAGAACTGCAGATGTTAGAGAGAGAAGACTGAGGTCACGGCTTCTCTCTGGGTTTGACAATGGGCAGCACGGTAGCATTGTGGATAGCACAGTTGCTTCACAGCTCCAGGGTCCCAGGTTCGATTCCGGCTTGGGTCACTGTCTGTGCGGAGTTTGCACATCCTCCCCGTGTGTGCGTGGATTTCCTCCGGGTGCTCCGGCTCCCTCCCACAGTCCAAAGATGTGCGGGTTAGGTGGATTGGCCATGATAAATTGCCCTTAGTGTCCAAAATTGCCCTTAGTGTTGGGTGGGGTTACTGGATTATGGGGATAGGGTGTAAGTGTTGACCTTGGGTAGGGTGCTCTTTCCAAGAGCTGGTGCAGACTTGATGGGCCGAATGGCCTCCTTCTGCACTGTAAATTCTAATTCTATGACACAAAGTGTCCTCAACCAACATCACCAAAAGCAGACGATTGCTGTTGCAATCAATTGCTATTGGTGCGACCTTGCTGCGTACAAATGAACTGCGCCGTTTCCCTACTTCGCAACAGTGGCGAGCCTTCACTGACTGTGAAGCACTTTGGGACGTCATGAAGGGGGCTAAAGTAAACGCAAGTTTGAGCGAGCTTCACTGGGTTGACACCTGGGCCAAGAGGCTGAGGAAGTTGGGCCGAGAGCCACTGGAATTTCGAAGAACGAGAGGTGACCTCATTGAAAGGTACAAGAGTCCGAAGGGGTTTGATAGGGTGAAGGCTCAGAGATTGCTTCCGCTGGTCGGGGGCACAGCCTCCTACCCCAGATGACCATAGGCTGCTTCCTGCTTTGAGGGGGAGAGTTGACTGGAGGTGATTTAACCTGAAGGTCACCGCACCTCAGGCGAGGGGCAAAGTTGAGAAGGCGGTTGAAAACCTCAGTTGGCACGGGAACTGAACCTCCGCTGTTGGCCTCGCTCTGCTTCACGAACCAGCTGTCCAGCCAGCGGAGCTAAACAGGTCCCCCCCCCCGCCCCCCTCCGGGTGCTCCGGTTTCTTCCCACAGTCCAAAGATGTGCAGGTTAGGAGAATTGGCCATGCTAAATTGCCCTTCGTGTCCAAAATTGCCCTTAGTGTTGGGTGGGGTTACTGGGTTATGGGGATGGGGTGGGTCGGGTGCTCTTTCCAAGAGCCAGTGCAGACTCGATGGGCCGAATGGCCTCCTTCTGCACTGTAAATTCTATGAAATCTATGAATATTTGGAATTCCCTACCTCAGAGGGTCGTGGGTGCTTCATTGTCAAATACATTTAAGGCGACTTCCGGTTGTTGCTATGCCTAGGTAGGTCGCACGTTCGGCAGCTCCCGGCAAGAATGGACGTTTGGGCCCTTTTGAGGAGCCCCAGCGGCACTTGTACGACGGTTCCCAGTGGGGGAAGGTGATAGTAAGGTTCCCCCAGCACTGTATGGAGCGGACCAGGAGTGGAGCGATCAAAAAAGTGGTTTTGGAGCAGCGAAGAGAGCGGGGGAGGAAAAGCAAGATGGCGGCGGGTGGCGATCAAGCAGCGTGGGCGCAGTGGTCGCGGGAGCAGCAAGAGTTCCTTAAAAACTGCTTTGCGGAGCTGAGAGCAGAAATGCTGGCGCCAATGAAGGCGTCGATCGAAAAGCTGGTGGAGACCCAGAAGACCCAAGGGGCGGCGATTCGAGAGGTGCGGCAGATGGCCTCAGAGAACGAGGACGAGATTTTGGGCCTGGCGGTGAAGGTGGCGGCGCACGAGGCGCTACACAAGAAGTGGCAGGAGAAGTTTGAGGTCCTGGAGAACAGGTCGAGGAGGAAGAATCTTTGGATTCTGGGTCTCCCTGAAGGAGTGGAGGGGTTCGACGCTGGGACATATGTAGTTACAATGCTCAACGCGCTGATGGGCGCAGGAGCTTTCCCGAGGCTCCTGGAGCTGGATGGGGCTCATCGAGTCCTAGCAAGGAGGCCTAAAGCCAACAAGCCGCCAAGGGCTGTAGTGGTGAGGTTCCACCGCTTTATGGACAGCGAGTGCGTCCTGAGATGGGCGAAGGAATAACGGAGCAGCAGGTGGGAGAATACGGAGATCCGTGTCTACCAGGACTGGAGTGCGGAGGTGGCCAAGGAGAGGGCTGGTTTTAATCGGGCCAAGGCGGTTCTCCATCGGAAGGGGGTGAAGTTTGGAATGCTGCAGCCAGCGCGATTGTGGGTCACGTTTCAGGACCGTCACCACTATGAGACACCAGGTGAGGCGTGGACCTTTATTCAGACTGAAAAGCTGGACTCGAACTGAGGGTTTGTTGTGGGGGGTGTTTACTGTATTTTGGGGGTGTTCTGCTTCTGGTTTCAGGTTGGGAAGAGGGGAAATGGGAAGGGGTGAGTGGATATGATGTGGGGGCTGTGTGAGAGTGTGGGCGCCGGTACTGTAGGGGCAGGTCCCCGCTGATGAAGGGGGGGTTGGAAGCCCGGGGTTGGGGAGCTGGGGCGAGGTCGCAGAAAAAGGAGCTGCGTCATAGGGGGCGGGGCCGGCTTGGATGGAAAGCGCGGGCTTTTTCCCGCGCTAAGGGAGGGGCGGGGCCTGGGGGGAATGGTGGTGCTGGAGGAGAGCGCACATTGATCGACAGGGGGAGGGGGGGGGGGGGATTTCCACACTAGGGGGGTCGTTGGAATGGCGGGAGTGGCCGGGGTCAGCAGGAGTCAGCTGACTTACGGGAGTGTAATGGGGGGAGCAATATGGCTGGATGGTGATCTGGCTGGGGGGGGGGGAGGCGCGGGCACGTGGCTGGCCTAAAAAAGGGGATGGCTAGTCGGCAGGGGGGGCGGGCGGGTGCGAGTAGCCCCATATGAGGGGCCTGAATGGGCCGGTCAAGAGGGCCCGGGTGTTCGCTCACTTAAAGGGACTGAAGGCAGACGTGGCCATGCTCCAGGAGACACACTTGAAGGTGGCAGATCAGGTCAGGCTGAGAAAGGGATGGGTAGGGCAGGTCTTTCACTCGGGGCTGGATGCGAAGAATAGAGGGGTGGCTGGACCCAGCACTGGACCGTTCCAGGTCCAGGACGGGTAAGAGGCCGGCTGCGGCCCAGGTGCTCAGGGGGTTTAAGGACCAGATTGGGGGAGTGGATCTGTGGAGGTTTGCCAGGCCGGTGGCCAGAGAATTTTCTTTTTTCTCCCACGTCCATAAAGCCTACTCCCAGATAGATTTTTTTATAATGAGATGGGCACTAATCCCGAAAGGGGAGGGAACGGAATATTCGGCTATAGCCATCTCGGACCACGCCCCGCATTGGGTGGAGCTGGAGTTGGGGGAGGAGCGGGACCAGCGCCCGCTGTGGCGCCTCGATGTGGGACTATTGGCGGATGAGGAGGTGTGCGGGCGGATCCGGGGGTGTATTCAAAGATACATGGAGGCCAACGACAATGGGGAGGTGCAGGTGGGGGTAGTCTGGGAGGCTCTGAAGGCGGTGGTTAGGGGAGAGCTAATTTTGATTAGGGCCCATAGGGAGAAGAGAGAGACGAGGGAGAGGGAGAGATTGGTGGGGGAGATATTAAGGGTGGACAGGAGCTATGCAGAGGCCCCCAAGGAGGGGCTACTTAGGGAGCGACGAAACCGCCAAATGGAATTTGATCTATTGACCACGGGAAAAGCAGAGGCACAGTGGAGGAAAATGCAGGGGGCGGTATATGAGTATGGGAAGAAGACGAGCTGGATGCTGGCACATCAGCTTCGTAAGAGGGAGGCAGCGAGGCAGATTGGTGGAATTAGAGATAGAGGGGGGAATACGGTCCGGAGTGCGGTGAGAATAAACAAGGTATTTAGGGACTTCTAAGGTAATCTGCATAGGTCTGAGCCCCCGGAGGGGGGGAGGGGATGCGGCAATTCTTGGACCAACTGAGGTTCCCGAGGGTGGAGGAGGAGCAGGTGGCTGGT
Source organism: Scyliorhinus torazame (assembly GCF_047496885.1). Lineage (NCBI taxonomy): Eukaryota > Metazoa > Chordata > Chondrichthyes > Carcharhiniformes > Scyliorhinidae > Scyliorhinus > Scyliorhinus torazame. The sequence goes on from NC_092713.1 coordinate 21,191,264, forward strand.
TTGGGGGCGCCGATTGGGCTGGAGGAGCTGGTTAAAGGTTTGGGGAGCATGCAGGCGGGGAAGGCCCCGGGACCGGACGGGTTCCCGGTTGAATTTTACAGAAAGTATGTGGACCTGCTGGGCCCGTTGCTGGTGAGAACTTTTAATGAGGCGAGGGAGGAGGGGACCCTGCCCCCGACAGTGTCCCGGGCGCTGATCTCATTGATTTTGAAGCGGGATAAGGATCTATTGCAATGTGGAAATCTCATGTATAATTTTTGCTTGGTTTTTTTTTCTGGTTGGAGTGTTTTGTTGAAAATCGTTGAAAAATTGAATAAATATATATATATTTTTTTTAATACATTTAAGGCAGGAATGGGCAGATATTTGGGAATCAGCAGGTATGGGGAGTGGGCGAGAAAGTGGAGGTGAATCCCAAGACCAGCCTCGATCGCACTGAATGGCAGAGTCGGTTTAATGGGCTCTATGTCTACCCCGGCTCCTTTTTCTTGTGTCCTTTCTTTCTTTACATCACTCCGTTTTCCCTCTTGCACAGTTACGATTCTGCGTTTTGATCCCCTCGCCACATACCCATCAGATAGAGGTTTTCAGGGGTCGTCACCGGCACGTTGGCCAGGTTTATTTCATTTTCTTCACCGACGTGGTCCCACAGGTTGGGCGCAGCGCACACAAAGCTGTGGGGGGAATTCACACTCCGAACCTGGGGGGGGGCAGAAACAAGAAAACAACAGCTGAAATCACTTTCCAGTTCTTGCAACCATTGAATGCCACCCGCCCATCCGCCAGCCACCCCCCCCCCCCCCCCACCCCCCACCGATACCTGAACCCCCACATCCCATTCACTTACCTTTGAAATTTACCTTCTCGCTTTGTCCCTTTAAACTCACCTGCTTTATGATAATAATGATCTTTACTGTCACAAGTAGGCTTACATTAACACTGCAATGGAGTTACTGTGAAAAGCCCCTAGTTGCCACATTCCGGTGCCTGTTCGGGTACACGGAGGGAGGATTCTTAGCACCTCGGCGCTGGAGCCGGGGATGCGCTTCGTTTCTTCGGCCTCGCCCAGTTGGAGTCAGGAAGGTCAGGCGAGACGGGCGCTTTGGATTTGAAGCAAAGTAAGATGCTATGGAGTGGTAATCCGCCGCTGATTGCCATTCCGAGAACGTTACGGGCCAGAGTTAGTGTTTCGAGTCCACTGCCACTCTTCTTCAGAACGCTTCTCGGGCTCAAAACGTTAACTCAGTTTCTCTCTCCACAGACGCTGTCTGACTTGTTGAGTTCCTCCAGCACTTCCAGCTGTCGTTCCTCCAAAACAATGTATTCTGTAAGCTACACTTACAGACACATGGCAAGCCCAAAACTCCCACATAGGCTGGCCCCTTTAAGTTATGGTGGCCACACAAAACAATTTTAAAGGGGCAGCGGACTTAAATAAATCGCCTGCCGCGCTCCAAAAACAAAAATTGTTGAACATAAGAATTAGGAGCAGTAGGCCACCTGGCCCCTCGAGCCTGCTCCGCCATTCAATGAGATCACGGCTGATCTTTTGTGGACTCAGCCCCACTTTCCGGCCCGAACACCATAACCCTTAATCCCTTTATTCTTCAAAAACCTATCTATCTTTATCTTAAAAACATTTAATGAAGGAGCCTCAACTGCTTCACTGGGCAAGGAATTCCATAGATTCACAACCCTTTGGGTGAAGAAGTTCCTCCTAAACTCAGTCCTAAATCTACTTCCCCTTATTTTGAGGCTATGCCCCCTACGTCTGCTTTCACCCGCCAGTGGAAACAACCTGCCCGCATCTATCCTCTCTATTCCCTTCATAATTTTATATGTTTCTATAAAATCCCCCCTCATCCTTCTAAATTCCAACGAGTAAAGTCCCAGTTACTCAACCTCTCCTTGTCATCCAACCCCTTCAGCTCTGGGATTAACCTAGTGAATCTCCTCTGCACACCCACCAGCGCCAGTATGTCCTTTCTCAGGTAAGGATACCAAAACTGAACACAATACTCCAGGTGTGGCCTCACTAACACCTTATACAATTGCAGCATAACCTCCCTAGTCTTAAACTCCATCTCTCTAGCAAGGAAGGACAAAATTCCATTTGCCTTCTTAATCACCTGTTGCACCTGTAAACCAACTTTTTGCGACTCATACACTAGCACACCCAGGTCTCTCTGCACAGCAGCATGTTTTAATATTTTATCATTTAAATAATAATCCCTTTTGCTGTTATTCCTGCCAAAATGGATAACCTCACATTTGTCAACATTGTATTCCATCTGCCAGACCCTAGCTCATTCACTTAACCTTATTCAAATCCCTCTGCAGACTTCCAGTATCCTCTGCACTTTTTGCTTTACCAATCATCTTAGTGTCGTCTGCAAACTTGGACACATTGCCCTTGGTCCCCAACTCCAAATCATCTATGTAAATTGTGAACAATTGAGGGCCTAACACTGATCCCTGAGGGACACCACTAGCTACTGATTGCCAACCAGAGAAACAGCCATTAATCCCCATTCTTTGCTTTCTATTAATTAACCAATCCTCTATCCATGCTACTAGTAGGGGCGTGGAATGCCCTGCCTGCAACAGTAGTGGACTCGCCAACACTAAGGGCATTCAAATGGTCATTGGATAGACATATGGACGATAAGGGAATAGTGTAGATGGGCTTTAGAGTGGTTTCACAGGTCGGCGCAACATCGAGGGCCAAACGGCCAGTACTGCGCTGTAATGTTCTATGTTCTATGCTACTACTTTCCCCTTAATGCCATGCATCCTTATCTTATGCAGCAACCTTTTGTGTGGCATCTTGTCAAATCCAGATAAACCACATCCATTGGCTCCCTGTTATCTACCGCACTGGTAATGTCCTCAAAAAATTCCACTAAATTAGTTAGGCACGACCTGCCCTTTATGAACCCATGCTGCGTCTGTCCAATGGGACAATTTCCATCCAGATGCCTTGAATGTTGCAAGTGCAGTGGCTTTGTTTCCTGTTTTACCATTGCTGCAGGGAACCAATGCTCGGTATTTCCTGCCAACATCCCTCAAGATGATTGCAATCTCTGTCACTGGGACAACCTAGGAGTGACACGCTCCGACATTTTCTTGTTTATTTTGTTGGTGGATGAAACAGGAGTGAGGGACGGAGGGGCAATGAGGGGAATGGGTGGGCTGATGGTAATTGTGGGAGGAGGTTCAGTGTTAACCATGAAGAGTAGGAGGAACAGGCTGCCAATCTATTCATTAGCCTGGCAACTGACCAAAGACATCCAAAGAGTTTAGATTGTTAGAGACTGGAAGCCCTGTAGCTTTGTCTTCTTGCACAGGATGTGCAGCATAGAAAGAGGCATTTGTGCCTTGCCGATCCGGTCTGAGGGGCTGGTTTAGCACACTGGGCTAAATAGCTGGCTTTTAAAGCAGACCAAGGCAGGCCAGCAGCACGGTTCAATTCCCGTACCAGCCTCCCCGAACAGGCGCCGGAATGTGGCGACTAGGAGCTTTTCACAGTAACTTCATTTGAAGTCTACTTGTGACAATAAGCGATTTTCAATTCATTTCATTTCATGTTAATACCTCCCCCACCCTAATTACCTCATTCCACCCTGCAATCGCTGACCTACATTGGCTCTTGGTCAAGCAACAAATCAATTTTAAAATTCTTGTCCTCATTTTCCAATCCCTCCATGGTCGCCAAGGACTGAATGGCCATAAATTAGGAGGGGGGGGGGGAATGTGCAAGGAGACTTGGGTGTCCTCATACACTAGTCACTGAAGGTAAGCATGCAGGTACAGCAGGCGGTAAAGAAGGCAAATGGTATGTTAGCCTTCATTGCGAGAGGATTTGTGTACAGGAGCAGGGATGTCTTGCTGCAAATTATGAAGGGCCTTGGTGAGACCACACCTAGAGTATTGTGGGCAGTTTTGGTCTCCTTATCTGACGAAGCATGTTCTTGCTTTCGAGGGAGCGCAACAAAGGTTTCCCAGGCTGATTCCTGGGATGGCAGGACTGTTGTTTGAGGAGAGATTGAGTCGGTTAGGATTATTCTCGCTGGAGCTCAGAAGAATGAGGATGGCATCTCAGATAAACCTATAAAATCGTAACAGGAATAGACAGGGTAGATGCAGGAAGGATGCTCCCGATGGTGGGGGTGGCCAGAGCCAGGGGTCACAGCCAGAGGATACGGGGTAGATCATTTAGCACTGCTGCCTCAGGGCGCCGCGGACCCGGGTTCGATCCTGGCCCCGGGTCATTGTCCATGTGGGGTTTGCGTGGGCCTCACCCCCTCAACCCAAAGATGGGCAGGCTAGGTGATTGGCCACACTAAATTGCCCCTTAATTGGAAAAAAAAAGAATTTGGTACTTTACATTTTTTTTAAAAAGGTTGGACAGAGATTGTATATGTGCTGGTTATTGAATTCTGCTAGATACGGTTAGTTATGTGTTATCAGATTACATAAAACACACATTGAAATTAGAAATAGGGATAGGTCATTTGCAGTTCGAGCCTGATGGCAGCGATTTTCATTTCACTTCATTTCATATCCCTTTGTCCCTTTAGCCCCAAGAGCTATATCTAATTCCTTCTGGAAATCACATAACATTTTCGCCTCAACTGCTTCCTGTTGTAGTGAATTCCACAAAAGAAATTTCTCCTTATCTCAGTCCTGAAAAGTTTGCCCCTTATCCTCAAACTATGACCCCTGGTTCTGGACTTCTCCACCACCTGGAACATTCTTTCTGAATTTACCGTCTAATCCTGTTAGAATTTTATACGTTTCTAAGAGATCCCCTGTCATTCTTCTGAGTTCCAATGAATACAATCCTAACCCACTTAATATCTCCTCATATGACAGACCCGCCACCCCAGGAATCAGCCTGGTAAACCTTCACTGCACCCCATCCATAGCAAGAACATCCTTCCTTGGATAAGGACACCAAAAAACTGCACACAATACTCCATCATCATGAAGTGCTTCGAAAGGTTAGTCATGGCACAAATCAACTCCAGCCTCCCGGATTGCCTTGATCCACTACAGTTCACCCCCCGCTGCAACAGGTCCACAGCAGGCGCCATCTCCCTGGCCCTGCACTCAACACTGGAACATCTAGATAACAAAGACACCTATGTCAGACTCCTATTTATTGACTACAGCTCAGCCTTCAACACTATTATCTGACAAAACTCATCTCCAAACTCCGTGGCCTGGGCCTCGGCTCCTCCCTCTGTGACTGGATCCTGAACTTCCTAACCCACAGACCACAATCAGTAAAGATAGGCAACAACACCTCCACCACGATCATCCTCAACACACCCCACAAGGCTGTATCCTCAGCCCTCTACTATACTCCTTATACACCTATGACTGTGGCCAAATTCCCCTCCAACCGATTCTCAAATTTGCTGATGACACCACCGTAGTGGGTCGGATTTCCAACAATGACGAGACGGAGTACAGGAATGAGATAGAGAATCTGGTGAACTGGTGCGACGACAATAATCTCTCCCTCAATGTCAACAAAACGAAGGAGATTGTCATCGACTTCAGAAAGCGTCGAGGAGAACATGCCCCGGTCTACATCAATGGGAACGAAGTAGAAAGGGTCAAGAGCTTCAGGTTTTTAGATGTCCAGATCACCAACAGCCTGTCCTGGTCCCCCCATGCCAACACTATAGTTAGGAAAGTCCACCAACGACTCTACGTTCTCAGAAGACTAAGGAAATTTGGCATGTCAGCTACGACTCTCACCAACTTTTACAGATGCACCATAGAAAGCATTCTTTCTGGTTGTATCACAGCTTGGTATGGAGCCTGCTCTGCCCAAGACCGCAGAAACTACAAAAGGTTGTGAATGTAGCTCAATCCATCACGCAAACCAGCCTCCCATCCATTGACTCTGTCTACAATTCCCGCTGCCTCGGAAAAGCAGCCAGCATAATTAAGGACCCCACGCACCCCGGACATACTCTCTTCCACCTTCGTCCGTCAGGAAAAAGATACAAAAGTTTGAGGTCACGTACCAACCGACTCAAGAACAGCTTCTTCCCTGCTGCCATCAGGTTTTTGAATGGGCCAACCTCATATTAAGTTGATCTTTTCTCTACATCTCAGTTATGACTGTAACATTACATTCTGCAGTCTCTCCTTCCTTCCCTATGTACGGTATGCGTTGTCTGTATAGCTTGCAAGAAACAACACTTTTCACTGTGTTTTGTTATGCTCTTGACGCAGCATAAGCTGCTTCCTTGATGTGCGCTCTGACAAAGGAAGGTTCAGACTTGGAGATAGTTTTAACACATTTATTAAACTATTAACAATTCTCCTACATTGGATTCGACTCTCCTGTTAATTACTCAGACTAACTAACCAGTCTGCTACAATCTACGTGGTGGGTGTGATGTGTTTCAATCAACCCTGTCTGTACTCACTAAGTGTCTCAACTGGAAAGAGAAAGATCATGCGTGCTGTGTCCTTATATATGGGTTGGTGTAATGCCCCCTGTGGTAGTGTCACCTCTGGGTGTGTTGTGACTGCCCATTGGTTGTGTCCTATCTTACTGACCTATTGGTTGAATGTCTGTGTGTCATGTCTCTGGTGCTCCCTCTGGTGTCTAGCTAGGTGTAGTGTGTTCACATTAACCCCTTGTGTATTTACAGTGATGCATATCACCACACTGGAAAGAGAAAGATCATGCGTGCTGTGTCCTTATATATGGGTTGGTGTAATGCCCCCTGTGGTAGTGTCACCTCTGGGTGTGTCGTGACTGCCCATTGGTTGTGTCCTATCTTACTGACCTATTGGTTGAATGTCTGTGTGTCATGTCTCTGGTGCTCCCTCTGGTGTCTAGCTAGGTGTAGTGTGTTCACATTAACCCCTTGTGTATTTACAGTGATGCATATCACCACACACTGTATACTAATACATGTGACAATAATAAATCAAATCACATCAAAAGATGTGCCCTCACCAATGCACTATACAATTGCGGTAAAACATCCCTATTCCTATACTCAAATCCTCTCGCTACGAAGGCCAACATACCATTTGCCTTCTTTACTGCTTGTACCTGATTGTACAGATTCTTCCCCAAGCCCCCATCGCCTTCCCTGACTAGATTAATCCAATTAATACAAAACTGCAGTAGTTAGGGTCAGTCCGGAGTTAGCACATGTCCAGCTATCTTGCCCAGGAAATACTAACCCAGCCACTCCGGCTCACCATGCACTACACCTCCCTGTCTGTGTGAGAGCAAACCTTTGAAGACTTGACTTACTGCTCAATGCCTACTTACCGAAGCCAGACTCTGCGCTGAGCCAGAGTATTTGCTGAGCAGTCCCGCAGACGCATACGTGTTTAGCGAGTGTGATCCCTTTGATTGCAAGGAGAGGCTCAGATTCTGTCGACTGCTAGCGCAACTCGAGCCTGTGAGTGAAAATCACAAAGGGAGGGTGACATTGGTGCAAATGGAAAATCGCCCCCCACTCTGTGTCAGTCACGGATCAATGGTTAAATGGTTAAATGTCAAATCGCACGCAAAGAGACTTGGGTGCAAAATCTGGACTGACACTCCAAAGCAGCATTGACGGAGTGCTGCACTATTAGAAGTGCCATCTGTTGGATAAGATGCTACCGCTGCAGATGGACATGAAAGATGCCAGGATGGTGTGCGGCACAGTGGCACAATGGTTAGCACTGCCGCCTCATGGCGCCAAGGTCCCAGGTTCGATCCCGGCCCCGGATCACTGTCCGTGTGGAGTTTGCACATTCTCCCCGTGTCTGTGTGGGTCTCACCCCCACAACCAAAGATGTGCAGGGTGGTGGATTGGCCACACTAAATTGCCCCTTAATTGGAAAAAAATAATTGGGTGCTCTAAGTTTAAAAAATAAATTTGCTGTAAATCGCTTTGGGACAACTTGAAGCCATGGAAGGGTCTATGTAAACACAAGTTCCTCCTTTTTAAATTTCCTTCCCCGTCAAACAGCAAAGCATTCCTTTGGCGAAAAGCCCCAAGACTTCTGCTACTTAAAATGCAATTTTCGAAATATTATTCACACTTACAAAATGTATCGCGCAAACAAAAAAAAGGTGATGCGAGATGTTCTGATCCCCAGCAGTGAAATCTCGTGGCTGGCAGAGCACACGGGGAAAATAATCTTTCCTTTCTCTATTGATTCCAATTAGAAGCAAGGATGGGAAAGTGTTGTTCAATGTTTAAGTGTTTCCACTGCAAAGTCACTGATGCGGTCAGCTTACAAGAAGCTCTTCAATCAGCAGCACTCACAATTACACGTTAAATCCATTACCGCTTCCAGATTGCCAAACTGAATTCAATATTCCTCCAGTGACAGAAAGCCACTTCAATTATGCCATTTTTAAGCATACTCTCAATCTCTTTGTTAATCTGTGCCAATTTTAAAGGGTTAAGTCTATATGGATGTTGTTTGATTGGAACAGCATTTCCCACATCTACATCATGTATAGCCATTTTAGTACTTCCCAATTTATCTCTACAAACTTGCCCATGTGATATCAATAACTCTTTCAGGTCAGTCCATTTTGCCTCTGGAAGGTAACTCAACAATTTATCCCAATTTTTAAGAACATCCTCATTTTCGAATTTAATTTGAGGTATGTCAAATTCACAGTCATCTTGTTTTTGGTTTGTCACTTTGAGTTAGAATCATTAAAACCTCTTCCTTTTCCTCTCCTTCCCTTTCAAAGTACCTTTTAAGCATATTCACATGACACACTCGGTGAGTCTTCCTTCTGTCTGGTGTTTTTACCACATAATTCACCTCACTTAATTTCCTTTCAATCTGATAAGGTCCACAAAACCTTGTTTCTAAAGGTTCACTTACCACTGGTAACAACACTAAAACTTTATCCCCACAGGCAAAACTACGAACTTTGGATTTCTCATCCGCTACCCGTTTCATCACATTTTGTGCTACTTTTAAATGTTGTCCAGCCAAATCACCTGCTCTATTTAATCGTTCCCTAAAATTTGACATGTAATCCAATAATGTAATTTCCGATTTCTCACTCACCAATTTTTCCTTAATCAATTTTTTAAAAAAATATTTTTATTCTCCTCCTTTTCACGTTTTCTCCCGCATTTACACCCATCAACAATAAACAATAATCAGCAACAGATATGTCAATCCCCATAACAGTAACAACACTCACATCCTCCCACCAACCTCCAAACATCAGCCCGCATGTTTACATAAACAAATGACAAAAAGGAATCAGGGATTACCCAGTCACCCTTAATATACGCAGCCCCCCTCCCACCCCAACCCTCCCACCCATCCCCCCCAACTAATGTTCGATGTTATCTAGTTCTTGAAAATGCATAATAAATAGTGCCCATGACTTGTAGAACCCCTCCGAGCTTCCCCTCAGTTCGAACTTAACCTTCTCAAGGGTCACGTAGTCCAACAGGACCCCCCGCCACGCCAGGGCACAGGGTGGAGAGGCTGCTCTCCATCCCAGCAGGATCCGCCTTCGGGCGATCAACGAGGCGAAGGCTATGATATCTGCCTCCGCACCCGTTTCCAACCCTGGCTGGTCCGACACCCCGAATATGGCCTCCCGGGGACCGGGGTCCAGTTTCATACGCACCACCTTGGAAATTACCCTAAACACCTCCTTCCAGTACTCCCCTAGCTTTGGACAGGACCAAAACATATGAACGTGATTAGCGGGCCCCCCCCCGCAACGCTCACACACATCCTCTACTCCTTCAAAAAATCGGCTCATCCTCGCCCTCGTGAGGTGCGCTCTATATACCACCTTCAGCTGTATCAGCCCCAACCTCGCACATGAGGTGGAGGCATTCATTCTCCGGAGCACCTCACACCAGACCCCCTCCTCTATAACCTCTCCCAGCTCTTCCTCCCTCTTTGCTTTGGTCCCTTCCAGTGGTGCCTTCTCCTCTTCCAAAATAGCTCCATACACTGCTGACACTGCCCCCTTCTCCAGTCCCCTTGTCGTCAGCACCTCCTCCAGCAATGTGGAGGCCGGTTCCTCTGGGAAGCTCTGTATCTCCTTCTTGGCAAAATCCCGAACCTGCATGTACCTAAACACTTCTCCCTGCTTGATGCACGATCAATTGCACAAAGACTAAAGTTGGGTACAACTGTGGCTTTATTACAGTCAGATACTGCGAAACTGCCTCCAGATTTTCAATGAAGCTATTATTACCAGACTCCGTGAGTATTTCCCCGGAGCTATCGGGAGCGGCGCTGTTGCTAGTGCTTTCAGCCCCGACCCCCTGCACAAACTCTCCTCCATTCTGACCCACTGGGAATCAACCCCTCTGACCCAGCTCCGCACCTTCTCCACATTCGCCGCCCAGTAGTAGTACATCAGGTTCAGGAGACCCAAACCTCCTGCCTGCCTTCCCCTCTGTAGCAGCACCTTTCTCACTCTGGCCACCTTCCCTCCCCATATGAACGAGGTAATCCTTCCCTCAATCTCCCTGGAAAAAGCCTTTGGCAGGAAAATCGGCAGGCATTGGAAAATAAACAGAAATCGCGGCAACACATTCACTTTAACCACCTGTACCCGACCCGCTAGTGACAGAGGAAGACCATCCCACCTTGCCAGATCGGCTTTCATTCTCCCCACCAAACTAGTGATGTTGTACCTGCGAAGCCTCCTGTAGCACAATCAATCACTCACGAGACGAGATGAGAAGGAGTCGAACGATGGCTTTATTACGCAGACTTGTTCCCCAGCAGCTCAGTTACAGAATGCGGCTGCTGGGAGAACCCGGGCTCTTATACTCCGCCTTACTGGGTGGAGCCAGCAGGCGGCTGATCCAATCGGGATCCAGTGTCTATCCACCAATAGCCTCTCGGCATCCCAGGGTACCTTAATACCCCTAATACATACCACCACACCTCCCCCACTCCCGGGCAACCTGCACCCCCAGATACCTAAAGTGAGTCCCTGCCCTACGGAATGGCAGCCCCCCCCCCCCCACCACCCCTGCCCCCACCCCCGGCCGAGACACCACAAAATACTCACTCTTGTCCAGGTTCAGCTTGTACCCCGAGAAAGACCCAAATACCCACAGTAGCTCCAATATTCCTCCTATCGACGCACTCGGATCCGACACATACAGCAGCAAGTCGTCGGCATATAAGGACACCCTATGCTCTATCCGCCCCCCCCCCCCGCACTATTCCTTTACATGCTCCCGAACTTCTCATTGTGATGCCAACAGCTCAATCGCGAGTGCAAACAGCAGGGGGTACATAGGACATCCCTGTCTCGTCCCACGGTGGAGAGAAAAGTATCTCGAACTGATATTGTTTGTGCCGACACTCGCCTTCGGCTCCTTATATAATAGCTTTACCCAGTTCACAAATCTTGGTCCAATCCCAAACCGCTCCAGAACTGCCATCAAGTACCCCCATTCTACCCGGTCAAACGCCTTCTCAGCATCCAGTGCCACAACCACCTCTGTTTCCTTTCCTTCCGCCGGTGCCATAACGACGTCCCAAACCCTCCTAATGTTCGAAAACAGCTGCCTCCCTTTCACAAACCCCATCTGATCCTCCCCTATCACCTTCGGGAGGCACACCTCCAGCCTACCCGCCAGTACCTTCGCCAACACTTTTGCGTCCACATTCAGAAGTGATATGGGCCTATACGACCCACACTCCGTCGGATCCTTATCTTTTTTTAGCAACAGTGAAATCGATGCCTGCCCCAAGGTTTGTGGCAACACCCCCTTCCCTATCGCCGCCTCAAACATCCCCACCATCAGGGGTGCCAACCTATCCTTGAATTTTTTATAATATTCCTCCAGAAACCCATCCAGCCCTGCCACCTTCCCCGACTGCATCCTCCCAATCGCATCCTTTATCTCCTGCTCCACTATTGCTCCTTCTAATGTAGCCCTGTCCCCTTCCCCTAGCCTTGGGTACTCCAACCCATCTAGAAATTCCTGCATCTCACAGTCTCCCCCGGGTGGCTCTGACTTGTACAACCTCTCATAAAACTCTTCAAAAACCTTTTTATTCACACTGGAGCCACCATCAACTTCCCTTCCCTATCCCTCACCTGAAGAATTTCCCTTGCCGCTGCCTCCCTCCGGAGCTGACCTGCTAACATACGCCTTATCTCCATGTTCATAGACTGCACCCCTTGCTCGTCTCAGTTGGCGCACCGCCTTCCTGGTGGACAGTCGGTCAAAGCGCGCCTGTAGTTCCTTCCTCTTTTCCAGCTTTGCTGGGTCCCCATCTTCTGCATACCTCCTATCTACCTCCAACATCTCATCTATTACCCTCTGCCGCTCCAACCTCTCTTCTTTGTCCACCCTGGCCTTAAACAAATTACCTCAACCCTCACCACCGGCTTTAGAGCTTCCCAGACGATTGCCTTCAACACTTCACCCGTACCCTTAATCAATTTAAGTGGTCCTCTTACCTTATGACCAAAAATTAGTTCAAAATTTAAAATGAAAATCGCTTATTGTCACAAGTAGGCTTCAATGAACATAAGAACTAAGAGCAGGAGTAGGCCATCTGGCCCCTCGAGCCTGCTCCACCATTCAATGAGATCATGGCTGAACTTTTGTGGACTCAGCTCCACTTTCCGGCCCGAACACCATAACGCTTAATCCCTTTATTCTTCAAAAAACTATCTATCTTTATCTTAAAAACATTTAATGAAGGAGCCTCTACTGCTTCACTGGGCAAGGAATTCCATAGATTCACAACCCTTTGGGTGAAGAAGTTCTTCCTAAACTCAGTCCTAAATCTACTTCCCCTTATTTTGAGGCTATGCCCCCTAGTTCTGCTTTCACCCGCCAGTGGAAACACCCTGCCCACATCTATCCTATCTATTCCCTTCATAATCTTATATGTTTCAATAAGATCCCCCCTCATCCTTCTAAATTCCAACGAGTACAGTCCCAGTCTACTCAACCTCTCTGTAGTTACACATGAAGTTACGATAAAAAGCCCCGAGTCACCACATTCCGGCGCCTGTTCGGGGAGATGGTACGGGAATTGAACCGTGCTGCTGGCCTGCCTTGGTCTGCTTTAAAAGCCAGCTATTTAGCCCAGTGTGTTAAACCAGCCCCTAAGGACTGAATTTGGTTGATTCATTAGGTGCATCCCTAATTGCAAACAGTACGAATGGAATTCCTTTATCCCAATCCTCTGGATAATCTTAACAATAAGCCCTCAACATTTTCTTTAATGTCTGATGCCACCTTTCTAACACTCCCTGCAATTCTGGATGGTACGCAGTTGATTTAAATTGTTTTATTCCTAAACTAACCATAACTTCTTTGAATAACCTTGAGGTAAAATTTGATCCTTGATCCAATTGTATTTCTTTGGGTAGTCCATATCTAGTAAAGAATTTAAGTAACTCCTCCACAATCTTTTTAGCTGCAATATTACATACTGGAATGACCTCTGGAAACCTAGTAGACACATCCATTATCGTCAAAAGATATTGATTCCCACTTTTCGTTTTAGGACGATGTACTACGCAATCAATTAGGACCCTTGTAAAAGGTTCCTCAAATGCTGGAATGGGTATTAAGGGCACTGGTTTTATCACTGCTTGAGGTTTCCCTATCACTTGACATGTGTGACATGATTGACAAAATTTAACTACATCTTTATGTAGTCCAGGCCAATAAAAATGTTTCTGGATTTTAGCTTGAGTTTTCCTTATTCCCAAATGACCTCCCACTGGTACCTCATGTGCAACTCGCAATACCATCCTACCAGCAATACTACTTGATGAACTTCTTCCCACTTTTCATCCACCTGCATATGGAAAGGTCTCGATTTTCTCATCAAGACATTACTTTTACGGTAATAACACTCTGTCTGGTATACACGCAGATTTCTCTTCCGTGTATGCTTTCTGATACATCCATTTTCTTTCTACATCTTTCTGTAGTAATTTTCCTGAACTAAAAATATCTGCCTCATCCTCCACCTGTTCTTGTTCTTTTTCAACCATCTGAACAAAAATCGTTTCTGATAATTGCACTTCAACGTCATCTTCATTCTTTGATTTCTCCTCTTGTCTTAACCTGTGACTTTGCGACCTTGTTACCACACAATCCGGAAATTCCCAGGATATTCTTCCTTCAACACTTCAGTTGTCTGATTCTCCACTGGCTTATCAACCACCGTAGGCATCACTCCCACCTGCGATCCAGCTATATCATCACCCAAGATAAACTGTATTCCTGGACAAGATAGTTTCTCTATTACTCCTACTACCACTTCACCATCTTCACTGGACTTAGTTAAATTTTGTCGATCATGTCACACATGTCAAGTGATATGGAAACCTCAAGCAGTGATAAAACCTTGAGGAGCCTTTTACAAGGGTCCTAATTGATTGCGTAGGACCGCTTCCCAAAACGAAAAGTGGGAATCAATATCTTTTTACTATAATAGATGTGCCTACTAAGTTTCCAGAGGCCATTCCAGTACTAATATTAGAGCTAAAAAGATTGTGGAGGAGTTACTTAAATACAATCGGATCAAGGATCAAATTTTGTCTCAAGGTTATTCAACAACGTTATGGATAGCTTAGGAATAAAACAATTTAAATCAACTGCATACCATCCAGAATCTCATGGAGTGTTAGAAAGGTGGCATCAGATATTAAAGACAATGTTGAGGGCTTATTGTCACGATTATCCAGAGGATTGGGATAAAGGAATTCCATTCGTACTGTTTGCAATTAGGGATGCACCTAATGAGTCAACCAAATTTAGTCCTTTTGAACTAATTTTTGGTCATGAGGTAAGAGGACCACTTAAATTGATTGAGGAAAAATTGATGTGTGAGAAATCGGAAATTACATTATTGGATTACGTGTCAAATTTTAGGTAACGATTAAATAGGGCAGGTGAATTGGCTAGACAACATTTAAAAATTGCACAAAATGTGATGAAACGGATAGCGGACTGGAATTCCAAAGTTCGTAATTTTGCCAGTGGGGATAAAGTTTTAGTGTTGTTACCAACTATCAGGGAACCTTTAAAAGATAGGTTTTGTGAACCTTATCAGATTGAAAGGAAATTAAGTGAGGTGAATTATGTGGTAAAAATGCCAGACAGAAGGAAAACTCACCGAGTGTGTCATGTGAATATGCTTAAAAGGGACTTTGAAAGGGAAGGAGAGAAAAAGGAGGTTTTAATGATTCTAACTCAAAGTGACAAACCAAATCCAGATGACTGTGAATTTGACATACCTCAAATTAAATTGGAAAATGAGGATGTTCTTAAAAATTGGGATAAATTGTTGAGTTACCTTCCAGAGGAGAAACAAACTGACCTGAAAGAGTTATTGATATCACATGGGCAAGTTGGTGGGCATAAGTTGGGAAGTACTAAAATGGCTATACATGATGTAGATGTGGGAAAGGCTGTTCCGATCAAACAACATCCATACAGACTTAACCCTTTAAAATTCTCTGGATCTCTGGATCTGTAAAGACTTAATTACCTGCAAATGCTCGCATTCTAAGCATTGTCTTGCATCTTTGAATTTGTCTATATATATGTTTCTGGAACTTACCTTTTCATTCACCTGAGGAATTTATCATAGAATTTACAGTGCAGAAAGAGGCCATTCGGCCCATCGAGTCTGCACCGGCTCTTGAAAAGAGCACCCTACCCAAGGTCAACACCTCCATCCTATCCCCATAACCCAGTAACCCCACCCAACACTAAGGGCAATTTTGGACACTAAGGGCAATTTATCATGGCCAATCCACCTAACCTGCACATCTTTGGACTGTGGGAGGAAACCGGAGCACCTGGAGGAAACCCACGCACACACGGGGAGGATGTGCAGACTCCGCACAGACAGTGCTCCAAACCGGAATCGAACCTGGGACCCTGGAGCTGTGAAGCAATTGTGCTATCCACAATGCTACTGTGCTGCCCACAAAGGAGCAGTGCTCCGAAAGCTAGTGTTTGAAATAAACCTGTTGGACTTTAACCTGGTGTTGTAAGACTTCTTACTGTGCTCACCCCAGTCCAACGCCGGCATCTCCACATCATGGCCCTTTAAAATTGGCACAGATTAGCAAAGAGATTGAGAGTATGCTTAAAAATGGCATAATTGAAGTGGGTTGCAGCCAATGGAGCTCACCCATAGTGATGGTGCCTAAACCAGACGGTACCCAATGGTTGTGGGTGGACTATAGAAAGGTTAATGCAGTTACAAGAACGGACTCTTATCCTATCCCACGTTTGGGGGATTGCATTGAGAAAGTGGGACAATCAGTTTTCATTAACAAACTCAATTTACTTAAAGGTTAATGGTACCTTTATCTGAAAGGGCGAAGGAGATTTCAGCTTTTATTACTCCAGATGGTATATACCAATTCCAAGTTATGCCATTTGGCATGAAAAACGCCCCAGCCACATTTCAACGGTTAACTAACAAATTATTTCAGGATTACCCAATTGTGCGGTATACATCGATGAACTGGTAATTTTCAGCCAGACATAGAAAGAACATTTAAAACATCTGACGGAGTTATTCGATCGACTTCAGGAGGCGGGTTTGATGATAAACCTAGCCAAAAGTGAATTTGGAAAAGCCCAAGTCACTTTCCTTGGCCATACAATTGGGCAGGGTCGAATGGTCACACAGGATGTGAAACCAACAGTTATTGAGGAGTTTCCGATACCCTCAAGACAAAGGGAAATAATGTGATTTCTTGGCATGAGTGGATTTGATCGAACATTTGTGCAAACGTTTTGTAGCGTGGTTGCTCCACTGATGGACTTGCTGAAGAAACATCGAAAATTTCAGTGGACAGCAGAGTTTCAACAGGTATTTGATTGCCTGAATGCTGTGATAACCAATGCTCCTGTGTTGGAGAATTACAAGGGACTCTGTGATCAGATTGAACGAAAGTATCTGACTTTAAAGAGAAATGCCGCGGCATGGAGAAATGGATGGATTGTGCAGAACCTTCTTGTTCAAAAAGACTGTCAATCGAGAAGGATTTCAGTTGGAGGATGAAAAGCGAAAATAAAATGGACTATATTGTAGCTGTTTGCGTGTGTTGTTTTCTGAATCAAAAAAGTATATTTCCTGTGTGCATTTCTTAGAGGATAGTGAAAAGGTGAAAAATGAAACCATCTTGAAGTTGATGGTTTGTTTTTTTTTCTTGGGGGGAGGTGTCATGTGAGAGTACCTTTAAGAAATGGGTGTTTATAAATGGGTATGTATATAAGTATCTGTAGTGAGAGTACCTTTAAGAAATGTGTGTTTATTACTGCAGTGATGTCAGAGTGTGGGTGGAGCTGAGCTGTCTGTCGGCTTTTTACTTTCATTTTAGGCTGTTTGCTGCAGGGTGTGTTTTAGTTTTGTTTTCAGAGCTGGATAGCTGCAGTCACAGCCAGAAGGTGTATTAGAGCCTCTCTCTGTAATCTAAAGACTGTAAATCGATCCTGGTGATTTAAACTAATAACAGTAGTGACTTTAACCTGATGTGCTTCTGGTAAAACATGTTTTAAGTCTTATGGATGTTAAAAGGAAAGCTTAAAGGAATACTTAGTGTGTATTCTTTGGTGGTTGTATTTGAATTAATGGTTGCTAAGATGTTCACTGTATGTTTTAAAAAGGTTAACTTGAGTTCATAGAATAAACATTGTTTTGCTTTAAAAAAATACTTTTCCATTTCTGCTGTCCCACACCTGTGCCGTGGGCCGTGTGCTCCCCATACCACAATCTATTAAAGGTTGTGGGTCAGGTGAATTCCATGATAAACTCTGGCCCATAACACTGCGCAGTGACCATGGCCAATCCACCTAACCTGCGCACCTCTGGATTGTGGGACCACCCGGAGGAAACTCACGCAGCCACGGGGAGTGCATGCAAACTCCACGCAGGCAGCCACCAAGGGCCAGGGTCGAGCTTGTGTCCCTGATGCTGTGTCAGCAGTGCTAACCACTGTGCCCCCGTGGGTTTCTTCCAGGTGCTCCGGTTTCCTCCCACAGTCCAATGATGTGCAGATAAGGTGGTTTGGCCATGATCAATGCGGGGATAGGGTGGGGGGGGGGGGGGGGGGGGGGGCCTGGGTATAGGGCTCTTTCGGAGGCTTGATGCAGACTCGATGTGTCGAATGTCCTCCTTCTGCACTGCACGGATTCCAAGGAGTGGGGGCGAGCAGCCCTGCCAGCCCTCATTCCGGCCTCACGCCTGTGGCCCTGAGGTGGGCTGGAGCTGGGGCCTGAAAACCCAGCCCTAGGTTTGTGCAATCTGCCTTCATGATTTAGTCTTTCTCGCCTGAGAATCTGTGGGCTCCCCTTCCAGGGCCTGTATATCTTTCTTGAGCTATGGTGTCCAAAACTGAATGCGGGACGCCTGTAGGATTTGATCGAGGCTGTGTTCACCTGGATCATCAACTCCTCGCTTGTGAATCCCAGCCCCTTGCGATAAAGGCCGGCATTCAAAAGCGCTACCTCACTTACGTTCACCTCTCTGTCTGCCTGACTGAAACTTTAATTAACTGTGAGGAAGGAGAGGCCCGCTCAAGGACACTCACCCACAATCACAGAGTTCCACTCTCAGAAGTTCAATTATTAAAGCTGAAAGAGTGGAGACTGTGCCGACTCCATTGCCCAAACCCTTCAATTAATTGCAGGTAGAAAAACAAAACAAAATTGCATTCACATTGTGCCTTTCCCAATCTCAGGATATTCCAGTGATTTACAACAAATGGACTATTTCTGAGGTGTGGTCATTGGAAATTAACGTGGCCGGTTTTTGCACAGCAGGATTCCACAAAAGATGATCTGATGCTGGTTGAGGGATAAATATTGGCCGCCACACCAGGGAGACGTTCCCTGCTACTTCTTCAAAACAATGTCAAGGGATCTTGAAAGGAGAGGCTGGGCCTTTGTTTAGGGTCACATCAGAAAGACGGCACCTCCAATAGTGCCGCACTCCCTCTGTACCCAGTTTCAACCTTTAACCCAAAAGGAATTCAGAGTTGTTGAATGTGTTCAGGGCGGCACAGTGGTTAGCACTGCTGCCTCACAACGCCAGGGACCCGGGTTCAATTCTGGCCTTGGGTGACTGTCTGTGTGGAGTTTACACATTCTCCCCGTGTTTGCATGGGTTTCCTCCGGGAGCTCCGGTTTCCTCCCACAGCGTAAAAATGTGCAGGTTAGGTGGATTGGCCATGCTAAATTGCCCCCTAATGTCCAAAGATGTGCAGGTTAGGTGGATCGGCCATGATTAATTGTCCCTTAATGTCAAAACATTAGGCTGTGTTACAGAGATAGGGTGGGGGCCGGACCACAGGTAGGGTGCTCTTTCAGAGGGTCGATGCAGACTCGATGGGCCGAATGGCCTCCTT
This sequence comes from Scyliorhinus torazame, assembly GCF_047496885.1. Classification (NCBI taxonomy): domain Eukaryota; kingdom Metazoa; phylum Chordata; class Chondrichthyes; order Carcharhiniformes; family Scyliorhinidae; genus Scyliorhinus; species Scyliorhinus torazame. The sequence continues at coordinate 21,210,663 of NC_092713.1, forward strand.
CTGCACTTTAGGGATTCTATGTCACTGCAGAGTATCATCGAACCAGATGGCATGAGTGGCTTTAAGGAGCAATCAGATATGAGCCTGGAGAGAATAATGATGGAAGAGGATGGTGAGCAGATAATAGTTGAGGGTTGATCTATGAAAATGGAACCGCCCTGCTTGAGACTAATGGCATCTTTCTGCCTTTCAACAGTCTTATATCCGCTTGTCCCTGAGGAGGACCATTGCGTATATTGACATTTGGTAGGTTAAAGTTCAACCCTTAAATGGAATTGCAGATCAAAGAATGTTAAGCGTTCTGAAAAAAACTGGCAACTAATGCACAACCGACTATAGATTCATCCACTAATTTTCTATTAAAAGGTTCACCATATGTTCAGCTCTGTTGATTGCACTCTGGGTTCACAGGTTGATAGGGGATTTGAGAATGTTTTCTGCACTGTGTCTTACTGATGCACCGCTATATTGTTGCAGGCAAAGTTCCTGGGATGTGGCATTAAAAAGAGATCCTCACTGTCTATTCTGATGGTTCGTTTGGAATCTAAAGGTTTCATGCCACCATTCAAAGATGAGCAGGGAGTTCTGGTATCCGTGACGATATTTTCCCCTCAGCCGACACCCACCAAGAACAAGGGGCGTCATTCTCCGCTGGCGGGAGTCTCCGTTCTGCCGGCGCCCGGGGGGTTTCCCGACGGCATGGGGCTGCCCCAAAATGGGAAACCCCATTGACCGGCCGGTGTTACGGAGGCTCCCGCCGGCCGGTCGGGGCAGAAATGTGGCGGGGCGGGTAGGAGAATTTCGCCCGGGTTGTTTGCCTCGATTGCTGTTTGGCTGCGTGCAAATTGACTGCTCCGCTTTCCTACATTACTGCAATGGCCGCATTTCGCAAACACTTTGCTGGCTGTTAATCTGTGGATAGTCAATTAACCTCATTAATAGCCTAGTTGAGGGCAATTCATGGAGGCCAAATGGGACTTTCCAGTTGACTCCATGGGCGAGATTCTCCGACCCACCGCCGGGTCGGAGAATCGCCGGGGGCTGGTGTGAATCCCGCCCCCCGCCGGTTGCCGAATTCTCCGGCACCGGATATTCGGCGGGGGCGGGAATCGCTTCGCGCCGGTTGGCGGGCCCCCCCCCCCAGGCCCGGGTGGGCCGAAGTCACGCTGCTGGAATGCCTGTCCCGCCGGCGTGGATTAAACCACTTCTCTTACCGGCGGGACAAGGCGGCGCGGGCGGGCTCCGGGGTCCTGGGGGAGGCGCGGGGCGATCTGGCCCCGGGGGGTGCCCCCACGGTGGCCTGGCCCGCAAACGGGGCCCACCGATCCGCTGGCGGGCCTGTGCGTGGGGGCAATCTTTTCCTTCCGCCTTCGCCACGGTCTCCATCATGGCGGAGGCGGAAGAGACCCCCTCCACTGCGCATGCGCGGGGATGACGTGAGCGGCCGCTGACGCTCCCGCGCATGTGCCACCCGGCAAAGTCAGTTTTGCGCCAGCTGGCGGGGCACCAAAGGCCTTTCCCGCCAGCTGGCGGGGCGGAAATCAGTCCGGCGCGGGCCTAGCCCCTCAAGGTTAGGGCTCGGCCGCTCAAGATGCGGAGGATTCCGCACCTTTGGGGCGGCGCGATGCCGGACTGATTCGCGCCGTTTTTGGCACCGGTTGGCGGACATCGCGCCGATTGCGGAGAATTCAGCCCCATGTTCCCGATACGAGCAGGGGCCAATTTACCTGCCTGGGGTGCGGTAGGGCGGGGCCCACCACACCAGGCAGGCTGTGAGGCCTACCCTGCCTGCATGGGTGCAGGAGCAGCCACAGGCCACCCTGCAGAGGAGTTCATCCTCTGTCCACTATTGTCGACCTAGCTGCGAAAGCCAATATCTTTTTTTTATAAATTGGAGAGATTAAGGGTGGAATTCTCCCAGCCCTGGTACGGGCCGGAGAATCCCCGCGACCGGGCCACGCCCCCCGACGCCGGCACGCGATTCTCTGCAGAGCGGAGAAACGGCGCCATTGGCGTCGGCGTGGCTGGCGCGGCGCCGCTCTACGCGGGCCCCCCCGCAATTCTCCGGCCCGGATGGAAACCCGAGGCCCACCGGCGCCGTTCTAACCTGCTCTGGGCCGGCGGGACCTTGACGGTGAAGGGTCGGGTGGCAGCCTGTAGGGAGGGGAGGGGGGTGTCCGACCCCGGGTGGGGTGGGGGGCTCAGATGTGGCCTGGCCTGCGATCGGGGCCCACCGATCGGCGGGCCGGCCTCTCTGGCTGGGGGCCTCCTTGTCTACGCTACGGCCCCTGTCGCCCTGCGCCATGTTGCATCGCTCCAGCGCCGTGCTGGCCACCTGTAGGGGCCAGAATTACTCCTGGCAGCTGCCCGTTCACGCCATCGTAAAAGGCGACGGCGTTTACGACGCCGTGGACACTCTGCCGCGGGATGGGAGAATCCCGCCCAGAGTCTCCATGTTGAAGCACCCTCTCACTCACTTACCTTCCATTACCTTCTGCTGCTCATTTTCAACTGAAAAGTCTTGGGTTTGCCTTCCATCCCCGGAGACCTGCCCGCCATTCTTAAAAGGACAGAGAACTAGTTTCATGGCCAATTAATGGGGTCGCCCCTGTGAAAAACTCAGTGGGTGACCTTTGCTCCCAGGGGCCCATTTGGCACCCAGAAACAATGCAGCCGCCCTAGATTTATAGTCCCTCGAGCTTGGACGGTTGTGTGGTAACCTAACGCAGTGCTTAAAATGATAATGGCATTTACTAGGCTTAATATACAGAAACCAATTTGTTTATTGGGGAATCTAAAACAAGACGGTGCAACCTTAAAGTTAGACTTAATACATTTAAAAGTGAAATTAGGAAGCATCGTTACTGAGTGAAAATCTGGAACTCTCCTTCAAAGGATGCTAGGTCGATTGAATTTTTTAAATCTGCGGTCCATGTATTTTTGTTAGGTAAGTATCGAGGAGATATGCAGCAATCCAGATAAATCAGGAACAGCAACAGATTAATGATCCAGGGATACAAGTTCAGCTGTCCCCACGGCTGTCGGGTAATCTACATTTGGTTAATTAAATAAATCTGGAATAAGATGCAAATCTCGGTAATGGTGACCATGAAGCGAGCGGATTGTCATAAAAACATACCTGGTCCGCCTGTTCAGCCCACCCAACTGCCCGCCTTCCATCTTGGCACCCCACATGGAGCACCTCTTCCTGAGCAAGGTCAGAGCAGATATCCTTTGGATCAAGGAATAGGAAATACGGGAAGTCGCTAACACGTTCTTTGCGACAAACCCCAACTGCCCCCTTTGAACTAGCACAGCAAGAGTGTTGTTTGCTGAAGAGTTTTAGCACAGGTCAGGGTCCCTGCGTAGCTAACGTCCATGGCTCGTGCCTCAGTTAAAACTCCTTATGCACTTGTGGAGAGACACAAACAATTTTGCAAGTTATCAAAGAGTGTCCCCTCTACAGACTAAGCAACAGACTAAGCAACAGACAGGAGTCTGCATATCCTTCCCGTGTGTGCGGGTGTTTCCTCTGGGTGCTCCGGTTTCCTCCCACAGTCCAAAGGTGTGCTGGTTAGGTGGATTGGCCATGATAAATTGCCCTTAGTGTCCAAAATTGCCCTTAGTGTTGGGTGGGGTTACTGGGTTATGGGGATAGGGTGGGGGTGTTGACCTTGAGAAGGGTACTCTTTCCAAGAGCCGGTGCAGACTCGATGGGCCGAATGGCCTCCTTCTGCACTGTAAATTCTATGATCTAATTGCCTTAAAACTCAGAAAATTAGGAGATTACTGCTTGGCTTCGGGAATTTCTATTCACTAAATAAATAATAATTTGGTGTATGAATGTCCTTTAGGGAAGGAGATCTGCCATCTCTAGCTGGTCTGGCCTAGATGTAACTCCAGACCCACAGCTATTAGGGTTATTCTAAACTGCCCTCTGAAATGGCCCAGCAAGCCTCTCCATTGTCACTAAGGTGGCTGGTTGAAACTTGCAAACTTCTTACAGGACGTTACAGGGTCGATGTAGATCGGATAGGACTCACCTGGCCAGTGTGTCTAGAACCCAGGGACACGGTCTCAGAACAAGGGGCAGGACTGAGATGAGGAGCAATTTCCAGGTGGTGAATCTTTGGAATTCTCTCCGTTCGAGACGGAGATCGGCAGATCTCTGGAGACTAATGAGGGGACAGGGGAGAAAAATGGCGTTTGAGGTGGATGATCAGCCACGACCCGTTTGAATGGCAGAGCAGGCTTGATGGGCCGAATGGTCTACTCCTGCTCCTGGTTCCTATATCCCTATGTTCTCAAGAGCAAATAAGGACGATCTATGCGCAAATCTCTTGAATGGATTTTGTAAAGACTGAGTTGAGGTACAGATCAGCAATGATATAATTGAATGGCAAAAGCGGTTTGAGGAGACAAAGGGGCCTTAACACATTCCTATTCCCTCTGGTGACCAATATATTGCAAGGAAACATTCCGGAAGTCACGATGAGAAATTATTCCGAGGTTGTAGCGGAATGCACGCAGAAAACATGAAGCCAGCTAAAAAAATGATTTCAAGTGTCTACATTTACCTTTCTCTGATGCTGCTGTCCTGGAAAATTCAGGAACAAAAAGCTCTTGTTCCCATGGCAACTGCTCCTGCTCCTTCTCTTTCTCCTTTTGCTTCTTCCCACGCTTTCGCTTTAACTGATGAGCCAAAATAGCGAGTGAAGCAGCCCCCACGACGGAGATGAGCAAGAGTTTCCTCAGCAGAGGAGAGAGCTTTACCTAGGGCAGGCAGGAAGGAGATACTGAGTTAGTCATCAATTTAGTCACTAATTCAAAATAAAAAGATCTGGCTGGGGATTTCTGCGGTGGGTACTGAGGGATGCGTTTGGCGAAACATACACGTACATCACCTGTGCACCCTCGCACTCCCTTCACCTTGCCACTGGCAGCCATGTTTTTAGTCATTCAGGCCTCACTCTCTGGAATTCCCTCCCAAACGCTTCCTCATCTTCTCCTTTCGGACAATTTTAATGCCTTAAATCTGGGCTTCATCTGGAGAAGGAGGAATACCTTTTTGGGAGGCACATTATCTGATGCGCTTCTCCTGGGAGGGGGTCAGCCCCTTTTGGGAATGAGGCCTGTAAACCCTCGAGTGCTATCCAATGCATCCTCGATAGATGAGACCCTCCCACCCTAGCCATCAGGGCCTTCCTCCTCTCTTTCTTCTGGGTGAACAACACTAATGGTGAAAAATAAAACCCAAACTTGCAAGAACACTTCTTGTCATATCCCAGGGACAAGAATAGAAGGACCCATAGGCCCAGTGCACTGGAATCTCCCCATCTAATGATCTGACCTCTTTCTTTGACTCAGTGTTGATTTTTGTCTGCCAATGCCTCAGTGAAGCTCCTTGAAAAGATTGTTCAAGGACAAAGGTGCTATAAAAATACAAGTGCCTGAAAGGTTTTGATGGAGGACATTAGGAAAAATTGACTGCATAGGCTGAAGGTCGATAACCAAAGGACAAAGATTTAAGGTCGATGGCAAACAGAGTGCGAGGGATAATGAGAGGGTTTATTTTTTAAACGCAGCAAGTTGTTGCGATAAAGAAAGCCATGCTTGCAAGGTGATGGAGGTAAATTCAATAGAAACTTGTCAAAAGGAAATTGGAAATAAATACTTGAAGGGGAGAAAATTGCAGGGCTCATTGTGAATGACTAGAACAGGACGAAATTATAGCTCTTTCAAAAGAGCTGGCACAGGCTCGATGGACTGATTGGCCTCCTATTGTTCTGGAATATTCTGCGATATGATTCTTTTTTAAAAATAAATTTAGAGTACCCAATTCATTTTTCCCAATTAAGGGGCAATTTAGCGTGGCCAATCCAACTAGCCTGCGCTTCTTTGGATTATGGGGGCGAAACTCACGCAAACACGGGGAGAATGTGCAAACTCCCCACAGACAGTGACCCAGAGCCGGGATTGAACTTGAGACCTCGGCGCCGTGAGGCAGCAATGCTAACCATTGTGCCACCGTGCTGCCCCTGCGATATGATTCTTGTTGGTGACCATGATGTTGGTGGCAAAGATGGCAGTGATGAGGGCTAAGCCAATGTTGCCAGACCAACGAGTCCTTTGACTTTACTCAGCACTGAATCTATGACCTTCCTGATCCATATGGCTCGACAACACACTGGAGAAACTCACCATACAGTCAGGCAGAGCAAGAGCTCACCTGGGTGGCACGGTAGCACAGTGGTTAGCACTGCTGCTTCACAGCTCCAGGGTCCCAAGTTCGATTCCCCGCTTGGGTCACTGTCTGTGCGGAGTCTGCACGTTCTCCCAGTGTCTGTGTGGGTTTCCTCCGGGTGCTCCGGTTTCCTCCCACAGTCCAAAGATGTGCAAGTTAGGAGGATTGGCCATACTAAATTGCCCTTGGTGTCCAAAAAGGTTAGGTGGGGTTACTGGGTTATGGGGATAGGGTGGAGGTGTGGGCTTAAGCGGGGTGCCCTTTACAAGAGCCGGTGCAGACATGATGGGCCGAATGGCCTCCTTCTGCACTGTATATTCTATGATTCTCTCAGTTCCATTCATGGAAGGTGCTGGCTCTGAAAGGCTACAACAACTTAGGAACATAGGACCATAGAACATAGAACATAGGAACAATTGTCCCAACTGCCCAAATCAGGCTTTTAAAACACTGGCTTTGTGATAGAATCATAGAATTTACAGTGCAGAAGGAGGCCATTCAGCCCATCGAGTCTGCACAGTTCTTTGAAAGAGCACCCTACCCAAGCCCACACCTCCACCCTATCCCCATAACCTAGTAATCCCACCCAACAATAAGGGCTATTTTGGACATTTAAGGGCAATTTGTCATGGCCAATCCACCTAACCTGCACATCTTTGGACTGTGGGAGGAAACCGGAGCACCCGGAGGAAACCCACGCAGGCACAGGGAGAACGTAGACTCCGCACAGACAGTGACCCAATCCGGGAATCGAACCTGGGACCCTGGAGCTGTGAAGCAATTGTGCTGACCACTAGGCTACCGTGCTGCCCTCATTTACCTCCTGGAGTCTATTCCACCCATTTAATAAGACATTGCTGATCTGCCTTTGTCCCAAATCCCTTAACATGTTTGGCTATTAAAAATCATAAATTACAGTTTTAAGATTAACAATTGATCTAGTATCAATTGGTGCTGGCAGAAAAGAATTCCAAATCTCACCCACACTTTGTGTTTGCTCATTTCACCCCTTTAATAAGTGTACCTATCAGTTAGAAGGTATTTTTAAATGTTAAATTTGTTCTTATTGCTGTGATGTGCTACAAAGCAGCTATTAAATACTCAATAGTGACAGCTTCTGGAGTCAGCAAATCTTCCCCCTTTACAGCCCAGAGGACCAAGCTCAGCAAGATCATGGGAACCGCACTGCCTGCATGTCCCCCTCCAAGACACTTGGCACCCTGACTTGGAAATATAATCACCGTTCCTTCACTGTCGCTGGGTCAAAATCTCTCCCCAATAACCCCGACCATAAACTGTAGCAGTTCTCAAAGGCAACTGAGAAATGGAATAAATGTTGGCCTAGCCAAAATCTAATAACAGCCAATTAGTGAGAACAATCGTCCCAACTCAGGCTTTTAAAACACAGGATTCGTGTCGCCTAATATAAATCCTCATAATTTAACTCTTTTAGTCCAAGCGTCATCTAATAAACCTGTGCTGTATCCAACCAAAGCCATTCTATCCTTTCTGAGGCGCAGCGGACAAATGTCAATGCAATGTTCCAGATGGAGGTCTCACCAGAGCTTTACACAATTGCATAATTAGTTGGGCGATTTAGGGAGGTCCAGAACAAGGAGGTATAGCCTTAAAATTAGAATGAGGCCTTTGACAGGAGAGTAGAAATCACCAACTCTGAGGAGGGGGGGGAGGGGGCTTAGCAATGAGCAACTGAGTACAATCAGAGTCCCCAAGGGTAGGTCTGCTTCGCAGGTGGTCTGGACTGGAAGGTCAGTGCACCCTGGGCACTCCGATCTACCTGGCTGAGGAATCGGAGGGCAGAAACAGCCACTTGCAGTTGCCTCAGTTGCCAACTCCCACCGCCAGAACTGTCACTTTGACCTCAAGGCGATCTTATTTCACCTTCACACCCATCCCCTACAGAACAATTATGATCATGAGCAATATCACCCACCACACAGGGCTCAGTGTACACCTGGCTGTCCCAGTCTTGTACTGTGGCTTCAGTATGCGTGGTCTACAGGATTACACGGCAGTAATTTCCACGGTGATTTTCATTACAATCCCCTTTTACCGTGCACCATTTGCAATCCCTCTTTTCTTGCACCCTCTCACAGGCTTTTCCACTTGTTATTTCACCCCTATCCCCAGCTTCTCTGCTCTTCAGTTAGAATTCTCGATCGAGGATCGCCAAACCAGAGCTTGTGCTGTGATGTTACTACAGAGCAGAGAACGGAAGCAGGTCGTTGGTCTACCCCAGCTGGGATGGAGAGCCGTGTTCTTGGCATTATTCTTAACAGCAAGAAAACTGCCTGGCCAGCTGGGCTAACCTGCTCCCACTCCAAGACTCACTTAACCCTGTTACGTCTGAAACATTTACCTGTGCTGACAAAAACGCTGTTTCTCCCACCACACCTGCTGTCTGTCCTGCAATTTCCAGCAGTTTGTGCTTTTATTACAGATTTCCAGCATTGGCAGTGAGGTTACGTCAAAAGCATTTCCCTCTCCTATGACCTATTAACACCATGAAGAACAAAAGCAGCAATGTTATAGGAACACCGTCACCTCCAACTCACGCACCATCTGACTTGGACGTATGTCACTATTCATCATTGGTAGGTCAGAGGTATGCAATTGCCTACCCAATATCATTGTGGGAGCCACCATCACACAAACACTGTTGCATTTCAACGGCAAGTTTCTCAGGGCAATTAGGAATAGGCAAGGAAACGGGCACATCACCCAACTCATATTAATAAATAAAACCTTACAGTTCAATGGTTCAAACTCCAGCCAATGCAGTTTATGGAAACACTTGAAAAAAATACATTCCACAAGTAGTTTTAACACTTCTCTAAGTTTTCAAACTCTGTAAATACGGACACACTCCTAGGGGCACCCATGTAAATAACGACACACTCCTGGTGGACCCCATGTAAATACCGACATACAACATATTCAAGAGGCGGAGAATGGGATCAAAGGCTATGGGGAGAAAGCAGGATTAGGCTATTGAGTTGAATGATCAACCATGATCTGATGAATGGCGGAGCAGGCTCGAAGGGCCAAAAGGCCTCCTCCTGCTCCTATCTTCTATGTATCTATGACCCCATGTAAATACCGACACACTCCCGGGTGACCCCATGTAAATACCGACACATTCCTGGGGCCCCATGTAAATAACGACACACTCCTGGGGGACCCCATGTAAATACTAACATACAAGATATTCAAGAGGCAGCTAATATATTCAAGAGACGGCTAGATATAGCACTTAGGGAGAATGGGATCAAAGGCTATGGGGAGAAAGCAGGATTAGGCTATTGAGTTGGATGATCAGCCATGATCGTGGTGAATGGTGGAGCAGGCTCGAAGGGCCTAAAAGCCTCCTCATGCTATCACCTATGTATCTATGACCCCATGTAAATACAGACACCCTCCTGGGGGACCCCATGTAAATACAGACACACTCCCGGGGGACCCCATGTAAATAACGACACACTCCCAGGGGACCCCATGTAGATGCTGACACACTCCCGGGGGACCCCATATAAATACCTAAACACTCCCGGGGGACCCCATGTAAATACCGACACACTCCTGGTGGACCCCATGTAAATAACACACTCCCGGGGGACCCATGTAAATAACGACACACTCCTAGGGATGACCTGCAAATTTGAACATACTCCCTCCTGAAAATACTGACACACACACCGAAAGACACCTTACAAATACTAACACACTCCTGGACACCTCCTGTAAACACTGCCATGCTCCTAGGGGCTCCTTACAAATACTGGCACGCTCCCAGGGACCCCATGTATATACTGACACAATCTCAGGGGGCCCATGTAAATACTGGCATGCTCCCAGGGACCCCATGTAAATACTGGCACGCTCCCAGGGACCTGAAGTAAATACTGGCACGCTCCCAGGGACCCCATGTAAATACTGGCACGCTCCCAGGGACCCCATGTAAATACTGGCACGCTCCCAAGGACCCCATGTAAATACTGGCACGCTCCCAGGGACCTGAAGTAAATACTGGCATGCTCCCAGGGACCCCATGTAAATATTGGCACGCTCCCAGGGACCCCATGTAAATACTGGCACGCTCCCAGGGACCCCATGTAAATACTGGCACGCTCCCAGGGACCCCATGTAAATACTGGCACGCTCCCAGGGTCCCCATGTAAATACTGGCACGCTCCCAGGGACCCCATGTAAATACTGACACAATCCCAGGGGCCCCATGTAAATACTGGCAAGCTCCCAGGGACCCCATGTAAATACTGGCACGCTCCCAGGGACCCAAAGTAAATACCGGCACGCTTTCAGGGACCCCATGTAAATACTGGCAAGCTCCCAGGGACCCCATGTAAATACTGGCACGCTCCCAGGGACCCAAAGTAAATACTGGCACGCTTTCAGGGACCCCATGTAAATACTGGCACGCTCCCAGGGACCTCATGTAAATACTGGCACGCTCCCAGGGTCCCCATGTAAATACTGACACACTCCCAGGGTGCCCATGTAAATACTGGCACATTCCTAGGGACCCCATGTAAATATTGGCACGCTCCCAGGGACCCCATGTAAATACTGGCACATTCCTAGGGGCCCCATGTAAATATTGGCACGCTCCCAGGGACCCCATGTAAATATTGGCACATTCCTAGGGACCCCATGTAAATATTGGCATGCTCCCAGGGACCCCATGTAAATACTGGCATGCTCCCAGGGACCCCATGTAAATACTGACACACTCCTGGGGAACCCTATGTAAATACTAACCTACTGCCTGGGACCCCATGTAAATACTGACCTACTGCCTGGGAACCCCAGTATATACTGACCCATTCTCGTGGACTATCAAAAACACTGACACATTTCAGTGGGTGTTGTATTAACCTCTGTAAGACAGTGTCAAATATGAGTGCTATTCTGCTAATTGCAGAACAGACCTTTATTCTTGCAGAAAAATCGTGTCAGAAACTCAACATGTTTTTTCTAAAACTGTTGCCCGGCAAAAAACTGATGAAGTTGCAGCAGCCGCCCCCCCCCCCCCCCCCCCTCCTCCCCCCGGACCACGGGCTTTTCCCAGCTACCGCCCTATTCAGCTGGAGAGATAGAAACTGACCTCTGGCAGAAAATGATACAGAGACACGGGCAGATCGACTGCTCGCAGGGCCAGGTTCTTGAGGTGCCTCGCCGGATCCTTGATGGGGTCCTCGGCTAGATCTTGCATATCATCGATTTTCCATCCCCCTTTGAGCCAGCCGACCTGTTCAGGGGCAACTTGTCAACTGCAAAACACAAAGGTTATTTCAAGCAGAAATAAATCGGCCAGGCAATGTTGCATCAAGACACATCATCGTTGACATCTCCCTGCCAGGGATTCAAGAATAAATATTGATGCATTTTTGTTTTCTGCACAGCCCTTACCTTAATAATGCTGGTATCAGACACGGTTTCCTGTTTGTGTCACAGAGAGATGATTAAACAAATGGAAAGGGTTGATTGAAATAATTTAGCAGACTGCAAAAGCTGCACTCTTCGCAGACGCATTAATGCACCGAGGTGCCAATCGATACATTTACCAGCCCTCGCCACACAGTAAGGAAAGAGCAAGCGAGCAGGAGGAGGGGTTTATACCTCCTTGCACCTTGTGACTGTGTGGCGGAGGTGCAATCGCTGTCCGTGGCCGGGAGGGTGCTGATCTCTTGCCGGGGTGGGACCGCAGGGGAGGGGGTGAAGCTTGCTCGCTCCCAGTGCTGCATCCCCGGGCTCCCTGTCATTCTCCCTGAATGTGATTGACAGGATAGCCAGACTCACCACATTGCACCACTGCTGCAAGGTTGGTCTGCCTGTGGCGGCACGGCGGCCTCCGAGGACCCGGGTTCGATCCCGGCCCCGGGTCACTGTCCGTGTGGAGTTTGCACGTTCTCCCCGCGTCTGCGTGGGCCTCACCCCCACAACCCAAAAAAGATGTGCAAGATAGTTGGATTGGCCATGCTACATTGCTCCCAAATTGTAGTGAAAAATAATTGGGTACTCTAAATTTATTTAAGAAAAAAGAAAAATGGCCACCAATTTGTGTCCCCGCCCACCCACTCTCCCCCTCCTCCGTGAACTGCAATGTGGTAATGATCAGGTCATATTTTTTGTGATGTTGATCGGAGGATGGATATACCGGTCAGGACAGTTCTTCAGGATAATTTAGGGGAGAAGATGGGGGTAACGTTGCAGGACTGGTTCATTCAGCAACCCAGACTGATGTTCCGCGGACATTAGGTTCAAACCCCACCAGAGCAGCTGGTGAAATTTAAATTCAATTAATAAATTCTGGTATCTGAAGCTGGCCTCAGCAATGGTGACCATGACGACAATCATTGATTGTCGTAGAAGCACCCATCTGGTTCACTAATGTCCTTCAGGGAAGGAAATCAGCCGTCCTTACCCGGTCTGGCCTACACGTGACTCCGGGTCCACAGCTCATAACTGCCCTCTGAAATCAGGTTACTCAGACCGAGGGCTATTAGGGATGGGCAACATTGCTAGTCTTGCCAGCGACACCAACATCCCGCGAAATAAATTTTAAAACTGCCGTGGGATCTTTACCTGTGAGTGCAGGCAGACCTCCTTCCCCCCTCCCCCTTCTTCCAGGTAACATATCCAGAAATTACAACATCAGAGTGACTGAATAGATTGTGACGCTCGGGACTTGAGACATGGATCTACTGATTGAGAGGTGAGAGTGCTTTAGTTACAATCCCAGTTGATGGTATAACTGGATGGGAAGATCCCAGAATGAAACCTTGGCTCAAAAGACCGTGGGCAGCATTCTCCGATCCCGCGCCGGGCCACAGGCAGTGACCCAGCAGGGAATCGAACCTGGGACCCTGACGCTATGAAGCCACAGTGCTAGCCACTTGTGCTACCGTGCAGCCCTTAAGGTCAGAACACTTTGTTTACTCTTCCTTGAATGCTTCTGAACAACACCTTGACCACTGTTCATTCAACTCCAGTCGTCTTAAACGTGCTTTCTAATCTAATTTCCTGGTTATCTTGATTGTAACTTGTACTTTAGGCAGCTTGCCTCTTTACAGCTTCCATTCTGTCCAGTCTTTCTTTTGGCAAGGTTGAGAGATGCTCACTCCCCGAGGTCCTGTCTTCAACTGCCCACAAATTCAGCTAAAGCTCAAACTTAAAAGCTTCTCCATCTTACAAGGCCCCAGTTGCTAAGCAATGCCTGCATATCTCTGCTGGCCTGTATATTCTTCACATCATAGCCCTCTCTAAGCACAGTAGAAACACAATTGCAACATAACCAACCCCCACACATACAGCTTGAATCTAACTATCAGTTTTATCCTTCCAGGTACAGAAACATTAAATTAAACACACTTGAAACTATACCTTATTTTTAATGTTTACCAATACAAATATAAATCTCTTAAAACTACCTTTGATTTCATCACACACCAACTGAGCCACAGCTGATGCACAAATGCAAAATAAAAAGTAACAATGTTGAGCAATGAGGGTTGCATGTTCAATAAATAAAAATTCAAAGAAAAAATTAATGATGGAATTTGGCGATGATTTTAAGCTGTTGTCATACGCTGATACGAGACATCTGATATACACTTTGCAGCCACACTAGCCTTCGTCCGATTGGCATAAGGTGCAGCAACAACATAGCTCGCTGCGGCATGCACTTTGACCTCCGCCTGACTAGGCAACTAGTTTATTAGTGTGAGCAAGTGTTTTCACATTAAAATATTAAAATGGGCAACTCGCCAAAAATCAAATACTGATAAAAGTGGCCAATCACCAAACTTTCTGATTGCTGTAAAAAGTGTCCTTCAGAGGAGGAAACAGCAATCCTTTCCTGGCGTGGTCCAAATGTGAGTCCAATCCCACACACTTCCTTCTTGGTAAGAAGTTTATGTTTTTGAGTTCCAATCCAGAGATTCTGGCACAAAATCTAGGCTGGCGCCCCAGTGCGGTTTTGAGCGAGTGTTTTACAGATAGCACAGTGTAGCCACCTGGGTTGGCCAACTCCCGACGTAAACTGGAGAACAGCAAAGGCTGAAGGGAAATTCAGCCAACACAGGCAGAAACCAGCAGGTGCAAGTTTACTATGTATTAAACTCTGCAAAAGCCCAGACAGCATCGATACCAGCAGCCATCTGCATAATAATGTAGCAGCCATCTACATACGAATGAGCGATCCCCGGGAACAATCAAAACATTTGGGATAAACAAGGCCAAGCCAAACTCCTCGGTGCCAGCAGGAGCTAACACAAAAGAGGTCAACGGACACCTCAAGACCGCCCATCGATCAAGGAACCACTCCAGTATTGGAGAAATCGAACCAAGCGATTGGAACGAAGTCCAATCACTTGGAACCAGGTACAGGGTCCGCCCCGAAAGGCGGGAAGCCCCTGGGGACTATAAAGTTAAGCCCCCAAGTTCAAATCATCCTTCTTGACAGGGTCACTCAGCAACGCGAGCAACCCTTGAGAGTGACCTGTCCAGCTGCCGCTCCAACGAAGTAAGACTTAAGTCAACGCTCGCTACGAGATAGGCACTCCTAGCTACCAGTCCATACCAGCTTTTGAATCCCGCAGACTCAGAACCCGAACGAAAGGCCATTTGTTCCCCTGACCTGGTGGGCCAGTCCGAAGCTAAGTATAGGCCTGTTAGTTGTAGAAATAGCTTAGAAGTAGAATTTAAGCATGAGTAGCGATTTACTGTGTATAATAAATGTGTATTGATTTGAATCTTACCAATTGGTGTGTTGAGTTATTGATCATTGCTTGAACTTGAATCTCATGGCGGTATCATAAAGATACCTGGCGACTCGAGAGCAAAGGTTATAAAACAGAGCCAATTGAACCAACCAAAAGTTAGCAACAACTGCCACCACTCCGATGAGATGGAAAACTGAAGCCCCGTCTTCCCCCTCAGGTAGAACCAAACAATCCCACGACACTATTTCAAAGTAGAGCAGAGGAGCTCTCCCTGGTTATATCCTGAACAATCATCACTAACAAAAAAAAATTAACTGGCCATGACCTCAGTGTATCTGTGGGACGTTGCTGCATGCATGTTTTCTGACATGTTTTCTACATTACAACAGTGACTACATGGCAAAGAGATTTCACTATAGCTGTTAAGTAGTTGGGACATTAGGAAGCTGTAGGAAGACGCCATATAAAAAGAAAGAAAGACTTGTATTTATAGATTGCATTTCATGACTCCTGAACGGCATAAACATTTTCTTCTTTGGAAGTTGAAAACCGGGTCAGAGGAGTACAAAATGGGACTTGCATAGTCTTACCAAATTTAACAATCAAGATGTTCTTTCCTGAGCGACCTACAGCGTGAATCCTTAGTCCACTTATGTATGAACTTTCCCTTAATTTCTATCGCTTTCAGGACCATTTTCAGTGATTTCAAATTTTAGATTTAGTGCTGAGAAATCTACATTGAAGAGGCATCTCACACACCAGGCAGCAATGTAAACATGTCAAATACATTAGCACGACCAGATATAACAAACAGCCACTTTTCACAAATATGATATGGAAGTAAAGATGATAGAACCACAGATTTCCTACAGTGCAGAAATATGCTATTTGGCCCATCGAGTCTGCACTGACCCTTCGAAAGAGCACTCTACCCAGGCCCACTCCCCCGCCCTATCCCTGTTAATTATACATCCCTGGACATTAAGGGACAATTTAGCACGGCCAATCCACCTAACCTGTACATCTTTGGGCTGTGGGAGGAAACCGGAGCTCCCGGAGGAAACCCACGCAGACACGGGGCGAACGTGCAAACTCCACACAGTCAGTCACGAAAGGCCGGAATTGAACCCGGGACCCTGGTGTTCTACGTTTTAGTTACCGTTGTACGAAGAGTCAAAAGTCCTGTTCCTTTTCACCAAATACCATTTATTTCACTTCCACAGCCTCTGCACAAAACTCTTAACAACACACCACCTGACACAAGGGCCACCTGAAGCCCCTTTACATATCAGTGTCAATCATTGGATACTTAACATAAATGAGACAACTAATTGCAATGTCTCTGAATGCATTACTTAACTCTTAACCCATTACTTAACAGTCTCCCCTTCCTTGGAGAAAAAAATAATTAGGTGAAAACAAAATTTAAAGAAACTCAAAAACACACTTGCAATTTCCCCCTTCTTTTTTTTCCAATTTTTTTTTGGAAAAAAAAATCACAGAAACAGGTGCCCTTCATTAACAATATCCAAAAGTTAAATTTCTGTCAATATCTGAGATATATAAAAGGCCATATCCACCGCCTCTACAAAGCTTAATGTCTCAGCAGCCAAAGTGCTTTCGACCACTTTCCTTATTTTCTTTGTTTCCCACACAAGAGGACAACATTTACCATTGTTCCCCAAGAGGAAAATTATAAAACCTCCTGTGATTGATTTGTATAGGATGCATCACTATAAATTATGACTTTCAAGTGCCTAAGGTCACCTAAAACCGGGAACCTCAAAACACACTCCGGCATTTTTAGTTTGGCCAAACGCTTTATTTGCTCTTATTATGTCTTCCACTTTGGGATCATTCATTTTTGTACTCAACTCTAAGACATCAAAACTCACGTCCAGTCTATTCTGTCTATCTAACCAATTCAGTTGCCCAATTAAACTTTGCAGTTGCTCCTTTTCTATCTTTGAAACCTTGCATCTTTTTTGTGAAAACCCGGCCACGACTAATTGCTATTGGGCTGATGCTTTCCAAATAAGATTGCTGACGTAAAGTTGCCCCTAATATAGTCTGTCCGATTTCCAGTCCAATATATTTAAATGCACCGGAAGCCTGACTTCCGACCCTGAATTCTTTCCTCAAACCAGAGATTACAAAAGCTTCAAAATCTCTAGTCCCACCCCACAAAAATTATTTGACATGCATCATAAAGATGCCAGAAAGGTTCCCTTTATAGTGCCAGTAAAACATTACCGGATCTACTTTCAACTGGTAACAGCCTAACTTTAACAAAACTGACTTTACCGAAAAATACCAGACTCTAGATGCAACATTGAAACCACATACACATTTGTTCAACTTCCAGAATACCCCTTCTGTGTTCGCTGTTTCTTTAGGAGGACAGAGAAAAATGTCTCTCTGGAGCTGATGCCCCTGCAAGAAGGCAGCTTTTATATCTATAGATTTGCATTCCCATGCCTTTGTGGCTAATATAGCCAAGAAGATCTTTAAAATAACC
Source organism: Scyliorhinus torazame (assembly GCF_047496885.1). Taxonomy (NCBI): domain Eukaryota; kingdom Metazoa; phylum Chordata; class Chondrichthyes; order Carcharhiniformes; family Scyliorhinidae; genus Scyliorhinus; species Scyliorhinus torazame. The sequence continues at coordinate 21,228,187 of NC_092713.1, forward strand.
TTTCCTGCTGTAGGTGAATCTACCCTTAAATCCTGATCTTCTAAGCTTTCTTCAAATCCCCTTGCCACAAGCCTGGCCTTTGCCTTATAAGTTCCATCCGGAAGAACCTTTTCCGTGCAAATCTATCTGTGGGACAGAGCTCTTTGTCCCCGATCCGCTACTTCCGTGTATACCCCAAATTCACTCCAACTATGCAGTTCTTGCTGTTTAGCATCTTTGATAACTTTTCATATAATTTATTGGAAGCCACCAAAATCTCACGTGATTGTGGGCTTCTACTCCTATTAGTATTCATAGTCTTACTCATGTTCCGAGACCTTGATAAACTACGTCCCCTCTCCCGCCTGGTAACTTGTTCTATACTGCTACTGCTTGATCTTTCCGATCTGCTGTGGGATGTCCTTTCAAAATTCTCGACCTTTTCCTGCGGACCTGTTCACTAACCGATGTACTATCTGAACTGCCACTGCGTTCCTGTGACCTCCATTTTTGAACTTCGTGTTCCCAATCCATTGTCTTAACTCCCTCCCCTGAATGCTGTACATTCAACTAATGTTTATACTTTCCAGTGGCCTTCCCTGCTCTAATAACAATTGCATCCTTCCATTGACTAGGCCCTTCAGGCAAGTATGTCACCTTTGTACCAACTTTTGGTAGTTGTCCTTTCGGAAAAATGGCCTTATCCCAGATCTTAAGGTCCACAGCCACAATGTTGTTAAAATCCCTGGCCAAAGGTAGGGTTACTATCGGTCATGCTGGTGTCCTTCTGTACTTCCTACAAACTTCACAGCAATCACTAATCTGTTCTATCAGTTTAGTATAATCTTCATCCTTTACCCCTGCATCCTTTAATAAATTTTTCAGCCTCCGAGGAGACGGATGTGCAAATTGCCTATGCAGTTTTAATACATCAAGCTTTTTATCAGCGAAAGTCCCATTTTCAACTGCCATTAACACATCCTTAACCACTCTACGTGAAATATTATTTTTCAGTAATGGAATACAATAGTGTCCCAACTGTGTAAAATGTAAGTCCACCGTCTTTCCAAAAACTGTTGCCTTATCCTGTTCCATATTCAGTTTCATGTGTGCTTTCTTCATCGATGGTCTGCTCAGAAGCAAAGGTATCTCACTTGATACAACATCCGTGCTAATGAAATGATTCACTCCGGCAATATTGCAAGGGATCACCACTCTTTTCAGCGACTTCAGAGTATTATCATCCCCAAACCTGAAACTTGTGGAACTTTCAAATTCCTTAACCTTGTTACAGAAGAACATAAGAACATAAGAACTAGGAGCAGGAGTAGGCCACCTGGCCCCTCGAGCCTGCTCCACCATTCAATGAGATCATGGCTGATCTTTTGTGGACTCAGCTCCACTTTCCGGCCCGATCACCGTAACCCTTAATCCCTTTATTCTTCAAAAAACTATCTATCTCTTTCTTAAAAACATTTAATGAAGGAGCCTCTACTGCTTCACTGGGCAAGGAATTCCATAGATTCACAACCCTTTGGGTGAAGAAGTTCCTCCTAAACTCAGTCCTAAATCTACTTCCCCTTATTTTGATGCTGTGCCCCCTAGTTCTGCTTTCACCCGCCAGTGGAAACAACCTGCCCGCATCTATCCTATCTATTCCCTTCATAATTTTATATGTTTCTATAAGATCCCCCCTCATCCTTCTAAATTCCAATGAGTACAGTCCCAGTCTACTCAACCTCTCCTCGTAATCCAACCCCTTCAGCTCTGGGATTAACCTAGTGAATCTCCTCTGCACACCCTCCAGTGCCAGTACGTCCTTTCGCAAGTAAGGAGACCAAAACTGAACACAATACTCCAGGTGTGGCCTCACAAACACCTTATACAATCACAGCATAACCTCCCTAGTCTTAAACTCCATCCCTCTAGCAATGAAGGACAAAATTCCATTTGCCTCCTTAATCACCTGTTGCACCTGTAAACCAACTTTTTGCGACTCTTGCACTAGCACACCCAGGTCTCTCTGCACAGCAGCATGTTTTAATATTTTATCATTTAAATAATAATCCCTTTTGCTGTTATTCCTACCAACATGGATAATCTCACATTTGTCAACATTGTATTCCATCTGCCAGACCCTAGCCCATTCACTTAGCCTATCCAAATCCCTCTGCAGACTTCCAGTATCCTCTGCACTTTTTGCTTTACCACTTATCTTAGTGTCGTCTGCAAACTTGGACACATTGCCCTTGGTCCCCAACTCCAAATCATCTATGTAAATTGTGAACAGTTGTGGGCCCAACACTGATCCCTGAGGGACACCACTAGCTACTGATTGCCAACCAGAGAAACACCCATTAATCCCCACTCTTTGCTTTCTATTAATTAACCAATCCTCTATCCATGCTACTACTTTCCCCTTAATGCCATGCATCTTTATCTTATGCAGTAACCTTTTGTGTGGCACCTTGTCAAAGGCTTTCTGGAAATCCAGATATACCACATCCATTGGCTCCCCATTATCTACCGCACTGTTAATGTCGTCAAAAGATTGCACTAAATTAGTGAGGCATGACCTGCCCTTTATGAACCCATGCTGCGTCTGCCCAATGGGACAATTTCCATCCAGATGCCTCGCTATTTCTTCCTTGATGATAGATTCCAGCATCTTCCCTACTACTGAAGTTAAGCTCACTGGTCTATAATTGCCCGCTTTCTGCCTACCTCCTTTTTTAAACAGTGGTGTCATGTTTGCTAATTTCCAATCTGCCGGGACCACCCCAGAGTCTAGTGAATTTTGGTAAATTATCACTAGTGCATTTGCAATTTCCCTAGCCATCTCTTTTAGCACTCTGGATGCATTCCATCAGGTCCAGGAGACTTGTCTACCTTTAGCCCCATTAGCTTGCCCATTACTACCTCCTTGGTGATAACAATCCTCTCAAGGTCCTCACCTGTCATAGCCTCATTTCCATCAGTCACTGGCATGTTTTTTGTGTCTTCCACTGTGAAGGCCGACCCAAAAAACCTGTTCAGTTCCTCAGCCATTTCTTCATCTCCCATTATTAAATCTCCCTTCTCATCCTCTAAAGGACCAATATAATATTTACCTTAGCCACTCTTTTCTGTTTTATATATTTGTAGAAACTTTTACTATCTGTTTTTATATTCTGAGCAAGTTTATTCTCATAATCTATCTTACTCTTCTTTATAGCTTTTTTAGTAGCTTTCTGTTGCCCCCTAAAGATTTCCCAGTCCTCTAGTCTCCCACTGATCTTTGTTACTTTGTATGTTTTTTCCTTCAATTTGATACTCTCCCTTATTTCCTTAGATATCCACGGTCGATTTCCCCTCTTTTTACCGTCCTTCCTTTTTGTTGGTATAAACCTTTGCTGAGCACTGTGAAAAATCACTTGGAAGGTTCTCCACTGGTCCTCAACTGTTTCACCATAAAGTCTTTGCTCCCAGTCTACCTTAGCTAGTTCTTCTCTCATCCCATTCTAATCTCCTTTGTTTACGCACAAAACACTAGTGCTTGATTTTACCTTCTCACCCTTCATCTGTATTTTAAATTCCACCATATTGTGATCGCTCCTTCCGAGAGGATCCCTAACTATAAGATCCTGAATCAATCCTGTCTCATTACACAGGACCAGATCTAGGACCGCTTGTTCACTCGTAGGTTCCATTACATACTGTTCTAGGAAACTATCGCGGATACATTCTGTAAACTCCTCCTCAAGGCTGCCTTGACAGACCTGGTTAAACCAATCGACATGTAGATTAAAATCCCCCATGATAACTGCTGTACCATTTCTACATGCATCAGTCATTTCTTTGTTTATTGCTTGCCCCACCATAATGTTACTATTTGGTGGCATATAGACTACTCCTATCAGTGACTTTTTCGCCTTACTATTCCTGATTTCCACCCAAATGGATTCAACCTTATCCTCCATAGCACCAATGTCATCCCTTACTGTTGCCCGGATGTCATCCTTACATAACAGAGCTACACCACCTCCCTTACCATCCACTCTGTCCTTCCGAATAGTTTGACACCCTTGGATATTTAACTCCCAGTCGTGACCATCCTTTAACCATGTTTCAGTAATGGCCACTAAATCATAGTCATTCACAATGATTTGCGCCATCAACTCATTTACCTTATTCCGAATACTACGAGCATTCAGGTAAAGCACACTTATGTTGGCCTTTTTACCTCTGTTCTGAATCTTAACACCTCGATCAGTAACCTCTCCTAAGTTATATTTCCTCTTAACCTTTCTCCTAATTTTCCTTGTCGTTGAACCCATATCTTCATGTAACAACCTGCTGCGTCACTTGCCATTAATGTTTTCACTTCCCGTTTTATTCCTTTTAGTATTCCTGGTCCTATTCACTGAGCTCCCCTCAGTCACCGTACCTTGTACTGTCGCCCTTTTTGATTTTTGACTATGGCTTCTCTGCCTTACACTTTCCCCCTTACTGCCTTTTGTTTCTGTCCCTGTTTTACTACCTTCCAACTTCCTGCATCGGTTCCCATCCCCCTGCCACATTAGTTTAAACTCTCCCCAACAGCTCTAGCTCTAGGACATCGGTTCCAGTTCTGCACAGGTGCAGACCGTCCGGTTTTGTACTGGTCCCACCTCCCCCAGAACCGGTTCCAATGTCCCAGGAATTTGAATCCCTCCCTCTTGCACCATCTCTCGAGCCACGCATTCATCCTATCTATCCTGACATTCCTACTCTGACTAGCCCGTGGCACTGGTAGCAATCCTGAGATTACTAACATTGAGGTCCTACTTTTTAGTTTAACTCCTAACTCCCTAAATTCAGCTTGTAGGATCTCGTCCCGTTTTTTACCTATATCGTTGGTGCCTATGTGCACCACGACAGCTCGCTGTTCACCCTCCCCCCACCAGAATGCCCTGCAACCGCTCCGAGACATCCTTGACCCTTGCACCAGGGAGGCAACATACCATCCTGGAGTCTCGATTGCATCTGCAGAACCGCCTGTCTATTCCTCTTACAATTGAGTCCCCTATCACTATAGCCCTGACATTCTTCTTCCTGCCCAGCTGCGCAGCAGAGCCAGCCATGGTGCCATGAACCTGGCTGCTGCTGCCTTCCCCTGGTGAGCCATCTCCCTCAACAGTATCCAAAGCGGTATATGTTTTGCAGGGAGATGACCGCAGAGGACACCTGCACTGCCTTCCTACTCTTGCTCTGTCTTTTGGTCACCCATTTTCTATCTTCCTCAGTACCTTTCACCTGCGGTGTGACCAACTCGCTAAACGTGCTATCCACGACATCCTCAGCATCGTGGATGCTACAAAGTGAGTCCATCCGCAGCTCCAGAGCCATCAAGCGGTCTAACAGGAGCTGCAACTGGACACACTTCTTGCACGTGAAGGAGCCAGGGACAGTGGACGAGTCCCTTAGCTCCCACATCACACACGAGGAGCATGACACGGGTCTGAGATCTCCTGCCATGTCTTAAACCTTCGGTTAACTTCAACAATTACAATTTACCAAAAAAAATTAAATAAACAAACAACGAAGAAAAAAATATATATCAATATACCAATGAAAAGAAAAAGAAAACAGAAACACTACTTACCAGCCACTGACCTCGAGCCTTCCTCTTGATCTTCACAGCGGTTGTTTTTTTTTTGGTTAGAGGAGGGGGTAGGGAGGGAAACACTGAAGAAGTGTTTCGGGTTTAAGTGTCACTTGACAACAGCTCCTCCACGACTTTCAGCATTCAAGGAGTCCAGATAACATTTTAACCAGTCAATTCCACACACAGTAGATGTGCATCCACTGTCCAATACAGCACAATTAAAGGATTCTGCAACCAACACCCTCATTACTGGCGTAAAACTGCTTGTTAATAGGACAATGTCTTCTCTCTGAACACTATCTTTTTCCTCTTCTGACTCTTCCATGTCATGTGTTGCTTCAAACACTCTATCATAACGTTTTGGACAGTTGAAGACATAATGGTATTGAGGATCACATTGAAAACATCGATTTATCATGCCCCGTGCATTTCTGGGGTTCATTTTCCTACTGTAAGTTCTAACTGGGTTTCTGTCATCATAATTTCCTTGTCTCGATCTCCTTCTATAGTCTTGGGCCCTGTTCGTAGCCGTACAATTTCGCCATCCTGTTTGTAGTGTATCTTCCATATTCTGCTTTATAGCAGACTGACCTATTTGAGTCATCGGAGCTATCGGAATCGAATGTTTCCCCAGAAACTTCTTTAAAGCTTTTGTCATCTGATCGAATAAAGTATCCCATCCGTAAACTGAACTCCTGTCAAAACCAGGAGCCTATCCATGTTGCTCACTCTAGCACAGTCAAGTAATTTAAAGGCCAACACAGACTGTGGAAATTCCAGGTTGTGTTTCTGCAGCCTTTTATATAGTCTGCCAAATTCCATTATATAGTCTTCCATGGAGGATTCCTCTATTTTCCAGAACTTATCAAATTCCGACCATGCTTCATACGCACTTAATAAGTCATCTTTCTTGTAAATCTTATCCATATATTGTAATAGAGTCTCCAGACCTTCTTCTGAGTCTAACTCTTCCAATTCCAGCTCAGAAAGCACTTTGTTTCGGATTTTACTGCCATATGGTAGAGAAAGAGCCAATGCCATACCTTGTTTTCTCTTTCCCAAGGCAGTTACCTTAGTCCACATAATTACTGCACTTCTCCATTGGTCGTACGATTCCCTTTCAGAAAATAAGGGGGGATAGTCATATCCAGCCATCTTTATCCTGGGTTCAGCCATGTATCTTTTTTTTCCCTTCTCACTCACTCCCTGGTTTGATCAGGAAAAGTTGTATCTTTTAAACCTTCACATTTGCACAGGAACCATCCTCTGCTACCAATTGTTCTACGTTTTAGTTACCGTTGTATGAAGAGTCAATAGTCCTGTTCCTTTTCACCAAACACATTTATTTCACTTCCACCGCCTCTTCACAAAACTCTTAACAACACACCACCTGACACAAGGGCCACCTGAAGCCCCTTTACATATCAGTCTCAATCATTGGATACTTAAACTAAATGAGACAACTAATTGCAATGTCTCTTAATGCATTACTTAACTCTTAACCCATTACTTAACATCTGGTGCTGTGAAAAGGCAGTGCTAACCACTGTGCCATTGGCTCCTAGGCGAATCCAAGTCAGTGGTTAGACTGCAGTTAGACCGTTGTGTCCAGTTTTCAGTGCCATGATTTAAAAGGTATTTGAAGGGTATAGAGAGGGGGTGGAGGAAATGCACTGAGGTGGTCGAGAGGATGAGAGACTTCACTTATGAGGAAAAATTGGGTGTCATCTTATTGGAAAAATTAACATTTGGAAGAGATTTGATAGGGGCGGCACGGTGGCGCAGCGGTTAGCACTGCTGCCTACTGCGCTGAGAACCCAGGTTCAATCCCAGCCCCGGGTCACTGTCCGTGTGGAGTTTGCACATTCGCCCCGTGTCTGCATGGGTTTTACCCCCACAACCCAAAGATGTGCAGGGTAGGTGGAGTGGCCATGCTAAATTGCCCCTTATTTGGAAATAAATATATAATCGGGTACTCTAAATTTGAAAAAAAGAAGAGATTTGATATACATATTCAAGATTATCGGAGGTTTTGACAAAGTAGATTGCGTGCTCAGCAACTAGAAGATGTAAATTTAAGACAATCGCCAAATAAAAACAAGGACCGGAATTCTCCAGCTGTTGGAATTCTCTTTTCCCGCCGGCAACACACCTCCACCCACGGGTTTCCTGGTGGCATGTGGTGGCTTCAATGGGAAATCGCAGTGACAATTGTCAAAGAGGGCGAACCCCACCACCAGTGAACGGCGTGATACCGATACACACAAGGCTGGCGGACCAGAGAATCCGTCCCAAAGAGTTGGGACGTGCCATTGAAAGAGGCTTTGTGAGTTGTTGCACTGGCTCTGATAGATGGTGAAACGCACTGTAGTCACAGTGCTTCGGTAGAGGAGGAAGTGAATGTTTAATATGGCTGATGGAGTGCCAATCAAACAAATAACTTTGTCCTGGATGGTGTTGAGCTTCTCGGGTGGTTGTATGGGGTTGTACTCATCCAGGCAAGTGGGGAGTATTCCCTCACACTCCTCACTTTCCTCTTGTAGATAGTGGAAACGCTGTGGGAAATCAGGAAGTGAGTTACTCCCCACAATATTTCCAGCCTTTTGTGGCTACAGTACGTATGCGGTTATCCAGTTCAAATCCGGATCAATCATAATTCCAAGGATATTGTTTTTATCGCCAAGGAAGAGGTGACTTGCTTAATCTTCCAACTAAAAGGTACAGTGACAGCCATGGGAGGAGGAGTAAAAAGGACTCCCCTGTCCTACCACTCCAAGACTGACTGTAACGGGTTTTTCTTTAATAATAAGCTTTATTAATGTCACAGGGAGGCTTACATTAACACTGCAGTGAAGTTACTGTGAAAATCCCCTAGTCACCACATTCCGGCGCCTGTTCAGGTACACAGGGGGAGAATTCAGAATGTCCAAATTACCTAACAAGCACGTCTTTCGGGACTTGTGGGAGGAAACCAGATCACCCGGAGGAAACCCACGCAATCACGGGGAGAACGTAGAGACTCCGCACGGACAGTGACCCAAGCTGGGAATCGAACCCGGATCCCTGTCACTGTGAAGCAACAGTGCTAACCACTGTGCTACCTTGTGAGTTTGTAAGAGGATGAGGTGTTTATTTGCTGCCTGTGTTCAACCATTTATGTGCTAATTGCAAAGAAACTTGTCTGGCAAGCTCTCTCTCGAGTTTAAAACAAAAAGGGCACACACAAGCATGCAGAATTACAAGTTACAAGTTAGGTAGTTACTTTCTTAGCCAAATTAAAGTTCAATGCTGAAAGGTAACAACATTGAGAGTTCGCTGTTTATGATCTCTTGGCTGCCGCAGATCCTTCTCTTTTCTTTAAATTTAGAGTAACCAATTCTTTTCTTCCCAACGAAGGGACAATTTAGCGTGTCCAATTCGTCTACCCGACACATCTTTTTGGGTTGCGGGAGTGAGACCAACGCAGACACAGGGAGAATGTGCAAACTCCACATGGACAGTGACCCAGGGCCAGGATTGAACCTGCGTCCTCGGCACCTTGAGGCAGCAGTGCTAACCACTGTGCCAGCAAGCCACTCTCAGCTGACCCTTCTCCACGGTGGTCTTTAGGGTTCAGGAATTGAAGCTGTAGAACTGGAGATAATTTATTTTAAAAATTGTTGCCACACCGTGGGTTTCTTAACCAAGGAATCAGATTTTGTTTACAGAAGTGTTGCTTGTTCACAGTCTGGATGGAAGTGAGGGAAAATCTCCTAAGTGTCTCTGATGATGTCACCAGGTAATCATGTGACGCACCATACAGAGGGCATTGGTTACAATACATAACAAAAACGTAATCAGTCTTTTCCAGAAGTCAATGATTTTTGAGGTTCCTTCCGGTGAAAAATCCCTTATATCTGTGCCGGATTTGAAACTGGAATAGAGATTGGTTGGGAGTGAAGAGAAGGGGGCTCATGACTACTTCACTGGCAGCTTTACAAAACTACTGTTTTAGAAGCTTGCATGCTGCATTTAAAGAGTCTCATGACCTCTCTCCCCATAATGATTTCAGAAGGTACTTGCTTCATCTTTTACCAAAGGTAGAGGAGTCTAGAAGTAGAGGGCACAGGTTTAAGGTGAGAGGGGAGAGATACAAAAGAGACCAGAGGGGAAATTTCTTCACACAGACGGTGTGCCAGAGGCAGTGGTAGAGGCGGGTACGATTCTGCTTTTTAAAAAGTTAGACAGTTACAATGGCAGGGTGGGTATAGAGGGATATGGGCCAAATGCGGGTAAGTGGGACTTGCTTTGTGATAGAAACTGGGCGGCATGGACAAGCTGGGCCAAAGGGCCTGTTTCCATGCTGTAAACATTTATGACTCTATATCTGGACAAACCATGGCTTTTGTTTCATGGTCAAGGTGGTCAGTGAAGTCACAGCCATAAACTGCTGAATATCCATTATCCATCTTGATGAGATAGGAAGAACCCCTTTCCATGTGGCTATTGGCCTCGGAGACTTTCTGTCTCAGCTTGAGAGGTAGCCTTGTAGAAATACAAATGTGAAGTCTAGTGCAGCTTCAGTAAATCTTTTGAAGCAGTTCTTGACATCAGCCGGTGTGAACTTCCTTGAGGATGTTGCGGCATGTCTCAATTGTAACTCACATTGGAACTTTCCAGAAACTGCCAGACATCAGGTGACTCGTGGCAGCCATCTTAAGTCAGCGCCCTTGCTTTTAAAAAGGCCTTTGAAAACAGTTTTTGTTAAAGAATATTTTTATTAAAGGTTTTCAACTTTACATTTTACCACAAGACACAACAAATCCCCACAATATCGGACAGAGTGATCATTATTTCACATATACAGACAGAAAGACCAGCAAATACTCAGACAAATGGTTTAAATTATCAGTCATTGTCGTCGGTGTCTCCTTTCAAACAGATAATTTAAGGAAAGGTGCCAGAAAGAGTGGGGGATCTCAGGATAATCGGTTAATAGGATAAAGCCATGAGCTCTGAGCACATGGCCCATGGTGCACGCCTTACTCCACAGGAAAACAAAAACAGAGCTACACAATTTATGGGATCCCTTATGGGGTAAAATACATCTGATCATGACCTGACACAGCATTCCAAGACTTCCAAGCATTAAAAGGATACTCCAGAAAAAGGGGAACAACAGGATACCGCCATCAGCCCAAGTTAGAACATACAACATACAGTGCAGAAGGAGGCCATTCGGCCCATCGAGTCTGCACCGACCCACTTAAGCCCTCACTTCCTCCCCATCCCCGTAACCCAATAACCCCTTCTAACCTTTTTGGTCACTAAGGGCAATTTATCATGGCCAATCCACCTAACCTGCACGTCTTTGGACTGTGGGAGGAAACCGGAGCACCCGGAGGAAACCCACGCAGACATGGGGAGAACGTGCAGACTCCGCACAGACAGTGACCCAGCGGGGAATCGAACCTGGGACCCTGGCGCTGTGAAGCCACAGTGCTAATCACTTGTGCTACCGTGCTGCCCACGGTGAGATGTGGCCTTACAGCGCACATCTCACATACAGGAGTCAAGAAGCCAAGCGCTCTTACACCATGACAAGACTCACAACACAACAACTCCACTCCAGCCAAATCAGAGGCACCATTCAGGCCCCCCCCCCCCCATCACCGGGCGATTTAAACCACTTTCCACCAAGGTAACCCCACCAACAAGGAGCAGAGGAATCGTCAAGACACCTATCACCGGGATATTGCGGGAAAGATGCGATTCTCCTCCTCCCAACAAAATAAGCAGAGTAAGAAGTCTTTCAACACCAGGTTAAAGTCCAACAGGTTTGTTTCAAACACTAGCTTTCGGAGCACTGCTCCTTCCTCAGGTGAATGAAGAGGTATGCTCCAGAAACATATATATAGACAAAGTCAAAGATGCAAGACAATGCTTTGAATGTGAGCATTTGCAGGTAATTAAATCTTTACAGATCCAGAGATGGGGTAACCCCAGGTTAAAGAGGTGTGAATTGTGTCAAGTCAGGACAGTTGGTAGGATTTCGCAGGCCAGATGGTGGGGGATGAATGTAATGCAACATGAATCCCAGGTCCCGGTTGAGGCCTCACTCATGCGTGCGGAACTTGGCTATAAGTTTCTGCTCGGCGATTCTGCGTTGTCGCGCGTCCTGAAGGCCGCCTTGGAGAACGCTTACCCGGAGATCAGAGGCTGAATGCCCTTGACTGCTGAAGTGTTCCCCGACTGGAAGGGAACATTCCTGCCTGGTGATTGTTGCGCGATGTCCGTTCAGCTATTGTCGCAGCGTCCGCATAATAAGGGAAAACCTCCGGAATTAAATATTTATTTTGTTTAGAAAATATTTTATTGAGGCATTTATAATTTTAACATTTTAATATTCGAAACAACAGAGCAGTCCAACACACGGAAAAACCCCACAAGAACATACCCAACTTCCCCGCCCGAACTCCTAGCTACCCATGTCTTAGATTCCCTGCCCTTATTCATCACTTCCATGCCTCCCCTCCCCACCTCCTGCTGACGGTTAGCTTTCCTTGAAGAAGTCGATGAACTCTGCCACCTCCAAGCGAACCCCTGTATTGAACCCCTTAAGGCGAACTTAATCTTCTCTTGCCTAAGAGACCCTGCCATGTCACTGACCCACAGCCCCGACTTAGGAGGCTCCGAGTCCTCCACCCCAGCAAAATCCATCTCCGGGCCACCAGGGAGGCTAAGGCCAAAACGTCGGCCTCTCTCACCCCTGGGCTCCCGGATCTTCCGGCACTCCAAATATTGCCACCTCTGGACTCAGAGTCACCCTCCCTTCCAGGACCTCTTTTTTTTTCAGGCTCCACACAGACAGTGACCCAAACCGGGAATCAAACCCGTGTCCCTGGTGCTGTGAAGCAATATAATTCAGGAAAATAGCACTGTGCTACTGCCCCGAATTAGATATACCTCTTGGGGCTAAAGGGATATGGGGGGAAGGTGGGATGAAAGTATTGAACTTGATGATCAGCCATGATCATAACGAATGGATGGCGGCGCAGACAGAAAGGGCCTCTTCCTGCTTCTATCTTGTATCTGTCATGAGCCTGTGGAATTTTTGAAGGACCATGGTTAAACTTTGGCTTGCAGAGAAACAAACCGACTGGAACAACTGCCAGGTAAGTATCCCTTCCAGGACCTCTGACGTGACTCCTGAGAATCCCTGCCAAAATCCCCTCAGCTTCGGACAGGCCCAAAACATATGTATGTGATTCGCCGGCCTTCCCCCGCACAGCCCACATCTGTCCTCCTCCTCCTCAAAAAACCTACTCATCCGGGCCACAGTTACATGAGCCCTGTGGACCACCTTGAACTGGATCAGGCTAAGCCTGGCACATGACGAGGATACATTGACTCTTCTCAGGGCCTTCTCCCATTGCCCGACTTCCAACTCCCCTCCCCAACTCTTCCTCCCACTTCCTCTTCACCTCCCTAATTGGGACCCCTTCTCACTCCATCAGTTCCTTATATATTTCCGAGACCCTCCCCTCCTCAACCCCTGTTTTTGACATCACCTTATCCTGTAGTTCCCTTAGAGGGAGGTGAGGGAAGCTTGGATCTTGACTCCGGACAAAATTCCGTTCCTGCAGGTACCGAAATCCGTTCCCACCCGGTAACTGAAACTCCTCCTCTACCTCCTACAGGCTCGGGAAACCCTCCTTAATGAAGAGATCCCAAAATCTCTCAATCCATGCCCGCTGCCACCTCTTAAAGCCCCCGTCCAGCCCTCCCGGAGAGAACCGATGGTTATCACAGATCAGTGACCACACCGACGCCCCCTCCAGCCCCATGTGCTGCCTCCATTGCCCCACACTCTCAGGGCTGCCACTACTACTGGACTTGTGGAGTAACGGGCCGGCGAGAATGGCAGAGGTGCCGTTAACAGAGCCTTCAGACTCGTGCCCTTGCAAGATGCCGCCTCTATTCGCTCCCACATCGACCCCTCCCCCACTACCCATTACCTAACCATCGAAATATTGGCCACCCAGTAATAGCTAATAAAGTTCGGAAGGGCCAAGCCCCCCTCCCCGCTGCCCCGCGCAAGAAGGACGTTCTTCACCCTCGGGGATTTCCCGGCTCATACAAATCCCGAGATCACCACGTTCATCTTCCTAACAAATGCCTTGGGGATGAAGATTGGGAGATACTGAACACAAACAGCAATCTCCGGAATTAAATATAACAAGCCAGAGCTTGTATCATAAGACCATAAGACCACAAGACATAGGAGCGGAAGTAAGGTCATTCGGCCCATCGAGTCCACTCCACCATTCAATCATGGCTGATTTCAACTCCATTTACCCGCTCTCTCTCCATAGCCCTTAATTCCTCGAGAAATCAAGAATTTATCAACTTCTGTCTTAAAGAGACTCAACGTCCTGGCCTCCACCGCCCTCTGTGGCAATGAATTCCACAGACCCACCACTCTCTGGCTGAAGAAATTTCTCCTCATCTCTGTTCTAAAGTGACTCCCTTTTATTCTAAGGCTGTGCCCCCGGGTCCTAGTCTCCCCTGCTAATGGAAACAACTTCCCTACATCCACCCTATCTAAGCCATTCATTATCTTGTAAGTTTCTATTAGATCTCCCCTCAACCTCCTAAACTCCAATGAATATAATCCCAGGGTCCTCAGACATTCATCGTATGTTAGGCCTACCATTCCTGGGATCATCTGTATGAATCTCCGCTGGACCCACTCCAGTGCCAGTATGTCCTTCCTGAGGTGTGGGGCCCAAAATTGCTTACAGTATTCTAAATGGGGCCTAACTAGTGCTTTATAAAGCTTCAGAAGTACATCCCTGCTTTTATATTCCAAGCCTCTTGAGATAAATGACAACATTGCATTTGCTTTCTTAAGTACGGACTCAACCTGCAAGTTTACCTTTAGAGAATCCTGGACTAGGACTCCCAAGTCCCTTTGCACTTCAGCATTATGAATTTTGTCACCGTTTAGAAAATAGTCCATGCCTCTATTCTTTTTTCCAAAGTGCAAGACCTCGCACTTACCCACGTTGAATTTCATCAGCCATTTCTTGGACCACTCTCCTAAACTGTCTAAATCTTTCTGCAGCCTCCCCCACCTCCTCCATACTACCTGCCCCTCCACCTATCTTTGTATCATCGGCAAACCTAGCCAGAATGCCCCCAGTCCCGTCATCTAGATCGTTAATATATAAAGAGAACACACGTCACCGGTTGCCATTCCAAAAAAGAACCTTTTATCCCAACTCTCTGCCTTCTGCCTGACAGCCAATCGTCAATCCATGTTAGCACCTTGCCTCGAATACCATGGGCCCTTATTTTACTCAGCAGTCTCCCATGAGGCACCTTATCAAAGGCCTTTTGGAAGTCAAGATAGATAACATCCATTGGCTCTCCTTGGTCTAACCTATTTGTTATCTCTTCAAAGAACTCTAACAGGTTTGTCAGGCACGACCTCCCCTTACTAAATCCATGCTGACTTGTCCTAATCCGACCCTGCACTTCCAAGAATTTAGAAATCTCATCCTTAACGATGGATTCTAGAATCTTGCCAACAACCGAGGTTAGGCTAATTGGCCTATAATTTTCCATCTTTTTCCTTGTTCCCTTCTTGAACAGGGGGTTACAACAGCGATTTTCCAATCCTCTGGGACTTTCCCTGACTCCAGTGACTTTTGAAAGATCATAACTAACGCCTTCACTATTTCTTCAGCTATCTCTTTTAGAACTCTAGGATGTAGCCCATCTGGGCCCGGAGATTTATCAATTTTTAGACCTCTTAGTTTCTCTCGCACTTTCTCCTTTGTGATGGCTACCATATTCAACTCTGCCCCCTGACTCTCCGGAATTGTTGGGATATTACTCATGTCTTCTACTGTGAAGACTGACGCAAAGTACTTATTTTGTTCCTCAGCTATTTTATTGTCTCCCATCACTAGATTACCAGCGTCATTTTGGAGTGGCCCAATGTCTACTTTTGCCTCCCGTTTGTTTTTAATGTATCATTCCTAATGTTACTGGCTAGCCTACCTTCATATTTGATCCTCTCTTTCCTTATTTCTCTCTTTGTTATCCTCTGTTTGTTTTTGTAGCCTTCCCAATCTTCTGACTTCCCACTACTCTTTGCCACATTATAGGCTTTCTCTTTTGCTTTGATGCATTCCCTGACTTCCTTTGTCAGCCATGGCTGCCTAATCCCCCCTCTGATAACCTTTCTTTTCTTTGGGATGAACCTCTGTGCTGTGTCCTCAATTACTCCCAGAAACTCCTGCCATTGCTGTTCGACTGTCTTTCCCACTAGGCTCTGCTCCCAGTCGATTTTCGTCAGTTCCTCCCTCATGCTCCTGTAGTTACCTTTATTTAACTGTAACACCTTTACATCTGATTCTACCTTCTTTCTTTCAAATTGCATACTGAATTCTACCATATTATGATCACTGCCTCCTAAGTGTTCCCTTACTTTAAGATCTTTTATCAAGTCTGGCTCATTACATCACACTAAGTCCAGAATGGCCTGTTCCCTCGTGGGCTCCATCACAAGCTGTTCCAAAAAGCCCTCCTGTAAACATTCAATGAATTCCCTTTCTTTGGGTCCACTGGCAACATTATTTACCCAGTCCACCTGCATATTGAAGTCCCCCATGATCACTGTGACCTTGGCTTTCTGACATGCCCTTACTATTTCGTGGTGCATTTTGTGCCCCTGGTCCTGACCACTGTTAGGAGGCCTGTACATAACTCCCATTATGGTTTTTTTGCCTTTGTGGTTCCTCAATTCTACCCACACAGACTCCACATCATCTGACCCTCTGTCGTTTAGTGCTATTGATTTAATTTCATTCCTAATTAACAAGGCAACCCCGCCCCCTCTGCCCACCTATCTTTTCGATAGGATGTAAATCCCTGGATGTTTAGATGCCAGTCCTGAACCCCCTGCAACCACGTCTCTGTGATGCCTACCACATCATACCTGCCAGTCACAATCTGGGCCACAAGCTCATCTACCTTGTTCCGTACACTGCGCGCATTTAAATATAGCACCTTTAATTCTCTATTGACCGTCCCATTTGTTTTCTTAGCGTGGTGGACCTTGGTTTACTGAGCCTTTCCATACACTGTGTCATATTTTGTGAGATGGGGACTATCGTAACCTCTCCTGAGTTCTGTCTTTTCGTGCTTTTTTGTATTCCTAAGCAGCTACGCTTCCCACTGATTACTTCACCTCTTGGTTCCCTGACTTTCCCTTCCCCACCAATCTCTAGTTTAAAGTCCTATTGACCACCCTATTTACTCTTTTCGCCAGAACACTGGTCCCAGCTCGGTTCAGGTGGAGACCATCCCAATGGTATAGGTCCCCCCTGTCCCAAAACTGATGCCAGTGTCCCATGAAAAGGAACACCTCTTTCCCACACCACTCTTTCAGCCACGTGTTAACTTCCCTTATTCTTTCCTCCCTATGCCAATTTGCACGTGGCTCGGGCAGTAATCCGGAGATTATGACCCTTGAGGACCTGTTGTTTAATTTGAATCCTAGCTCTTTATAATCTCTAAACAGGTCCTCTTTCCTAGACTTGCCTATGTTGTTGGTACCGACATGGACCACAACAACTGGATCCTCCCCCTCCCTCTCCAGTATCCTTTCAAGCCGGTCAGAGATGTCCCGCACCCTAGCACCGGGCAGGCAACATACCATGCGGGACTCTTTATCCTGCTCACAAAGGATACTATCTATCCCCCTGATAATAGAATCCCTTACAACTACAACTTGCCTATTTACTCCCAGCCCTTGAATGGCCTGCTGAACCATGGTGCCTTGGTCAGCTGACTCATCCTTCCTGCAGCCCTGTTCGCCATCCACACAGGGAGCAAGTGCCTCATACCTGTTGGACAGGGTCAAGGGCTGAGACTCCTGAGTTCCTGACTGCTGGTTCCCTTTACCTGCCTGACTTGCAGTCACACCCTGCTGTCCCTGGCCACTGGCAGGATTTAAACTACTTACTCTGACAGGTGTGACTGCCTCCTGAAACACAGTGTCCAGGTAAGTCTCCCCCTCCCAGATGTGCCTCAGTGTTTGAAGCTCAGACACCAGCTCATCAACTCTGAGCCGGAGCTCTTCGAGCAGCCAACATTTACTGCAGATGTGGTCGTTGCAGCTCGCAATGGGATCTGCCAGCTCCCATATCAAGCAGCTCAAGCACATCACCTGACCAGCAATCTCTAATTAATTAATTAGTTTAATTTAAGTTTACGAGTTTGGCTGTATTTTTTTTTAATTTGGGGCAGATTTGCTATCAACCAATCAGATCACAGCTTCCCTCTGACGTCACTTTTGGAAAAAAAAGAAGTGGAAAACAGGAAGTTACCGTTAGGTTTTTATACTCACACAGAGACTGCTCCTCCTCCTCCGGACGGCTCCCGATACTAGGCCCCAAGAAAGAGAGAGAACAAAACAGTAGGGAAAAAGCACCTTCTCCCACTCTGCACCGAATTACCTCACTGCAC
Source organism: Scyliorhinus torazame (assembly GCF_047496885.1). Lineage (NCBI taxonomy): Eukaryota > Metazoa > Chordata > Chondrichthyes > Carcharhiniformes > Scyliorhinidae > Scyliorhinus > Scyliorhinus torazame. The sequence continues at coordinate 21,246,311 of NC_092713.1, forward strand.
CAAATTACCAAGTTTCAAATTCCCACTCTGGATGTGTCTTACTCACTCAGGCTGTGTCTCTTTGACTTGCCTACCTATGTAAAGAAAGGAAACCCCAAACAGAGAGGAACACCAGGATTAATCAATAGGCTCCAGGCATGATCTAGCAATGTACACTTTGGCAAAAAGGATACCAGGAGCAAAACAGAAAACCTCATAAGAAACGGCCTAATCTCCAACCAAAGAAAGATTTGGACAATGGATAACTAGAGCACTCAAACACACATTCAGGTCCCCACAGCCGACAGGATGCTACATCCCCAAATCACAAGGAAAGTAGTCATGAGGCCCCCAAAAGGGGACATCTTGGGGGAGGGTGACCCACTTCCCCGCCCGACCCGGAAAACACAGTTACTACTGCCCTGACCTACTCAACAGAGCTAAACTAGGCCTATATATTGAACAAAGAAAACCACCCCTATCTCAAGACACCCCAGAGGCATCAGTTAGGCCCCGCCATCAATGAGATTCTACCCATTTCCCCTCATCAATGAAACACTAAGAAGACACCCACTGTATATTCCATGAGCCAAGTAACCAAGCAACTGGCTGATATGAATGATGCACTACGGGGGCACCATGGTGGCGCAGTGGTTAGCATTGCTGCCTCACGGCGCCGAGGTTCCAGGTTCGATCCCGGCTCTGGGTCACTGTCCGTGTGGAGTTTGCACATTCTCCCCATGTTTGTGTGGGTTTCACCCCCACAACCCAAAGATGTGCAGGATAGGTGGATTGGCCACGCTAAATTGCCCCTTAATTGGAAAAGAAATGAATTGGGTACTCTAAAAAAAATTTTTTAATGAATGATGCACTACAGTATATCTAGTTTAAATAATTTATTATAAAACAACTGCGTGGTAAAGATACCTGGAATAGGGATCCAGATCGCCAAGAATTGGGGTACATTACACAGGCTTAATTTAACGCGGTTGGTGAAACAGATGGAGGAGGACTTTAAGAGATGGGACACAGTGTTCCTGTCATTGGCAGGTAGGGTGCAGGCGGTTAAAATGGTGGTCCTCCCAAGATTCCTTTTTGTGTTTCAGTGCTTGGTGGTGATCACGAAGGCTTTTTTCAAAAGAATCGAGAAGAGTATTATGAGTTTTGTGTGGGCTGGGAAAACCCCGAGAGTGAGGAGGGGATTCTTGCAGCATAGTAGGGACAGGGAGGGGATGGCACTACCGAGCCTAAGTGAGTACTACTGGGCCGCCAATGTTTCAATGGTGTGTAAGTGGATGGGAGAAGGGGAGGGAGCGGCGTGGAAGAGATTGGAGAGGGCGTCCTGCAGGGGGACTAGCCTACAAGCAATGGTGACGGCACCGTTGCCGTTCTCACCAAAGAAATACACCACAAGCCCGGTGGTGGTGGCTACATTGAAAATTTGGGGGCAGTGGAGACGGCATAGGGGAAGGACGGGAGCTTCGGTGCGGTCCCCGATAAGAAACAATCATAGGTTCGTTCCGGGGAGAATGGATGGGGGATTTGGAGCTTGGCAAAGAGCTGGGGTAGTACTACTGAGAGATCTGTTTGTAGATGGGACGTTTGCGAGTCTGGAAGAGCTGACGGAAAAATATGGGTTGCCCCAAGGGAATGCATTTCGGTATATGCAATTGAGGGCTTTTGCGAGGCAACAGGTGAGGGAATTCCCGCAGCTCCCGGCGCAGGAGGTGCAGGATAGAGTGATCTCAGAGACATGGGTGGGGGGTGGTAAGGTGTCGGACATATACAGGGAAATGAGGGACGAGGGGGAGATCATGGTAGATGAGCTGAAAGGGAAATGGGAAGAAGAACTGGGGGAGGAGATTGAGGAGGGGCTGTGGGCTGATGCCCTACGTAGGGTAAACTCATCGTCCTCGTGTGCCAGGCTAAGCCTGATACAATTTAAGGTGTTACACAGGGCGCATATGACTGGAGCACGGCTTAGTAAATTTTTGGGGGTAGAGGATAGGTGTGCGAGATGCTCGAGAGGCCCAGCGAATCACACCCACATGTTCTGGTCATGTCCGGCACTACAGGGGTTCTGGGTGGGGGTGGCAGAGGTGCTTTCGAAGGTGGTGGGGGTCCGGGTCGAACCAAGCTGGGGGTTGGCTATATTTGGGGTTGCAGAATAGCCGGGAGTGCAGGAGGCGAGAGAGGCTGACGTGTTGGCCTTTGCGTCCCTAGTAGCCCGGCGCAGGATATTGTTAATGTGGAAGGAAGCCAAACCCCCGGGTGTGGAGACCTGGATAAAAGACATGGCAGGGTTTATAAAGTTAGAACGGATTAAGTTCGTGTTAAGGGGTTCGGCTCGGGGGTTCATCGGGCGGTGGCAACCGTTCGTCGATTACCTCACAGAAAGATAGAGGGAATGGAGAAGAAGTAGACAACAGCAGCAACCCAGGGGGGAGGGGGGGGGGGGAAGGGGGTGGGGGGGGAGGAATCGGACGGACTCTCAGGAATGTTATTGTATATGTATAGGTATTTGTTATAGGTAATTGTATATTGGATTGTTGGATTGTATTTTTGGAGAGTATTTATTTTGGATAAGGCAGTTGCCATTCAGTTTTGTTTTTGTTTTTGTTTATATATTATTTATTTTTTTGTTTAAAACTGGCCACTGTTATTTATATTGCTTTATTGTTGTGTAAAAGAAACACTACGTACTGTTATCTTTGGCCAAAAATCTTGAATAAAATATATATTTTTTTAAAAGATAACTGGAATAAATAAATGACAAACTACTAATACTAACTAACTATTATAGAGCTATGGCAAAATATGTCTATCCACCAACACGACTTACTCCCCACTCCCCGAGACACGGAGTCAAGTGGTAGGTATGCATTGCCACCTGGTGGTCGGAGGCATGTATATAATATTATGTACAGAATTGCTTTATGCATATCATCACAGCAACCACTGTCACTCCCCACGCAGCCAAGTAAATATAGAGAACCAACCCAAGAAAGATTAGATCTCCAAGGATTAACCGACCACACCCTGACTTGCTCCAGTACATACTTCCCCGCACTCCAAACACATCAGAGGTGCCAACGACAGAAAACAAACCCAAGTCTTTTCCAGGATACACGAACTGTCTGTACCTTCATAGGAGACAAGCAAGTATTCCCTAATCCTAAAATTACAAAATAGAAAAGAAAAACATGTCACCCATAGTTCTAAAGAGGGTTTTCCTCACCCACGATGGGGACTTATAAAGCTACATCAACCACCTCTACACCAAACCACCTACCCACCACCCTGTTGTGGCAATTGTTGACTTCTTTATTTCTATGTGAACCACAAGCAGTTTCTTATATTGACCGAATGACCACACAACCAGTATATTAGTTCAAAAGACAGTTTATTACCAAACACACTTGTTTCATATGCAATGATTCACGTGGCTACGCACTAAACTAGACCTAATAACTAAGATGACTTTTACTTAACTTCGGGGTGATCGGCTCTGTGTGGGAGATAAGGCTTTAATCTGTGTCCCTGTGGGTCGGTTGGAAGTCTTCAGGTTCGTCTCGGCTGGGCTCGTCCTTCAGGGAGCGATCGCGGGTCCCTGAACTTGGCTGGTTGATATGCTGCAATTGATCGCACACAGGCCAGTCCAAAAGACGCCGATCCCTAGTGCACAGGGCTTCTTATCCTTCATCTCTTTTGTGCCCTTTTGGGTGGTCCTTATTCCAGATCCCGTGGATCAATAGGGTTTTGATCACCCTGATTGATCCTGGCCAATTAAGGGGCGGATACCTCGGTGGCTGGGCGGGTCCTAGCTATCATTGTCCCAGGCATGTAGGCCTTTCCAAATAAGGGGAAGTGGCGCCAGTTAGTCTGCTACTGTTGCCATTCCTTGATTCGAGTCCTATTGTCCTGGGAGAAATGGAGATTGACTTTTAATGGGTGCAAGTTTCGGTCAGGTCTTGCTTCTTTGCACAATACACAGAGGCTGTGTACTTGTCTGTGTCCAAGTTGGCCACAATTCCCATGGTCCTTTGCAGGTGTCCATTTTAGATGGCTACTCAATACTCATCGTATCTATAAATAAAGTGATGAGTACCAAAAAAAAACACTTCCTCAGCGCAAAAGGATTACAGCAGATTTTTAAAAATCAGGTAAATATCACACAACCCTCATTTTTTCGTAGAATAACACGATAACAGGCGACAAATGCCTCTGTGTTCACATATCAGACACCTGTGTCAGAATAAAGGGCAATAACACAGAATAAGGATTGTAATCACGACGGAACAAAGTTCAGGATTATTGATGACTTCAAGATAATATTTTTTTAAAATAAATTTAGAATACCCAATTCATTTTTTCCAATTAAGGGGCAATTTAGCGTGGCCAATCCACCTACCCTGCACATCTTTGGGTTGTGGGGGCGAAGCCCATGCAAACACGGGAAGAATGTGCAAACTCCACACGGACAGTGACCCAGAGCCTGGATCGAACCTGGGACCTTGGTGCCATGAGGCAGTAGTGCTTACCACTGTGCCACCGTGCTGCCCTAACTGCAGGATTATATAACCGTCCATGGAACTTGGAAAGGGTCATCGAGCAAAATCCAGGGTCCATCCAGAATTTCAACAAAGCCTTTGCACCTCCACCATGTAGTCATCCCAAAGCCCTGATAAAGAGAAACTTAGGCCCTGGCGGGTGGCGAAGACAAATTGTGTCCGCCCGCCTCCAACCCTTCTCAACGAACACTGAGGGCAAGACAATGTAAGACCGCTGGTTGGAGTCTTCAACCAACCCCAGACCTAGAAGACTGGATACAATATGCTCCATCTAACCCAGCTCTCAAATCGAGATTGTAAAAGCATGGCAGCCAGTTTTCAAATTCGGGCAGAAATGCGTCCCCAGCTCTCCTTTTTAAAAAAAATTTAGAGTACCCAATTCATTTTTCCAATTAAGGGGCAATTTAGCGTGGCCAATCCACCTAGCCTGCACATCTTTGGGTTGTGGGGGTGAAACCCACGCAAACACGGGGAGAATGTGCAAACTCCACGCGGACAGTGACCCAGATCTGGGATTGAACCTGGGACCTCGGGGCCGTGAGGCTACAGGGCTAACCCACTGCGCCACCGTGCTGCCCAGCTCTCCTTGGGAGACCAGGCCCACGGTTACTCTTTCTACGGCCCATCTCCCCGAATCGACCAGGATGTTCGACATACCATGAAACAGGATTGAAGCTGAGACCCCAACTGAGGAGACTGCCCTATCAACTGATCTGCAGAAGGGTCATATTGACTCAAAACATCAACAGGGTTTATCTCTCTCCACAAATTCTGCCAGACCTCCATGGTTTATCCAGCATTTTCTGTTTTTATTCTATCATTACATCCGTAGGTTTGCATGCAACACCTTTCCCAATAAAGGAAAGCATTCCATATGCTTTCTTGACCACCTTGTCCATCTGTCCTGCCACATTCAAGAAACTGTGGACATCACTTCCTCAACCCCTCTCTTTATCTTCCCGTTTACTGAGTATTCCCTTGCTTTAATTGCCCTCCCCAAAAGCATTACCTCACACTTTTCCAGATTGAATTCCATTTGCCACTTCACTACCCACTCAACCAAACTATTAATATCTTTCTGGAGTTGACAGCTCTTCTCTTCACTTTCAACTACACAGCCAATTTTTGTGTCATCAAATTTCCTAATTCTGCCTCCCACATTTAAGTCAAATTCATTGATATATACAACAAACAGCAAGGGCTCCAACATTGAGCCTTGTGGTACACCACTGCAAACTGTTTTCCATTCGCTAAAACATCCATCGACCCTTTGTTTCCCGTCACTGAGCCAATTTTGCATCCAACCTGCCCCCTTCCCCTGTGTCCATTGGGAACCCACCTTTCTGACCGGTCTGTCATGTGGGACCTTGTCAAATGCCTTACTGAAATCCCTGTAGATGATATTCACTGCATTAACCTTCGTCATTGCTCCTGTTACTTTCTTAAAAACTCCTATTGAGTTAGGAAGACACGCTTTTCCCCTAACAAAACCATGCTGACTATCCCTGATCAATCCGTGCCGTTCTAAGTGACAGTCTATCCTGTCTCTCAGAATTGATTCCAATAATTTAAGTTTGTAAGGGGCAACGGAAGGAGTCCACAACGAGTTGTAGAGGAAAACAAACTTACTTTAATTTAACCCATCAACTATATACACAGCTCCAGTAGTTCCCTATTGTGTCTTCTCTCGTCGGTGCAAAGGGACATTGCCTTAGTTAAGAGTCCGCGCCCCCTTATCGGGGTAGCTCATATTCTGCAAGCTCCGCAGGTAGTGGATCACCCCTACCCCGTAAGATCCATGCGGGTTATAACATCTCTCCCCCCCTCCCCCCCATAAAGTCTGAAGAATCCTCCAAAGACCATGGCGAGGGAGGGTGCAGAATACCCCTCCCCCCACCCTCCCGGGTCCCATGGAGGCCCGCAGATGCGGTTCTGGAAGAGATATGGCAGACACCTATTTATCGACTACAGCTCAGCCTTCAACACCATCATTCCTACGAAACCCACCTCCAAACTCCATGGCCTTGGCCTTGGCCTTGGCTCCTCCCTCTGCGACTGGATCCTGAACTTTCTAACCCACAGGCCCCAATCAGTAAGGATAGGAAACAACACCTCCTCCACGATCATCCTCAACACCGGTGCCCCACAAGGCTGTGTCCTCAGCCCCCCCTTGTACACCTATGACTGTGTGGCCCAAATTCCCTTCCAACTCGATTTTCAAATTTGCTGATGACACCACCGTAGTGGGTCGGATTTCAAACAATGACGAGACAGAGTACAGGAATGAGATATAGAATCTGGTGAACAGGTGCGACGACAATAATCTCTCTCTCAATGTCAACAAAACGAAGGAGATTATCGTCGACTTCAGGAAGCGTAGTGGAGAACATGCCCCTGTCTACATCAATGGGAATGAAGTAGAAAGGGTCGAGAGCTTCAAGTTTTTAGGTGTCCAGGTCACCAACAACCTGTCCTAGTCCCCCCATGCCGACACTATAGTTAAGAAAGTCCACCAAGACTCTAGTTTCTCAGAAGACTAAGAAAATTTGGCATGTCAGCTACGACTCTCACCAACTTCTACAGATGCACCATAGAAAGCATTCCTTCTGGTTGTATCACAGCTTGGTATGGTTCCTGCTCTGTCCAAGACCACGGAAATTACAAAAGGTCGTGAATGTAGCCCAATCCATCACGCAAAACAACCTCCCATCCATTGACTCTGTCTACAATTCCCGCTGCCTCGGAAAGGCAGCCAGCATAATTAAGGACCCCACGCACCCCGGACATACTCTCTTCCACCTTCGTCCGTCAGGAAAAAGATACCAAAGTTTGAGGTCACGGACCAACCGACTCAAGAACAGCTTCTTCCCTACTGCCGTCAGACTTTTGAATGGACCTACCTCGTATTAAGTTGATCTTTTCTCTACACCTTGCTATATCTGTAACATTATATTCTGAAGTCTCTCCTTCCTTCCCTATGTACGGTATGCATTGTTTGTACAGCATGTAAGAAACAATACTTTTCACTGTATACTGAGACATGGGACATAAATCAAATCAAATCAAATTCAAATCAGATATTTGAACAAGAGGTGCTGGCATGGCTTGATCAGGTGGCAGATGTGGTTCTGGAGGAGATATTTGAAGACGAGGTGCTGCCGTGGCTTAATCAGGTGGCAGATGCGGTTTTGGAAGAGGTTTCCAAGGACGAGAAACTTTTGGAAGAAGACCTGGACCGAAGACCGGGGAACTTTTTTTAATACCACCGTTGGCTTGCATCTGTCCATGACAGGATTGGTGGAAGTGACCGCCGCACAGTCCTTGTGGAGACAAAGTCTCGTCTTCACATTGAGGATGCCGTCCATCGTGTTGTGTGGCACTACCATTGGGTTCATGGGATAGACTTCGAACAGATGGAGGAACTCAAGACTGGGCGGGGCGACGCTCGGTGATTGACAGGCCGGGGGCGGTGCCGGGCTCGGTGATGGGCAGGCCAGGGCGGGGCTCTGTGCATGGGACGGGGCTGGGCGATTGACAGGCCAGGACGTTCCGGTCCAGGGTTGGCGGGGCTCGTTGATTGACAGGCCGTGGGCGGGGCGGAGTCTGGGATTGACAGGCAAGGGGCGGGGCGGGGCTCGGTGATTGACAGGCCGGAGGCGGTGCCGGACTCGGTGATTGGCATGCCGGGGCGGGGCTCTGTGGTTGACAGGCATGGGGCGGGGCACTGTGATTGACAGGCCGGAACGGAGCGGCCCGGGGAGGGCGGTGCTCGGTGATTGACAGGCAGTGGGTGGGGCGAGGCTTGGTAATTGACAGGCCGGGACGGAGCGATCCCGGGCGGGCGGGGCTCGGTGATTGACAGGCAAGGCAAGGGGCGGTGGGGCGGGCTCGGTGATTGACAGGTAGAGGCGGGGCTTGGTGATTGACAGGGCGGGGGCGGCGCCGGCACCGGGCTGAGTCAGTGGCAGGCGCCCATCTGAGGGAGGTCGAGGAGTGGGTGAGTGTAAACCTGCGAGCGGGGCTGCAGTCCGACCCCCAGTTTTCAGGCCCACTCCTTCAGTGTCGCCTCGGGTGGCGTGAGGGGTGCGGCCTGTGTGGGAGTGAGAAGGTTCCGGGGGAGAGGCGGCGGCCCTCGGCCCGGTGCTGACAGAAGCCGGACTCGGCCCATTTGGAGCCGGGAGCTCGAGTCCGCACCCCCTCCCCGTCCCAGGCCACCCCCAGAGCCGGGAAATGCAGTCAGTGCTGACCCTGCCCATGGACAGACACTGATCACCTTCACCCGGCAGCTTCGTGTGGATCCGTCGGGGACATGGAATAGAATCATTCAGCACGGGAGGCCGTTCAGCCCATCGCCCCTGTGCTGGTCCTCTGCAGGACCACCATTGCCATAGTCTCTCCCCCCCGTGCCATCTCCCCCCGTGCCATCTCCCCCCGTGCCATCTCCCCCCGTGCCATCTCCCCTGTGCCATCTCCCCTGTGCCATCTCCCCCTGTGCCATCTCCCCCTGTGCCATCACCCCCCGTGCCATCTCCCCCGTGCCATCTCCCCCCGTGCCATCTCCCCCCGTGCCATCTCCCCCCGTGCCATCTCCCCCCGTGCCATCTCCCCCCGTGCCATCTCCCCCCGTGCCATCTCCCCCTGTGCCATCTCCCCCTGTGCCATCTCCCCCGTGCCATCTCCCCCCGTGCCATCTCCCCCCGTGCCATCTCCCCCGTGCCATCTCCCCACCCTGTGTCATCTCCCCACCCTGTGCTATCTCCCCACCCTGTGCCATCTCCCCCCCACCCTGTGCCATCTCCCCCCCACCCTGTGCCATCTCCCCCCGCCCTGTGCCATCTCCCCCCCACCCTGTGCCATCTCCCCCCCACCCTGTGCCATCTCCCCCCCACCCTGTGCCATCTCCCCCCCACCCTGTGCCATCTCCCCCCCACCCTGTGCCATCTCCCCCCCACCCTGTGCCATCTCCCCCCCCACCCTGTGCCATCTCCCCGCCACCCTGTGCCATCTCCCCGCCGCCCTGTGCCATCTCCCCTGCTGCCCTGTGCCATCTCCCCGCCGCCCTGTGCCATCTCCCCGCCGCCCTGTGCCATCTCCCCCGCCGCCCTGTGCCATCTCCCCCGCCACCCTGTGCCATCTCCCCGCCACCCTGTGCCATCTCCCCGCCACCCTGTGCCATCTCCCCGCCACCCTGTGCCATCTCCCCGCCACCCTGTGCCATCTCCCCGCCACCCTGTGCCATCTCCCCCGCCACCCTGTGCCATCTCCCCCGCCACCCTGTGCCATCTCCCCCGCCACCCTGTGCCATCTCCCCCGCCACCCTGTGCCATCTCCCCGCCACCCTGTGCCATCTCCCCCGCCACCCTGTGCCATCTCCCCCGCCACCCTGTGCCATCTCCCTGCCACCCTGTGCCATCTCCCCTGCCACTCATTTCCCTGTGGCTCTGTAAATGGTTTCCTTTTCAAATAATGATTCAATTCATAGAATCATAGAATACCTACTGTGCAGAAGGAGGCCATTCAACTCATCGAGTCTGCACAGACCCTCTGAAAGAGCACCCTACCCAGGCTCCCACCCTATCCCTGCAACCCCACCTAACCCGCACATCCCAAACACTAAGGGGCAATTCAGGATAGCCAATCTACGTAACCTGCACATTTTTGGACTGTGGGAGGAAACCGGAGCCCGGAGGAAACCCACGCAGACACTGGGAGAACGTGCAAAGTCCACACACACCGTCACCCGAGTTATAATTCGAACCCAGGTCCCTGATCCTGTAAGACAGCAGTGCTAACCACTGTGCCTCCCTTGGAACCCTTGCTGGGCCCTGCATCCACCCAGTGCATTCCAGCCTTTTGAGTGTTAGGGGGTGAGGAGAAATGTGAGGTCTTGAGATCATTTGTCCAATGATCATTGAATTCTGAAAGAAGCGATGCCGGGTTAAATTTTCAGTGCAAGATAGACTGCTTGGCAGTAACTAAGCCTTGTGCCATTAAATGTTTGCTGACATTTGAATGCACCAGCCCTAACTTTTTCTGGTGTGTTTAATGGTGAGTAGGTTCAACCCGCGGAGTGCGGGTGCATGAAAGCTTGTGGCGAGGCAGGGCAAATCGACCAGCAACTTCTGAATTTCTACATTTAACTGCATGTGTGGAGCCTTTGGAAGTTTGTCCAATTTAGCCCCATGATAACAGTATATGCTAATAGCCTCACAGTTATTCTTAACACGCATTCCCAAGTCCATATCTAAAATGTTTCTGCACTATTTCTGTTTCTGTCGGTTTACAGGTGCAATATACCATAGACGATCTGTTGGTAGGACTGTAAATAATTCCATCTGAAACCAAAATAAACTGCCATTTTTGCTGATCATGCAAGCACCATCAATATGGGGTTTAACATTTCTGACACCCATATCAGACTCTCCCGGCTGATAAATACTTTGTGTAGTTTTAAATTCAGTCAAGGGTTGTAAAGAGGAATGATTCTGCCAATGCAAGGAACTTCGGCCAATGTATCTTTGAGCCCTAGTCTTCAGTCAGTTTACAATTTCCTTTTTCCTTTCAACATAGCGGCACTTGGAAGTCACCAAGGTTAAGAGTAGGCTTGATCGATTAGGCGGGATTAATTATTTGTTCATTCTAGGGGTATTGGACACCCTGACCAGGGAAACAGTTATTGTCCTCTCTCTAGTCGCCCTTGAGAAGGTAATGGCGGGCCTTGAACTGCTTGGCGGGCCTTGAACTGCTTGAAGGGCCTTGAACTGCTGCAGTCCATGTGGTCAAGACCCTCCTACAATTCCAGAGTTCCAGAATTTTGCCTAAGCGGCAGTGTGTGTTCAGGAAGGGACGGTTGTGACTTGGATGAATAGGAAATTGCTACAAAACGGAGTAGTTGAAGTGAATAATATAGATGCATTTAAGGGGAAGCGAGACAAGGATTTGAGGGGGAAGGGTTACATGAGATTCAGATGAAGAAAGAAGGGACGAGGCTCAAGTGGGGCATAAACGCCACATGGCCTGTGCTGTGTACCGCATGTGATCCGGTGGTTTTCCCTTATGCCTGCTGCCCTTATTCTAGATGGTGGAGGTCCTGCGTTTCAATGGTGACTTAGTGACAAGCTCGAGCTTTGCAAGTGTCAGGGTTGGAGGAATGATTAAGAAATGGCAGGCTAAATTCCTATTAGATGACACATTTCAGGGAGTGAGAATGAAAGCAGGAGGGGACTGGAATGTGCAGAAGAGATTATTGGCGGCTTAAGAGGAACAAGGAGCAAAATTTCAATGGAGCGTGGATCAGTGGAAATGTTATTCTTGAACTGCTGATTATCAGAGAAGTCAGCACTTTGTTGTCTTTGCTAGTTCCACTCCCCATCCCATCCCTTCCCACCTCTCATTTCTAGTGAAGGTGCTGACTCATTCTGGGGTGCAGGTCCAGGGGTGGCAGCAGACTTATGCAATTTCACCCCCTCAACCAGGGCAGTGAGTAGTGGCGGGTCATCAGCTGATTCTAAGGGGTTGCTCGCCAGCAAGGCCGATTGGAAATCGTGGACCCAGTGGGGAATTTGGTGATATGGCATTTATACTCAGCAGAGATCAGGCAGCGAATGTGTGCCTAGCTCAGTAGCACACAAGTGCGTCACCTAATCTGCCCTGAGGAAGCTACTGTTCATTTCCTTGTGTGATTACACAGTGGTTTAACATTTGGAATGCCACTACTGTAGATTTATCGGGGCCTGCGTATGTTGTGCACCCTATTCAGCAATTACAATATTAATAATTGGTATGGGGTATTGGTTTATTGTTTATCCTCTTCAACTATAATCACGATCTGCCCCTGAAATAATGATTCTGCCTGGGAGGGGAGGAGCCTCAACTCTGAGAACATATTAAATTACCGCTGGGTGAAGCAATGGGAACTGGCGTAAGAGATTTTATTTTTTCAGCTCAATTTTGCAAACAAAGGATGGAATTACATTGCAATATTAGCATCAGTGTTAAGTGGCTCCAAAACTGCATCATGCCATAATAATCTTTTATTGTCACAAGTATGAAGTTACTGTGAAAAACCCCTAGTCGCCACATTCCGCCGCCTGTTTGGGTAAGCTGGTACGGGAATTTAACCCGCGCTGTTCTGCATTACAAACCAGCTGTCTTACCCTGAGCTAAACCAGTCCAGTATGATAGCAGCATAGTTCACTATTGGACTTTAGCTGCAGTGGGAGATCCCTCTGATCAGCAGCTACCACTCCCCATTTGTACCTGTCAGTCCATTGTGCATCCTCGTCTCTTTACAATCCTCTCGGGACTCCGCATTCCTCCTGCCCTTTGCGCAGCCTCCTCTCCCATTTACTGCACCATTGGCGCCGTGCCTTCAACCGTTTAGGCCTTAAGTTCTGGAATTCCCTCACACAATGCTCCACCTCTCCTCTTAAGCACCTTTGAAAAACTTATCTTCTAACCAAGCTTTTAACCAACTGTCCTGGTCCCCCTCTGATTCCATGTCTATTTTTGTTGTGTAATGTCCCTCTGAAGGGCCTTGGAATGTCGTTGTCGTCTCTCTCTCTCTCTCTTTCTCTCTCTTCCCCCCCCCCATCCCTTGTTGAAGGCACTATACAAGTACAAGTCAGATATTGTGTTCATAGAATCAAAGAATCCCTCCAGTGCAGAAGGAGGCCATTTGTCCCATCGAGTCTACGCTGACCCTTTGAAAGATCACCCTGCCAAGGCCCAATTCCCCGCATATTCCTGTAACCCTACCCGACCATTCATTGGACACTAAGGGGCAATTTAGCATGGCCAGTCCACCTAATCTGCACATATTTGGACTGAGAGAGGAAGCCGGAGCAAACCCAAGCCGGAGTCACCCTAGATCGAAATTGAACCCGGATACCTGGTACTATGAAGCAGCAGTGCTAACCACTGTGCCGTCCCATTTTCTGAGAGTAATTTTATTTCCTGGGTTCTTCTGTGAACCTATTTTGGAGTTTTTAATGTTTTGGAAGTGTGAATGCTCTTTCCTGCACAATCGTCGAACATTAGGGGTGGCACAGTGGTTAGCACTGCTGCCTCACAGCTCCAGGGACCAGGGTTCAATTACGGCTTCGGGTGACTGTCTGTGTGGAGTCTGCACGTTCTCCCCGTGTCTGCGTGGGTTTCCTCCGGGTGCTCTGGTTTCCTCCCACAGTCCAAAGATTTGCAGATTAGGTGGATTGGTCATGCTAAATTCCCCCTTAGCGTCCAAATGGTTAGGTGGAGTTACTGGCTTCTGGGGATAGGGTGGAGTCGTGGGCTTAAGTGGGCTGCTCTGTCCGAGGGCCGGTGCAGACTCGATGGGCCAAAAGGCTTCCTTCTGCGATTCAACGATTCTATGATAATGTTCCAAGCAAGGAGGCAGGGTTGCAAGAACAGGTGCCACTGTGAGTTCCTGAGGATAGAATATGATTTGTATTGAAGGATCCATAATATAGCCAAGCTTTTGCTGACCAATTTGCAGATTCGTTCACGAGATGTGGGTGTCGCTGGCCAGACCAGCATTTATTGCCCATCCCTAATTGCTCTTGAGAAAGTGGCGGTGAACTCCCTTCTTGAACCGCTGCAGTTCATGTGGTGTTAGGGAGGGAATTACAAGAATTTGACTCGGCAGCAGTGAAGGAACAGCAATATATTTCCAAATCAGGATGGTGTGTGGCTTGGAAGAAACTTACAGGTGGTAGCGGTCATGCGTTTGGAAGGCAGTGCCGAACGAACCTTGGAGAGTTGCTGCAGTGCATCTTGTAGATGGTACACGGCTGCTGCGGTGGTGGAGACAGTGAATGTTTTAAGGCAATCAAATGGGCTGCTTTGTCCTGGCTGATGTTGAGGTTATTGAGTATTATGGAGCTGTACTCATCCTGGCAAGTGGAGAGTATTCCATCACACTACATAGATACATAGAACATACAGTGCAGAAGGAGGCCATTCGGCACATTGAGTCTGCACCGACCCATTTAAGCCCTCACTTCCACCCTATCCCCGTGACCCAATAATCCCTCCTAACCTTTTTTGGTCACTAAGGGCAATTTATCATGCCCAATCCACCTAACCTGCACATCGTTGGACTGTGGGAGGAAACCGGAGCACCCGGAGGAATCCCACGCTGACACAGGGAGAACGTACAGACAGTGACCCAGCAGGGAATCGAATCTGGGACCCTGACGCTGTGAAGCCACAGTGCTAGCCACTTGTGCTACCGGGCTGCCCCCGAAACATTCCTGACTTGTGGATGGTGGGCAGGCTTTGGAGGGATCAGGAGGTGAGTTACCAGTCCCTGACCTCTTTGAGAAGGTGACCAAACAGGTGGATGAGGGTAAAGCAGTTGATGTGTATATGGATTTCAGTAAAGCGTTTGATAAGGTTCCCCACGGTAGGCTTTGCAGAAAATACGGAGGCATGCTTTTCAGGGTGATTTAGCAGTTTGGATCAGAAATTGGCTAGCTGGAAGAAGACAAAGGGTGGTGGTTGATGGGAAATGTTCAGACTGGAGTCCAGTTCCTAGTGGTGTACCACTAGTGTTGGGGCCACTGCTGTTTGTCATTTTTTAAATGACCTGGACATTTTTGTAAATGAGGGTGTAGAAGGATGGGTGAGTAAATTTGCAGATGACACTAAAGTCGGTGGAGTATGGACAGTGCGGAAGGATGTTACAAGTTACAGAGGGACGTAGATAAGCTGCAGGGCTGGGCTGAGAGGTGGCAAATGGAGTTTAATGCAGAAAAGTGTGAGGTGATTCATTTTGGAAGGAATAACAGGAAGACAGTACTGGGCTAATGGTAAGATTCTTGGTAGTGTGGATGAGCAGACTGGCTCAGGTGGGCCAAGAAGGAGAGGAGCAGCAGGTGGGAGAATATACCAGGACTGGAGTGCGGAGGTGGCGAAGAGGAGGGCCGGGTACAATCGAGCGAAGGCGGTGCTGCACAGGAAGGGGGTGAAGTTTGGCATGTTGCAGCCGGCGCGACTGTGGGTCACCTACAAGGACCGGCACCATTATTTTGAGTCTCCGGAGGAGGCGTGGACCTTTGTTCAGGCCGAGAAGTTGGACACAGATTGAGGGTCAGGATGGACGTTTGGGGATTGCGGTTGATGTGTTACTTTTTGAGGGGGAGTCCTTTGCTCTTGTTTTTTTTTCTTTTTGGTTCGGTGAGGGTGGTTAGGGCGGGTTGGGCACTGTTTTGGTTGGGGTGTGGGGTGTCAAGATGGGGGTCTGCCGCTGTGGGGTGCGGGCGCGTGGCTGGCCGAGGAGGGGTTATGGCTAGTCGGCGGGGAGGGGGCGGGTAGCCCCCTGATCCGGCTGATAACCTGGAATGTAAGGGGACTGAATGGGCCGGTTAAGCGGGCCTGCGTGTTCGCGCACCTGAAGGGGCTGAAGGCGGATGTGGTCATGCTCCAGGAGACACACCTGAAGGTGGCAGACCAGGTAAGATTGAGGAAAGGGTGGGTAGGCCAGGTGTTTCATTCGGGGCTGGATGCCCAAAATCGAGGGGTGGCGATCTTGGTGGGAAAGAAGGTGTCGTTCGAGGCGTCGAGCATTGTGGCAGACAATGGCGGTAGGTACGTAATGGTAAATGGTAAGCTGCAGGGAGAGAGGGTGGTACTGGTCAATGTGTATGCCCCGAACTGGGACGATGCGGGTTTTATGCGGCTCATGTTGGGTCGGATCCCAGACTTGAAAGTGGGGGGCCTGATAATGGGGGGAGACTTTAACATGGTGTTGGATCCGGCACTGGATCGCTCCAGGTCTAGGACGGGTAGGAAGCCGGCGGCAGCTAAGGTGCTGAGGGGGTTTATGGACCAGATGGACCCTTGGAGATTTGCAAGGCCGGGGGCTAGGGAATTTTCATTCTTCTCACATGTCCATAAGGCTTATTCCTGGATCGACTTTTTTATTTTGAGCAGGGCGCTGATAGCGAGAGTAGAGGATACCGAGTACTCGGCGATAGCCATTTCGGATCACGCCCCGCATTGGGTGGACTTCAAGCTGGGGGCGGAGAGGGACCAGCGCCTGTTGTGGCGCTTGGAGGTGGGGCTGTTGGCGGACGAGGAGGTGAGTGAGCGGGTCCGAGGAAGCATAGAGAGGTACCTGGAGGCCAACGATAACTGGGAGATCCGAGTGGGGATGGTATGGGAGGCGCTTTAGGCGGTGGTTAGGGGAGAGCTGATCTCCATTAGGGCCCACAAGGAGAGGAGGGAGCAGAGGGAGAGGGAGACAGGAGGTATGCGGAGGTGCCTGAGGGAGGACTGTTGAGGGCGAGGCGCAGCCTCCAGGCCGAATTCGACCTGGTGACCACTAGGAAGGCGGAGGCGCAGTGGAGGAAGGCCCAGGGGGCGATTTATGGGGAAAAGGGATGCTGGCGCATCAGCTTCAGAAGCGGGACCCAGCTAGGGAGATCGGGGGAGTTAACGGCAGGGGAGGGAGTGTGGTGCGGAGTGGGGTTGGCATCAATGGGGTCTTCAGGGACTTTTATGAGGAATTGTATCGGTCCGAGGAGGGAGGGATGGTCCGCTTTCTGGACCAATTAAGGTTTCCGAAGGTGGGGGAGGGACTGGTGGCGGGATTGGGGTCCCCGATTGGGCTGGAGGAGCTGACCAAAGGGATAGGGAGCATGCAGGCGGGGAAGGCACTGGGGCCGGACGGTTTACCTGTCGAATTCTATAAAAAATATATGGGCCCGTTGCTAGTTAGGACCTTCAATGAGGCAAGGGAGAGGGGGGGGCTTTGCCCCCGACGATGTCCCGGGCACTGATCTCTTTGATCCTGAAGCGGGACAAGGATCCCCTGCAGTGTGGGTCTTACAGGCCGATTTTATAAGAACATAAGAACTAGGAGCAGGAGTAGGCCATCTGGCCCCTCGAGCCTGCTCCGCCATTCAATGAGATCATGGCTGATCTTTTGTGGACTCAGCTCCACTTTCCGGCCCGAACACCATAACCCTTAATCCCTTTATTCTTCAAAAAACTATCTATCTTTATCTTAAAAACATTTGATGAAGGAGCCTCTACTGCTTCACTGGGCAAGGAATTCCATAGATTCACAACCCTTTGGGTGAAGAAGTTCCTCCTAAACTCAGTCCTAAATCTACTTCCCCTTATTTTGAGGCTATGCCCCCTAGTTCTGCTTTCACCCGCCAGTGGAAACAACCTGCCCGCATCTATCCTATCTATTCCCTTCATAATCTTATATGTTTCTATAAGACCCCCCCTCATCCTTCTAAATTCCAACGCGTACAGTCCCAGTCTACTCAACCTCTCCTCGTAATCCAACCCCTTCAGCTCTGGGATTAACCTAGTGAATCTCCTCTGCACACCCTCCAGTGCCAGTACGTCCTTTCTCAAGTAAGGAGACCAAAACTGAACACAATACTCCAGGTGTGGCCTCACTAACACCTTATACAATTGCAGCATAACCTCCCTAGTCTTAAACTCCATCCCTCTAGCAATGAAGGACAAAATTCCATTTGCCTTCTTAATCACCTGTTGCACCTGAAAACCAACTTTCTGCGACTCATGCACTAGCACACCCAGATCTCTCTGCACAGCAGCATGTTTTAATTTTTTATCATTTAAATAATAATCACTTTTGTCGTTATTCTTACCAAAATGGATAACCTCACATTTGTCAACATTGTATTCCATCTGCCAGACCCTAGCCCATTCACTTAGCCTGTCCAAATCCCTCTGCAGACTTCCAGTATCCTCTGCACTCTGCATTTTGTTGCTAAACATAGATGCCAAGGTGCTGGCGAAGGTCTTAGCCTTGAGGATTGTGTGCCACAGGTCATCCACGAAGACCAGACTGGGTTGGTGAAGGGGAGGCAGTTGAACGCGAATGCGCGGAGGCTCCTGAACGTTATTATAATGCTGGCGAGGGAGGCGGAGATAGTGGTGGTGATGGGCGCTGAGAAAGCCTTCGATCGGGTAGAGTGGGGTTACCTGTGGGAGGTGCTGAAGAGGTTTGGGGAGGGGTTTGTCAGGTGGGTTAGGTTGTATGAGGTCCCGATGGCGAGTGATGCCACGAACAGGAGGAGGACTGAGTACTTTTGGTTGCACCGAGGGACGAGCTCTGTCCCCCCTGCTCTTCGCACTGGCGATTGAACCCCTGGCTATGGCACTGAGGGAGTCGAGAAACTGGAGGGGGTTGGTGCGGGGTGGGGAGGAGCATAGGGTGTCGCTCTATGCGGACGACTTGCTGCTATATGTGGCGGACCCGGTGGTGGGGAATGCCGGGGGTAATGAGGATCCTCAGGGAATTCGGGGATTTCTCGGGGCGCAAGCTTAACATGGGGAAGAGCAAGCTGTTCGTGGTTCACCCAGGGGACCAGGAGAGGGGGATTGGCGAGCTCCACTAAAAGTACACTAAAAGTTGGCGAGCTCCACTAAAAAGGGCGGAGAGGAGCTTCAGGTATTTGGGGGTCCAGGTGGCCAGGAGCTGGGGGGCCCTGCATAGGCTTAATTTCACAAGGCTGGTGGAACAAATGGAGGAGGAGTTCAAGAGGTGGGACGCGTTGCCGCTGTCCTTGGAGGGTAGGGTGCAGTCAGTCAAAATGACGGTGCTGCCAAGGTTTTTGTTCTTGTTCCAGTGCCTCCCCATGTTTATCCTGAAGGCCTTCTTTAGGCGGGTCAACAGGAGCATAATGGGGTTTGTGTGGGCGCGAGGGACTCCGAGGGTGAGAAGGATGTTTCCTGGAGTGGAGTGGGGGGGTGGGGCGCTGCCCAACCTCTGTGGGTACTACTGGACCACCAATGTGATGATGGTGCGCAAGCGGGTGATGGAGGGGGCGGGGGCTGCATGGAAGAGGCTGGAGACAGCGTCTTGTGTGGGTACGAGTCTGGGGGCGCTGGCAACGGCACCGCTGCCGCTCCCTCCAAGGAGGTATACCACGAGCCCGGTATTGCAGTGGAGGCGGCACGGGGGAAGTTGGGGCCTCGGTGAGGACCCCAATACGGGGGAACCACCAGTTCGTCCCAGGGAGAACAGATGGAGGGTTTTCGGGGTGGCACAAGGCAGGGATACGAAGGTTGGGAGACCTGTTTGTGGATGGGAAGTTCGCGAGCCTGGGTGAGCTGGAGGAGAAGTATAGGCTCTCCCTGGGGCACACCAGGTACTTACAGTAAGGGCGTTTGCCAGGCGGCAGGTGGTGGAATTCCCGCGGCTGCTGCCACGCACAGTACAGGACAGGGTGCAGTCTGGGGGGGTGGGTGGGAGTGGGGAAAATCTCGGAAACTTACCAGGTGATGCAGGAGGAGGAGTAGGCCTCGGTGGTGGAGGTCGGTGAAAGGTAAGTGGGAGGAGGAGTTGGGAGAGGAGATCGAGGAAGGGACGTGGGCAGATGCCCTAGGGGGGTGGGGGGGGGGTGAACTCTTCCTTTTCGTGCGCGTGGCTCAGCCTCATACAGTTTAAGGTGCTGCACAGGGCACACATGACCGGGTCAAGGATGAGCCGGTTCTTTGGGGGCGAGGACAGGTGTGTTAGGTGCTTGGGGAGCCCAGCGAATCACACCCATATGTTCTGGGCATGCCCAGCGCTGGAGGAATTTTGGAGGGGTGTAGTGAGGACGGTGTCGAGGGTGGTAGGTTCCAGGGTCAAGCCGAGCTGGGGGCTCGCAATATTTGGGGTGGCAGAGGAGCCGGGAGTGCAGGAGGCGAAAGAGGCCGGTATTCTGGCCTTTGTGTCCCTGGTAGCCCGGCGGAGGATTCTTCTTCAGCGGAAGGATGCGAGGCCCCCAAGCGCGGAATCCTGGATCAAAAATATGGTGGGGTTTATTAAGTTGGAGAGGGTGAAATTCGCCTTGAGGGGGGGGGGACACACACTTTATTTTTGTTTTTTTACACTGGGGGGCCTGAGAGGATGTATATATTTGCTAGGTTTGCTTTGTGTTAAGTCAGGGTGTTAATTTATTATTCATGTACAGGGGGGAGGGGGGTATGGAGGGTTGCTTTTTTGGACTGTGTTTTGTACTTAACCCTGTTGGTTTCCTTTTTCATTTTGTTACTGATATTCTGTGAGAACCTTCATAAAAATAAATTCAGATTCTTGCTTTCAAACCCCACACCCCTTCATGGCCTTGCCCTGGTTATCTCTGTCATCTCTTCCAGCCCCTCTGTGCTCCTCTACATCTGTATGCTTGAGTATCCCCAACTGTGCCTTCTGCTGCCAAAGCCCTTCGCTCTAGATTCCCCTCAGTACCTGTTTAGCTCAGTGGGCTAGACAGCTGGTTTGTAATGAGGAACAAAGCCAGCAGCGCGGGTTCAATTCCCGTACCAGCCTCCCCGAACAGGCGCTGGAATGTGGCGACCAGGGGCTTTTCACAGTAACTTCATACTTGTGACAATAAAAGATTATCTACTCCCCTTTCCACCTTTAAAATGCTCTTTAAAACCTACCTCTTAAAAATTGGCCACCTGCCGTAATGAGGCTCAATGTCCAATCTTTCTTCGCACTCCAGTGAAGCAGCTTGAGATGTTTTTTTATATTAATAGGCCATGTAAATATGTTGATGTTGATGAAGTGTAGGTGCTGTTTTGTGCGCAGTCAGGTCAGGCAGCTAATCTGCACACATGGTTCCACAAACACCAAATGCAGTAGTCGACTAGCTAATCTGTTGTGTTTTACCCCATCCTTGGAAAGCCGATGCGCAGAGTGGACAGGGCAAACTCTTAATCCAAGGGCAATCCAGGGCAAACTCTTAACGCTTGCTCAAAAAAACCCCAATTCAAATTGAAGCCAATGCATGGTCACCACAAGAGAGACCTACAAGATCCATCCTGACAAGAAAAGGCATTGCACCTTGTCCTGGGCTTGATCTGAGCCAAAAGGCTGAGAAGCGGGAGCTGAACTGTTTTTAGTGATGTTGAGTGAAGGTTAAATGTTAGTCAGCACACTGGGAGAACTTCTGCCATTTGAGAATGCAAATTTAGACATAGACATAGAACATATAGTGCAGAAGGAGGCCATTCGGCCCTTTGAGTCTGTACCAACCCACTTAAGCCCTCCCTTCCACCCTATCCCCGTAACCCAATAACTCCTAAGCTTTTTGGACACTAAGGGCAATTTAGTGTGGTCACTCCACCTAACCTGCACGTCTTTGGACTGTGGGAGGAAACCGGAGCACCCGGAGGAAACCCACGCAGACATGGGGAGAACGTGCAGACTCCGCACAGACAGTGACCCAGTAGGGAATCGAACATGGGACCCTGGTGCTGTGAAGCCACAGTGCTAACCACTGTGCTGCCATGCTAGATTTGGCTTTGTAACCCTGTGGTTTAGTTTTGCATCCTATGAGTGTATGGGAACATAAGAACGAGGAACAGGAGTAGGCCATCTGGCCCCTCGAGCCTGCTCCGCCATTTAATGAGATCATGGCTGATCTTTGTGGACTCAGCTCCACTCTCCGGTCCTTACACCATATCCCTGAATCCCTTTATTCTTTAGAAAGGTATCTATCTTTTTCTTAAAAATGTTTAAAGAAGGAGCCTCAACTGCTTCACTGGGCAAGGAATTCCAGAGATTCACAACCCTTTGGGTGAAGACGTTACTCCTAAACTCGGTCCTAAATCTACTTCCCCTTATTTTGAGGCTATGCCCCCTAGTTTTGCTTTCCCCGACCAGTGAAAACAACCTGCCCGCATCTATCCTATCCCCTTCATAATTTTATATGTTTCTATAAGATCCGCCCCCGCATCCTTCTAAACTCCAATGAGTACAGTCCCAGTCTACTCAACCTCTCGTCATAATCTAATCTCCTCAACTCTGGGATCAACCTAGTGAATCTCCTCTGCACTCCCTCCAGTGCCGATATGTCCTTTCTCGGGTAAGGAGACCAAAACTGAACACAATACTCCAGATGTGGCATCACCAACACCTTATACAATTGCAGCATAACCTCCCTAGTCTTGAACTCCATCCCTCTAGCAATGAAAGACAAAACTCGATTAGCCTTCTTAATCACCTGTTGCACCTGCACACCAACTTTTTGCGACTCGTGCACCAGCACACCCAGGTCCCTCTGCATAGCAGCATGTTTTAACATCTTACCGTTTAAATAATAATCCATTCTGCTGTTATTCCTCCCAAAATGG
This sequence comes from Scyliorhinus torazame, assembly GCF_047496885.1. Lineage (NCBI taxonomy): Eukaryota > Metazoa > Chordata > Chondrichthyes > Carcharhiniformes > Scyliorhinidae > Scyliorhinus > Scyliorhinus torazame. The sequence goes on from NC_092713.1 coordinate 21,268,972, forward strand.
ATAGCCTCACACTTGGCAACATTGAATTCCATCTGCCAGACCCTAGCCCATTCACCTAACCTATCCAAATCCTTCTGCAGACTTCCGGTATCCTCTGCACTTTTTGCTTTACCACTCATCTTAGTGTCGTCTGCAAACTTTGACACATTGCACTTGGTCCCCAACTCCAAATCATCGATGTAGATTGTGAACAACTGCGGGCCCAACACTGATCCTTGAGGGACCCCACTAGTTACAGGTTGCCAACCAGAGAAACACCCATTTATCCCCACTCTCTGCTTTCTGTTAGTTAGCCAATCCTCTACCCATGCTACCACTTTACCCTCAATGCCATGCATCTTTAGTTTATGCAGCAACCTTTTGTGTGGCACCTTGTCAAAAGCTTTCTGGAAATCCAGATATACCACATCCATTGGCTCCCCGTTATCTACTGCACTGGTAACGTCCTCAAAAAATTCTACCAAATTAGTCAGACACGACCTACCCTTTATGAACCCATGCTGCATCTGCCCGATGGGGCAATTTCCCTCCAGGTGCCCCGCTATTTCCTCCCTAATGATAGATTCCAGCATTTTCCCTAAAGCCGAAGTTAAGCTTACCGGCCAATAATTACCTGCTTTCTGCCGACCTCGTTTTTTAAACAGTGGTGTCACGTTTGCTACTTTCCAATCCTCTGGGACCACCCCAGAGCCTAGTGAATTTTGATAAATTATCACTAGTGCGTTTACAATTTCCCTAGCCATCTCTTTTAACACTCTGGGATGCATCCCATCAGGGCCAGGAGACTTGTCTACCTTTAGCCCCATTAGCTTGCCCAATACTGCCTCCTTAGTGATTACAATCATCTCAAGGTCCTCACCTATCATACCTTTATTTCCATCAGTCACTGGCATGTTATTTGTGTCTTCCACTGTGAAGACTGACCCAAAAAACCTGTTCAGCTCCTCAGCCATTTCCCCGTCTCCTATTATTAAATCTCCCTTCTCATCTTCCAAAGGACCAATATTTACCTGAGCCACTCTTTTTTGTCTTATATATTTGTAGAAGCTTTTACTACCTGCTTTTATGTTCTGAGCCAGTTTACTTTCATAGTTTTACCTTACTCTTCTTTATAGCTTTTTTAGTAGCTTTCTGTTGTCCCCTAAAGACTTCCCAGTCCTCTAGTCTCCCACTAATTTTTGCCACTTTATGTTTTTTCCTTCAATTTGATACTCTCTCTCACCTTAGATATCCACGGTCGATTTTTCCTTTTCTACCGTCTTTCTTTTTTGTCGGTATGAACCTTTTCTGAACACTGTGAAAGATCGCTTGGAAGGTTCTCCACTGTTCCTCAACTGCTTCACCATGAAGTCTTTGCTCCCAGTCTACCTTAGCTAGTTCTTCTCTCATCCCATTGTAATCGCCTTTGTTTAAGCACAAAACACTAGTGTTTGATTTTACCTTGTCATCCTCCAACTGTATTTTAAATTCCACCATATTGTGGGCGCTCCTTCCAAGAGGATGCCGAACTATGAGATCATTAATCAATCCTGCCTCATTACACAGGACCAGATCTAGGACCGCTTGTTCCCTTGTAGGTTCCATTACATACTGTTCCAGGAAATTATCCCGGACACATTCTATAAACTCCTCCTCAAGGCTGCCTTTACCAACCTGGTTAAACCAATCGTCATGCAGATTAAAATCTCCCATGATAACCGCTGTACCATTTCTACATGCATCCGTTATTTCTTTGCTTATTGCCTGCCCTACCATCCTGTTACTATTTGGTGGCCTATAGACTACTCCTATCAGTGACCTTTTCGCCTTATTATTCCTGATTTCCACCCAAATTGATTCAACCTTGTCCTCCATAGCACCAATATCATCCCTTACTATTGCCCGGATGCCATCCTTAAACAACAAAGCTACACCACCGCCCTTACCGTCCATTCTATCCTTTCGTATAGTTTGATACCCTTGGATATTTAACTCCCAGTCGTGACCATCTTTTAACCATGTTTCAGTAATGGCCACTAAATCATAGTCATTGATGATGATTTGCGCCATCAACTCATTCACCTTATTCCGTATACTACGAGCATTCAGGTAAAGTACACTTATGCTGTTTTTTATGTCTTTGTTATGAATCCTAACACCTTGATCAGTAACTTTTGCAAATTATTTTTCCTCTTACCCTTTCTCCTAATTTTCCTTGTCTTTGAACCCATATCTCTACATAACCTGTCGCGTAACCTGCTGCCTTGCTCTCCATTAACCATTGTACTGTCCATAGCTTTACCCTTCCCTTCCCCCCAACTTGCTAGTTTAAAGTCTAGTTTAAAGGAACAAGTGGGTGTGAAGATAGTCTGTTATAGCAGCATGGCAGTTCTGAAGAGTCAAGCTTCACAAGATCTGTTTGGAGGAAGAAAAGCTATCTTATCGCATCCTACTGGATTTAACGTGAGCCTATTGCCTTGCCGTTACTGCTTTCCCTTTTCCACCCACGCAGGCACAAAGATTAACGCCAAAGGTGCTCGCTTCTGGCAATGCAGAACTGTACTGGAATGTCAGCCTGGATCTCCTGCTCTGGTGATTTAGTGCTCCGGTCTCCCCAACCTTCTGACTGAGGCAGGAGTGGGACCAGTTAATTCAATCTGACACTGCGACTGCATCAAATGTCTCCCTTCGCTTTAGCTTTATTCTTTTAAATGTATTTTCAGTCTACAGCTTTTGCCAGGACAGCTGTTAAGCTATATCTATATTTTTAGGAGCAGGATTCGGCCATACAACCGCAAAAGCCTATTGGGCCATTCAGTCAGATCATAGCTGATCCTTAATATCTTTGCCTAATAAGGTTAGGCAGCAATTCTGTTCTCTGGTTGAATATAGAATCAATTTTGGGGCATTTTAATCAAATCACAAACATTCTAGCTTGCTGGAATAATTATCCACATTTCGTGTTTTATCCATTTTCTTTTTCAACCTTTATATACTTAAAAACTGCTACAGCTTCAGCCTGCCCCCCCCCCCCCCCCCCCCCCCCCCCCCCCCCCCCCCCCCGGCCTGCTTTTTACCTTGTCAAAACCTCTTTAACTAGCTTATTGATCTCGTTCCTGTGAAAAAAACTTTGCAGTGCATAGTCGGGAGTCTTCGTGCCCATGTTGCTCAGAAATATTCATCGGAAGAGGAGTAGGCAGTTTAGGCCCTCCATCCATCATGCCAGCCCCTTGTGCAGTTGTTGATGTCCACAAGCTTTCATAAAGACCAGGCGAGCACATCTGCACTCCCATCGTTTGCTGACTAATCTGTGCTTTAATGATTTCTCAGAATCTTTACAGCGCAGAAGGAGGTCATTCAGCCATCGAGTCTACACTGGCTCTCTGAAAGCACATTCTACCTAATCACACTCCCCGTAACTTTGCACGTTATTGCTTTTCAGATAGCAATCCAATTTCAAGGCTGGACTTCTCCAACGCTTCCCTTGCTGGTCTCTACCCTCCATAAACCACATCATCCAGCACTGCGACTTGTTTCCTCACACTGGGACCGAGCGCTCATCGTTTCAGGACTTGGTAAGTTCCACTGGCCTCTATATCCCCATTTTATATTTAAATAAAAGGTGATTTGAAGGTCTTTGTCCGTTCCTTTGCTGGTTGACAGCAATGTGAGATTACTCGTAGGTTTTTCATCTTTCATGGCATGTGGGTGTCACTGGCAAGGCCAGCATTTCTTGCTCGTTCCTAGTTGTCCTTGAATTGCAGAGTGCAGTTAAGAGTCGATCACATTGCTGTGGGTCTGGAGTCACGTATAGGTAGAGCCAGACCGGGTAGCCAGCTGCCTCTGTAGTGTAGTGGTTATCATGTTCGCCTCACATGCGTAAGGTCCCTGGTTCGAAACCAGGCAGAAACATTAAACGAAGAGGAGGAGTGAGCCACACAGCTGCGTGTTATTTGCTAACACAAGTAAAAGCTGGGAGCCGTTTGACTGTTCAGAGTAGATGACTGATGGGACTGATGTGAATTGATGTTTGAAACCTTTGGGCAGCACGGTAGCACAGTCGTTAGCACGGTTTCTTCACAGCTCCAGGGTCCCAGGTTCGATTCCCGGCTTGGGTCGCTGGCTGTGTGGAGTCTGCACATCCTCCCCGTGTGTGCGTGGGTTTCCTCCGGGTGCTCCGGTTTCCTCCCACAGTCCAAAGATGTGCAGGTTAGGTGGATTGGCTATGCTAAATTGCCCTTGGTGTCCAAAAATGGTTAGGTGGGGTTACGAGGATAACAGGGATAGGATGGAGGCGTGGGGCTTGGGTGGGGTGCTCTTTCCAAGGGCCGGTGCGGACTTGATGGGCCGAATGGCCTCCTTCTGCGCTGTAAATTCTGTGGATACGGATGGCAGATGTCCTTCCTTGAAGGACTTTTGTGAATCAAATTAATTTTACGTCAATCGATGAAAGTCGTCATGATCACTGTTACAGAGATTAACCTTATCTTCCAGATTCACAAGCTGCCTTGGTGGGATTCAAACCCATGTCCCCGGAGCATTAAACTGGGCATCTGGATTACTAGTCCCGTGACATTACCACTCTGCCACCAATTCCCTTGCGTACTTTGCACAAGCGTATTAGAATTGGTCGCTTTCTGCTTCATTGATGCAAACTTTGTTCTGTGAATCTAAATTCTAGGCTGTGACATTTTTCTGAAGCAACGTAAGAACATCTTAAAAAGAAAAACAGAGGGCAGCACGGTGGCGCAGTGGTTAGCACTGGGACTACGGCACTGAGGACCCAGGTTCGAATCCCGGCCCTGGGTCACTGTCCGTGTGGAGTGTCCACATTCTCCCCGTGTCTGCGTGGGTTTCACCCCCACAACCCAAATGTTAGATGGATTGACCACACTAAATTGCCCCTTAATTGGAAAAAACTAATTGGGCACTCTAAATTTTTTTTAAAACAGCTTCATGATGATGCTTATGTTATAGAATCTCAAAAGCTGCATTGGCTTAAATGTGATATTTTTTAAAAAAATAAGCCTACTGACAATACTCATTGGTTTAAAGTTGGTGCAGTATCCTGTATGGTGTTGGATCATTTGTGAAGCAATTCTTTTTGATCTTTTAAGAAACTGCAGGAGGTGGTGGCCTCGCTGCTAGCTGGTTCGCATCGAGTGGAATGCAATTATTTTGGCTTCAAGGTATTGCGATTTGCTGAAATCACTGCTGCCTTTTAACAGGCAGCTGTATCCTTCTCAAAATAGCACTATCTATTTAACTGCAGTTGTTTCCACTGTTGTGTAAGTAGCACTGAATCCGGAGCCTGCAGGAGGGTGTTGCTGTGAAGATGTCGCATCTCGCTGGTGACTGCATACACTTGGAATCAGTGGGCGAAGTAACGAAAGACGAACTGATTGAGAAATCTCATGTAAGTCGCACCTTTAGCTTAAGTCGTCTTCTGATTTCGGGAACAAATAATTTCTCCGTCGTCCCAACCCCCACCCACCTGCCCTCCAACACCAGCAAATGTATTTTTCTTTTGCTGATGGTTCGCACTTCCCTTGCGAAGGCTGCCAAGAAATCTGCTCGAGTCCTCTTCCACTATGTTGTATGGAGGGCGATGCGCAGTTCCACTGTAGGAGAGTCTGTTCCTCGCCACACCTGGCCTCCTCGCACTGTGACTCACTGATCAGCACTTGGGATTAATGCGGACCATCCCAGCTGTCCATTGGAAAGTTGCACTGAGCCAGCGACAGCATGCAAATGGTGACTTTATAACATTGCAAAAATGTCAAAGCAGCATATGGATTCATTGATAGTAAAATCTACAAGCATAGTAGTCCGCAAAATAAATCTGCGGTGAATGAGATTCCTGGTAGAGTGAAGGTTCACTGATTTCTCTTCCAGACACTCCTGCTGAAGTGGGATAATTCGAACTAAGAAAGCACCTTTCAGAACATTGCAGTATATTGCTCCAATGAAATGTGGTCACTATTGTAATGTAGGAAAGGCTGTAGCCAATTTGTGCACAGCAAAGACCATGATATTGGATGAAGGATAAATACTAGGGAGAACTCTGCTACTTTTATTGGAAAAGTGCCAACTAGGGGCTGTTTAGCGCAGGGCTAAATCGCTGGCTTTTAAAGCAGACCAAGGCAGGCCAGCAGCACGGTTCAATTCCCGTACCAGTTTCCCCGAACAGGCGCCGGAATGTTACGACTAGGGGCTTTTCACAGTAACTTCATTTGAAGCCTACTTGTGACAATAAGCGATTTTCATTCATTTCATTTATGGCCATCAAAGATGCCCCTCAGGCATCCCCATGGATCTTGATAGCCGCCCAGAGTGGAGCTGAGGCTGAAGGCGCAGGACCTAGTACTCCAGAAGGTGGAGGAGTCGATGGGGGAGTACGAGGACCAGCTGGCCTCAACGGAAGCGGATATGATGCTGGTGCTGGACAGCCAAAAGAGGTTGAGGGAGAAGGTGGAGGACCTCGAGAATCACTCCAGGAGACAGAATCTCTGTGATTCAGTGTCTCATCCAATAGACAGCACACCTGACAGTGTAGCACTCCCTCTGTACTGCACTGATTGCTGCCCTAGGTTTTATGCTCCAATCCAATCCAGAGTGTGAAGTGAGACTGCTGAAGACTGAGCCAGAACTCAGCATGTTTGAATATTATTTCAGCTCGTTGCCCATGGAAAGGAGATCTAGGAGTTGGAATGTCTGAGATCTCCTGAGAAGACCGATCGTTTGCTTTTTTGCTTCCTTTGTTTTTCTGGCACAGTTAAGACCATGAATTTCGGGCAACATGGTGGCGCAGTAGGTTAGCCCTGCTGCCTCACGGCGCCGAGGTCCCAGGTTCGATCCCGGGGTCACTGTCCGTGTGGAGTTTGCACATTCTTCCAGTGTCTGCGTGGGTTTCGCCCCCACAACCCAAAGATGTGCAGGGTAGGTTGATTGGCCACGCTAAATTGCCCCTTAATTGGAAAAAATGAATTGGGTACTCGAAATTTAAAAAAAAAAGAAAGAAAAAAGAAGACCATGAATTTGATATATGTTAATCTAGTCATTAAACGTGGCTTCATGCCAGCCTGTGGTGCAGTGGTTTGGTATGGAGCCCCAGATTTTACCTGGCCTGCTTGGATGCAGCTTCATAGCCTTTTGATTATTTTTTTTTTGGGTGGGGGGGGCGTCAGGGTTTTGGCTGTGTTAAAAAAACATTGAGAAAGACCTGTGTTGGGCCCGAACTCTGCAGGTCACCGCTGAGAATAAGAATAAATGGGGCATTTCCGTAGGTGGTCGCACATTTGGTGGCTCCCACTTGAGGTGGAATTTTCTGGTCCTTCCCCACCCAATTTGAAGGGTGTTTGCTGGCGAATGGTGCATAAGCTCTGAAGGATTGCAATACTCCATTGGTTTGGGCCGGTTTATGGCCTATCAGACAAGGAGTGTAACAAATCAGAGACAGCAGCTTGACCGTGAGAATAATTGAGGCATCATCGCCCACCCTGTGATCTACTGAGCATCTCATGAACCTTTTGAACAACAAGTTCCAGTAGCAGAGGAAGGAGGCCTCAGAGGACCTGGCTAAGTGGTGGAGCCGCTTGGGGTGGCTATCAAGAGAGTGGAGCAGAGGCTGGAGGCGCAGGACCTGGTACTCCAGAAGGTGGAGGAGTCGATGGGGGAGTAGGAGGACCAGCTGGCCTCAACGGAAGCAGAGATGATGCTGGTGCTTGACAGCCATAGAGGTTGAGGGAGAAGGTGGAGGTCCTCGAGAATCACTCCAGGAGACAGAATCTCTGGATCATGGGAATGCCTGAGGGGATCGAAGGAGTGTAGGCCACTAAATACGTGGCAAATATGGTGGAGAAGCTGATGGGTGAGGGGATTTTTGACCGTCCCCTAGAGGTCGATTGGGCGCACGGGACGCTGAGGAAGATGCCTAAGGTGAGGGAGCCGCTGAGGGCGATGGTGGTAAGGCTGCATCGTTTTCTCAATAAGAGAAAATCATGAAATGGGTAAGAAGAGCACCTGGAAGGGGAGCGAGCTGAGAATATACCAGAACGTGGATGTGGAGTTGGCCAAGCGGCGGGCTGGCTACAACCGGATCAAGGCTGTCCTCTAGAGATTGATTTCTTTGTATTGGATAAGGCGCTGTTGGCGGGGGTGGTTGGTTTGGAGTATTTGGTGATCGTGGTTTCTGACCACGTGCTGCTCTGGGTGGATCTGCGGGTGGTGCAGGGGAAGGCTCAGCGGCCGCGCTGGAGGCAGGAGGTGGGATTGCTGATGGGCAAGGGGGTCAGTCAGAGGGTGATGGCGGCCATTCGAAATTACGTGTAGTTGAATAATACAGGGGAGGCCACAGCCTCCACACTGTGGGAGGTAATTAAGGGGGGGATTTATTTTGATTCGGGCACAGAGGGAGAGAGTGAAACGGGAGCAGAGTCTGAGATTATGTTGAGGACACCCTGAGGGTGGATCGGAGATAGATGCAGACTCGATGGGTCAAATGGCCTCCTGCACTCTTATGAATTCTATGAATTAAGGAGGCGTTGCTGAAGGAGAGACAGGCACCAGATGGAGTTTGGGCTGGTGTCCACGGGAAAGGCGGTGAGGCAGCGGGGAGGGCCAGACGGATGGTTTATAAGTATGGGGGGGGAAAGCGAGCAGGATGTTAGCGCATCAGATGAGGAAGCAGGCGGCGGTGAGAGAGATTGGAAGGGTGAGGGATGAGAGCGGCACGGTGGTGTCGGAGCCAGAGATGGTGAATGGGGTCTTTGAGGCCTTCTATCGAAGGCTGTATGTATCAGAGCCCCCGACCGGGGAGGAGGTATGAGGCAATTCTTGGACGGGCTGGAGTTTCCAAGAGTGGAGGAGGAAACGGTGCTGAGATTGGGGGCCCAGATTGGGCTGAGGGAGGTGATGCTCGATGGCATGGGGGGAGATCTCGCTCTCTCTGTCTCTCTCTCTCTCTCTCTTCTCTCTCTCTCTCTCTCTCTCTCTCTCTCTCTCTCTCTCTCTCTCTCTCTCCCTACCACCCCCACGTCCATAACGCTGATTTCAAAGAAGGAGAAGGACCCAGAGCAGCGTATACACGCCCTGCCAAAGACGAGGGCAACACAACCCACCTCCTTGAAGTCTGCCTTCATGCCTGCCACCAATCGCCCCAAGTTCAATTTGTGTAGCTGGGTCCAACTCCGCGCCATCAGTCTCCCGAGATAATGTAAACTCACCTTGGCGGTGCTGCCCAAGTTTCTGTGCCATCTAATATGCCATCTAATTTCACTTTTAAATGTGGACGTAAAGTTGTTGGTGTTGCGGGTAGAGAGTTGTGTGATGTGAGATAACCAGACGGGGTTCATGAAGGGGCGACAGCTGTCGCCGAATGTACGCAGGCTACTTAACATGGTGCCCTCGGAGGGGCCGGAAGTGGTGGTGGAAATGGACGCAGAGAAGATGGTTGAGCGGGTTGTTGGAAGTGTTCGGTCGGTTCGGGCAGGGTTTTGTGGATTAGGTTCGACTGTTTTATAAGATGCCGAAGGCTAGTGTCTGGACAAATAGGATTAGTTTGGAGTACTTTGGTCTACACTTGGGGACGAGACAGGGGTGCCTGCTCCCCCCGCTGCTTTTTGCTCTGGCGATAGAGCTGTTGGCACTGACATTTGGGGCATGAGGGGGGGGGGAGATTGAGCAGGGAGGGGCTGAACACAAGGTCTCTTTGCATGCAGATGACTCCTGTTGTATATTTCTGACCCGTTGGGAGTTTTGATAGGATCATGGGGATCCTGGGAGAATTTGGCCGTTTCTCAGGATATAAATTGAATATGGAGAAAAGAGAGGTGTTCCCGATAAATGTCTGGGAGCAGGAGAGGAGGCTGGGGGAGTTACCGTTCTGGAGGTGAGTTTACATTAACTCGGGATGCAGATGGCGTGGAGTTGGACCCAGCTGCACAAGTTGAACTTGGGGCGATTGGTGGCGGGTATGGAGGTAGACTTCAAGAGGTGGGTTGTGTTGCCCTTGTCTTTGGCAGGGCGTGTACAGTCAGTGGAAATGGCGGTGCTACCCAAGTTTCTGTTCATATTTCAGAGCCTCCCCCTCTTTGTTCCAAAGTCATTTTTTTAGAAAGGTGAATGGGATGATTTTGAGGTTTGTGTGGGCTGGGAAGGACCCATGGGTGGGGAGGGGGTTTCTGGAAAGGGATTGATGAGGGGGGCTGGCTTTGCCGAGCCTATTGAATTACTACTGGGAAGCAAACATCGCAATGGTTAGGAAAAGTGCGGTGGAGCTGGGGTTAGTCTGGGGCCGGTGGAGGCGACGCTGTGTAGAGGGTCCTGTTTGAGGGCACTGTTGTTGATTCCCCTGCCATTATCGCTGGTCCGGTACTCCATGAGCCTGGTGGTGGTATCCGTGTTGAGGGTTTGGAACCAGTGTAGCTAGCACTTCACTCTGGGAGGCATGTTGCTGTGGGCGCCGATATGTGACTACCCGAGGTTTGCTCCAGCGGGGCTGGACACAAGGTTCGGGGGATGGCGGCAGGTGGGAATAGAGTTCTTCAGGGACTTGTTTGTGGGAGGAAGGTTTGCAGGCCTGGAGGAGCTTGAGCAGATGCTGCCGAAGGGAAACCGGTTCGGGTACCTGCAAGTTAGGGACTTTGTTAGAAAAGAGGTGGTGTTCTTTCCGGAGCTGCCATCTCCGATGCTGCAAGACAAGCTGTTGTCCGAGGATGAAACTGAGTGGCGGATATGTGGAGAGCTGATGGATAGGGAGGAGCCTGTGTGGGGGTGGGTGTGTGTGTGTGTGTGTGTGTGGGGGGGGGGGTGCCTAAATGACCCTCTTATGGACTGACCTCATTAACACTGCTTTTATTTCCTTTTCTTCTCATGTACTTAATGATCTGTTGAGCTGCTCGCAGAAAAATACTTTTCACTGTACCTCGGTACACGTGACAATAAACAAATCCAATCCAATCCAAGAGACCATGTGCATATGTTTTGGCGTGTCCAAGGTTGAAGGGGTTTTCTGATGTAAAGTCCAAAATTCTGGGCGTAGGGGTGGCTCCGAGTCCCGAGGTCGCGATATTCAGAATGTCAGAAGATCCGGGAGTTCACGTGGGGAGAGAGGCTGGTGTCTTGGCCTTTGCCTCCCAGATAGCCCAGAGATTGATTTTGTTGAGTTGGCGTGACTCGAAGCCGCCAAAAGTTTAGTTTTGTTACCTGTTGCCCAAGGTTTGGCCTTTGTATTTCTGTTTCTACGAAAAATGCCTTCAATAAGAATATTTCTTTTTTTTTAAAATAGAGTTTTTAAACGATGAGTTTAATCCGGAAATGCATGCCAATCCCAAACTTTCTTTTAAATTTCTGGAGATTGTAGGAAGGGGGAAAAAAAATCAGGAGCTTCAATTTTGGGGATTAGAGGAAAGGGAGGTGGATTAAGAGAGCATGAGAAAATGAAGTTCAGCTACTTGAGACTATTCTCCACTGTAAATGGAAGCTCTCTTCTAACCTTACACGAGGCCATATTTTACATTTCTTTTTCTAAAATGATACGTTTGTTCTTTTTTTTTAATAGGGTACTTGTCAAGACTGTAAAGTTGGAGGGCCCAACCTATGGGCATGTTTGGAGGTAAGGTGATAAACAATCTGTGGTTGCGATACATTCTGAGCGACGCTGAAAGGTTTTCGTTCTAATTTCTGGGCTGTTTTCCCTTTGCTGACAGAATGGGTGTTCCTACGTTGGGTGTGGAGAGTCCCATTCCGATCACAGCACCATTCATTCCCAGGTAGGCATTAATTTTGCTTTTACGAATGGTGAAGAAAGTTATGTATTTATACACTTGCCTTTCAGGGGGATCCCAAAGTGCTTTGCAGCCAATTAAAACACAGATTGAAATGCAGTTGCTCTTGCAAACGTGGCAACCAATTTGCGCCCAGTAAGCTCTCACAAATAGATGTGATAAACAACCAGTTAATACAAATATTGACCAAGCCACCAGGAAAGCCTCCGTTGCTCTCTCTGAAATCGTGGCACAGGATTTTCATATTCACCCGAGAGGGCAGATGAAGCAAAGAATAAATGGATTGTCAGTTTTTGGAAAACACTAACAAACGTTTAATTGCCTGGACCCCTCTCCATTGAGGAGAGCCCTCAACCTCTCCACCCCTCTAACCTGCTTCCCTCTTTTAAGACACTCCTTAAAACCTGCTTCATTGACCAGGAGTTTGAGCATCATATCTTCTTGTGTGTCTGTCTCGTGCTCCTTTTTTCCTCATGATCCTGTGAATCAACTTGGGACGGTTCATTCTATTAAAGGTGCTACATAAAAAAAGTAAGTTGTTACTGGATCTCTCGTTCCCTCTCCCAGCTCCTTATTGTGCTCGTCTCCCTTCTTCCCCTTGTAAAATGTCTTTTGACAATTTATAATCAACGAGAGCTGGCATTTATATAGGGTCTCTAATGTAGCAAAACACCTTATAGATGCTTTATGAGATCGCCATCACACAAAATACTGTGAATTGTACTCCCTATCATGGCTTCCCCATCACGACTTTCATCGCTCTTACTATAAAGCAGCCTGTCTTCCAACCTCTAGAGGGCAACATGATGAGGGATCTGCCAGTATTGAGGAGAATTTCAATACAGAGCTGACAAAGCTCGATGTGATGATGGCCACTTTTTCTAAAAAGCATTAGAATACCCGCAATTTATTTTTCTGGATGCTATAATTGGCAGTCAAATTATTGAATGTGAATGCCTAAGAGGTTTCCATTCTGCCACTTCGAGCAACACAAACAGTTTGCTGTTGAACTGAGATGAAGCAGGCGAATCATTCTGATTTTTTCCCCCTCCTTGCCCAGAGGGTGGTGATTGTTCCTGGATTGTAGGTCTGCCACGCCCATTGATTGCCTATTATCGCCCCCCAGTGGATCATCTTTGACCATCAACTGGCCTTCTGATGACCCCGGGATGGTGGAAAACAGGGTGGGGTGTCTCTCTTCACCTATAAAGTAGCATTAAGAAAATAGAACATACAGCCATTCGGCCTATCGAGTCTGCACCGACCCACTTAAGCCCTCACTTCCACCCTATCCTCGTAACCCAATAACCCCTCCTAACCTTTTTGGTTCCTAAGGGCAATTTATCATGGCCAATCCACCTAACCTGCACGTCTTTGGGCAGTGGGAGGAAACCGGATGAACCCAGAGGAAACCCACGCAGACACGGGGAGAACGTGCAGACTCCGCACAGACAGTGACCCAGCGGGGAATCTAACCTGGGACCCAGGCGCTGGGAATCCACAGTGCTATCCACTTGTGCTACCGTGCTGCCCACCAGCATTATTAGGACTAATAATGGGCGCAGCACAGTACCACAGTGGTTAACACTGTTGTTTCACAGCTCCAAGGTCCCAGGTTCGATCCCCGGCTTGGATCACTGTCTGTGGAGTCTGAACGTTCTCCCCGTGTCTGCGTGTGTTTTTTCCGGGTGCTCCGGTTTCCTCCCACACGTCTCGAAAGACGTGCTTGTTAGGTGAATTGAACATTCTGAATTCTCCCTCTGTGTACCCGAACAGGCGCCGGAGTGTGGCGACTAGGGGATTTTCACAGTAAGGTTTAGCACAGGGCTAAATCGCTGGCTTTGAAAGCAGACCAAGGCAGGCCACCAACACGGTTCAATTCCCGTACCAGCCTCCCCGAACAGTCGCCGGAATGTGGCGACTAGGGGCCTTTCACAGTAACTTCATTTGAAGCCTACTTGTGACAAGCGATTTTCATTTTCATTTCAGTGTTAATGTAAGCCGACTTGTGACAATAAAGATTATTATTATTAATAATCTAACTGGTCAAATCAAATTCCATGCATATTGCATGTTTTTTGAATTTTTTTTCAAGCTGGTGTGTTTGCAGAGGTGGGTGTGGGGTGGGTTCTGCAATTGAATAAATTCAAGTCCGATGGTGTGGCTACAATGAACACGGGATTTGTTTTTTCCTTCTAATTTACCGCTGATTTGTGGTGGTTCAATCTATTCCAATTGGATGTAATTTGATGATGGAGCAGTCGCTCTCGCTGGTTCTCTCAGTATTTCTATTAAAAGGAGTGGTCTCTCAATAATATCAAGGCAGCATTGGCAGGCCCTTGGGTCCAAGAGGGAGCAGATAGCGGAGCTGAGTCTGACCCTGCCATTATCTGTCACTTTCCAGCAGGGGTCTTCGTGGCCCTACAGGCGCGGGGATTTGGTTGATTAATTTTTTTCATGTTGGCTGCAGTTCGCCTTGTGAAGGATTCTGATATTTTGGCTGTGGAGTTACCCAGCCCGAGCCCGGTATTTGATTTCTTTTTTTCTCTCTTTTTGAAAAGCTCCCTCTATCCTCAGCTGCTATTTTCACTGCCTTGAGGTGGCAGGAAATGTCTGATCAAATCTTTATTTCAAGTGAAGCCCTTTTGGAGGCACTTTGTTGAACACTGGTGCTCAGCCTCCGGGGCAAGTTAAGTCCTCCAGTGGCAAGATTTCTACAAGTCAGTGACACAGGACAACTTATGCGCTTCCAAGCTAGAGGACGTATATATCAATGGTGCCCACCCCTCCGTGCAAGTTAAGCTGGTGGCAGTTGGGGAATTTCTGCGCAGGCGTCCTCTTTCCTTGACACATGGAGAGATGCGTTGACTTCTGGACGGCATATCTGGGGAGCCTGTTTAATGTCAAACAATAAGGATGGCAACCTGTTTCTGTAAAGCACGTTGCGCCATCTTGTGAGAGATTAGTGCTACTGCTGCAATGGGAGCAAATAAGGGCTAGGAGTGGCCAGGAGCAGTGGATGACAGTGAATTCAGGCACTAACTCTGGAAGGGAGAGCTCCTGTTTTGCATGTACAGATCTGTTGTGCAGAGAGCTCTACCAGTATTTGGCCAAATTCATTCTTTTGCTACTGATTTTTTTACTGGGTGCGATTATTTAAAAGGCAGCATTTGGCCTTGGAGTTTATTTGGGATCTGATATTTTTTCTTGTGAATTAAATGTGGCCCATGCTTTCCTAGGACACTAGGCACAATCTAACTGTTAACCTGACCACCTTGAGAGTCTGGTGCTACGCATGTGGAAAAGAAGTGTTTTTGGAACGAAAGCTTGGACCTCCACCAACAGCGCAACGTGGAAGATCACCACAGCTACACAGACACCAGGTAGGACTCCGTTCAAATAATACCACAGATGTGACGGAGCCATGTACGGCTGATTTTAAACATTACGGCAGATGTATGATCACCAAGGTGAAAGAATAGATACTATTCTTGTTAAATGGTACGGCAGGGTATTCACTCCAAGTACTAATTCCTGTTTTACTCTGTTTTGAACTATTTCTCACAGGTGAAATGCTGAATCTGGCATATTTGCCTCCTGGGTATTTTGTTGGGCGGCACGATCGCACAGTGGTTGTCACTGTTGCTTTACAGTGCCAAGATCCCGGGTTCGATTCCCGGCTTGGGTGACTGTCTGTGCGGAGTCTGCACGTTCTCCCTGTGTCGGTGTGGGTTTCCTCCGGGTGCTCTGGTTTCCTCCCACAAAATCCCAAAAGGCGTGCTTGTTAGGTGAATTGGACATTCCGAATTCTCCCTCTGTGTACCCGAACAGGCGCCGGAATGTGGCGACTAAGGGCTTTTCACAGTAACTTCATTGCAGTGTTAATGTAAGCCTACTTGTGACAATAAGAAAGATTATTATTATGGAGGCCAGGGGAGATGAAAACGTGTTTCACGAATATAAACTTGTCTCAGACGCTGCTTGCCGAGGTTAAAGCTACCTTTAGAAGATTATTAAGATGGAAAGTCTGCTGCCCGTATATTGGGTATTTTTGCAGGATTAAATTTATTCTTGGGTGGGACAACGCTGATGAGGCCACATCCTTAGTTGCTCTGTGATGCAGGTAGTAACAATTGACATGCGGTATAGAGTTGCTCATTTCAATTGTGTTGTGCGCCATCGTGTACGACGTGTTGATCATTAACTCTTCTTATGCACTTTGCTGCGCGTAAGTTGTCCTTGACTTTGCTTATGTCTTTCTGTGTGTTTTGTATTCCAGGATTCCCCTACTTGTGACCAGATACTGAAGGCACCTATTACTATAATGGGACCAGATCTAGATGCAGAATATGATGACATAAAGACACGAGGTCTGATGTTCAAACATGCTGCTTTTGTGCAATGTTCCTTGTATGGTTAGCACTGTTGCTTCACAGCGCCAGGGTCTCAGGTTCAATTCCCGCTTGGCGCCACTGTCTGTGCGGAGTCTGCACGTTCTCCGTGTCTGCATGGGTTTCCTCCGGGTGCTCCAGTTTCCTCCCACAAATCCCGAAAGACGTGCTTGTTGGGTGAATTTGACATTCTGAATTCTCCCACAATGTACCTGAACAGGCGCCAGAGTGTGGCGACGAGGAGATTTCCACAATTACTTCATTGCAGTGTTAATGTAAGCCTACTTGTGACAATAATCTTTATTGTCGCAAGTAGACTTACATTAACACTGCAATGAAGTTACTGTGAAAAGCCCCTAGTCACCACATTCCGGTGCCTGTTCGGATGCACGGAGGGCCTCGAGCTCTGCGTCCGTGAACCTTGGTGCCGCTCTCCTTACAGCAATCTTGTTGGCTGGGATGGTGTGTGTGGGGAGCAAATTATTTATATGCCGCTGCAACATGTCAGCCTTGCAGTGTCAATTATGGGCTCGGCGAATCTCGCACAGTTTCTCATTGGAATCGATTGTGTTCCACGTGGCACCGGTGCTAGCCCCTTAACGGCAGCGGAATCGCTCCAGGTGTGGCGCTGGTTTTTCTGTCTGAAAAGTCCATGGAATCTCCGTTGGCGTCAACACTTAGTCTCAGGAATGGAGAATCTCATCCACAGTCTCCCAAATGGCGAATCCAGCCCTTCTTCTGAAAAGACCCTTGATTTGGGAAGTGAAGCCGTATTTTGCGCGAAAAGAAATGAGCAATCACATGGAAACAGTGCGGAATAGTCTATAAGTAACAGTCTACTCATGCGACAACAACAAAAAAGTTGCCTTGAAAAGGGTATGGATTTTGAACTTGCTTGTGTTGTCTTTCTAGGTCTAACTGGATTGAAAAACATTGGAAACACTTGCTATTTGAATGCTGCTCTTCAAGCTCTTTCTAACTGGTGAGACGAGTTTTGCCTGAGAACCCTGACAAATTTCACGTTGGGCTCCTCTTTAAAAGTGAATATTATAGAATGCACATGTTGAGAATTTCCTCAGCGTTTTTCCTAAGTTGCGCTCTTTACTTTATGGTCATTTGTTTGTGTACAATCTTCATTGCTCCCCTTAGTTGCTAAAGGTCAAAGACTAATTGAGTCATAAGGAACTGGCTGCTTATCACTTCAATCCCAGTTTTCAGTTGGAGCCGCTATAAGGTGCTACATTTTGGGGTTTCACTAATCTGTGAAAGAGAAAGCCAGATGGGATCACCGCTCCTGATGTATTTGAATGTCCGGTGAGAGCACAGTCAGGCTCAGCTGTAATTTTTTGTGTTTCTCAAACCTCTGACCCAGTTCACCCCTAAAAAAAACAATCTCCTGCATGACTTCAGAATAACCATTGACAGTGGAACTTCAACACATTCGGAAAATGATGGGAAGGTTTAGAAAGGGTTTTTCTATTCTGCAATTCATTGCCCCCTTTAAAATGTCACTTTAATTATTTTGGTTTTTTTGGTACTCTAAACTATTAATGGCGCGGTTCCTTTGGGGGAGGGGGGGGAGGGGGAGGAGTATTAATTGTGAGGTTTCTTAGGGGGAAAGTAATTGCCCAAATCATGACATTTCAATCAGTTTTCTAATTTGTTCTTGGGCCAAGGGTGTGAATGGCATGGCAGTGTTTATTTGCAATCGGTAGCACAGTGGTTAACACTGTTGCTTCACAGAGCCAGGGTCCCAGCTTCAATTCCCAGCTTGGATCACTGTCTGTGTGGAGTTTGCAGGTTCTCCCCGTGTCTGCGTGGGTTTCCTCCGGATGCTCCGGTTTCCTCCCACAAGTCCCGAAAGATGTGCTGTTAGGTGAATTGGACATTCTGAATTCTCCCTCAGTGTATCCGAACAGGAGCCGGACTGTGGCGACTAGGGACTTTTCACAGTAACTTCATTGCAGTGTTAATGTAAGCCTACTAGTGACAGTAATAAAGATTATTATTAGTTGCCCCTCAGGAGATGGTGGACCTTCTCCTTGAACTTGTGGGGGTGCTCCCATAGAGACATTGGGTAAGGAGGATGAGCGATTTTAACACAGTGACAATAAAGTATTTGCAATTTAGAGGGGACAATGAAAGTGATGAT
Source organism: Scyliorhinus torazame (assembly GCF_047496885.1). NCBI lineage: Eukaryota > Metazoa > Chordata > Chondrichthyes > Carcharhiniformes > Scyliorhinidae > Scyliorhinus > Scyliorhinus torazame. The sequence goes on from NC_092713.1 coordinate 21,287,280, forward strand.
GTTGCCATGATATTGCTACTCTTGACCTTGTCTGTGGCAGGAGTCATGGGATTGGGAAGCATCGTTGAGTGGATACAAACTGGGGCTTTCCTGGTGAAGATCATTTGTAAAGAACGCCTTCTTTCTTTTCTCCTCAGCCCCCCCTTGACTCTATTTTTCCTTGAATGTGGCGGCTTGGTGCAAACAGATAAGAAGCCGGCTCTGTCAAAAAGTTACCAGAAGCTGATGGCAGAGATATGGCACAAGAATCGGTAAGCCACACGACACTTGCTACCGCACCCACATTTAATAGTACATCCCAGAATTAGTGAATTGTCTTGGAGCACCTTCAAACAGGGAGAGGAGGGTACTGGGCAAGTTGGAAAATGTATGGTCAGATAGAAGGTTTTTAAAAAATTGCCTTCTAAAGGAAAGAGTGAAGTAGTTTGGAAAGAGGGTTCCAAAGTGATCTCCAATGCTGGTAATGAACTGTAACCTACAGGATGTTGCCGTATTGCTGGAGCAGATCAGGACAGTAAGTGCTGAAAGAACTATAGGAAGTCGGGTGCTTTCCTCAGCTGCACATGTAGTTACCGCAGTTTATAACTATCAAGTTAACTGACCAAATCTAAAATGAGTAGTCGCCTATTTTGGCCAAAAATCAACAACCATTGTACTTGCATTAAATTCTGTCTTTAAAGTTACCAGTTATAGCGTCTTAAGCACTCCATTAATTGGGAAAGGGTGTGCTTATGAACTGGTTTGCATCTCATTAATGACAAAGGTTCAGTCAGTTAACTGGCACATAATCAATTGGTTCCTAGAAACATCCTTGTTATATCGCATGGATAAAATGCACATGAAAACTAATGCATGTTTATTAAAATATATTTATAATTAACAAAAATAACACTTGGTGCACAGTCGTCCCAGCAGTTGAAATTTGGTATCCTATGCCTTTTGGGCTGTTTAGTGGAGATGTTAAGAGTTGTGTGTTCATATGTCCTCTCTGGGTTTTTCCAGATTTCTGGCAAATTAGGCAATGGGATAGATCAATAGAGATGTATTGGCAAACATTTACGGTGATATTTCAGAAAATACAGAATAGGTACATTCCAACCAGTAAGAAAATGTCCAAGGGACGGACCTACCATTTGTAGTTAACTAGAAAGGTTAAAGAAAGTATCAAACTTGAAGACAAAAGCATATAATTGTGCAAAGGCAGGTGGCAGGTCAGAAGATCGCACCGCATATAAGGAACAGCAAAAGCTGACTAAAATATTAGTAAGGAGAGGAAATTGGTGCACGTGAGAAAGCTAGCTAGGAATATAAAAACGGATGGTAACATTTTTTATAAATATTTTAAAAAGAAACAAGTTAACAGAGTGAGCGTTGGCCCTATGGAAAGTGTTTCTGGAGAATTGATGGTGGAAAGCAAGGAAATGGCAGATGAATTTAACAGGCATGCTGCGTCAGCCTTCATTCTGGAGGATACAAGTAACATCCCAGAAGCAGTTATGAACCAGGAAATGGAAGGGAGGGAGAAACTCTGGTAAATTAAGATCACCAGAGAAGTGGTACTGAGTAAATTGTTGGAACTATGAGCTGATAAGAGGTCGGATGCTGATGGACTTCATCCTTGGGTCTTGAAAGAAGTGTCTAGTGAGATAGTTGATGAATTGGTTTGCTTTTCTAAAGTTGCTTAGATTTGGGGAATGTCCCAAGATCATAGGGCAGAGTCAACATGGTTTTGTGAAAGGGAAATTGTGTTTAACCAACTTATTGGTGTTCTTTGAGGAAATAACCTATGGCCTGGATAAAGGGAACCAGTGGATGTACTGTACTTAGATTTCTAGAAAACATTTGATAAAGTGCCACTTCAAGGGTTATTGAAGAAAATAGAAGCTCATGTTATAGGTGGTAAAAGCATGGATAGAAGCTTAGCTGGCTAACAGGAAGCAGAGAGTAAGTATAAATGGGTCTTTTTCCCGTTGGCAAAATGTGATGAGTGGTGTGCACAAAGATCAGTGCTGGGACCCCCACTGTTTACAATTATTTTAATGATTTGGATGAAGGAATGGTTGCCAGATTTGCTGATGACACAAAGATAGGCAGAAAAGTAAATTGTAAAGAGAACATAAGGAGGCTACAAGACTATATAAATAGATTAAATGAGTGGGCAAGGATCTGGCAACTGGAGTACATTGTAGCAAAATGTGAAATTGTCCATTTTGGCAGGAAGAATAAAAAAGAAGCTCATCATCTAAATTGTGAGAGATTACAGAGCTCAGGTTCAGAGGGATCTGGGTGTTCTAGTGCATGAATCACAGGTAGGGTAAGTAATTAGGAAAGCTAATAGAATTATAATTTATTGCAAGGGGAATTGAATACAAAAGTAGGGAGGTTATACTTCAGTTGTACGGGGGATTGGTGAGATCACATCCAAGAATATTGGTTAGCACTGTTGCCTCACAGCGCTGAGGACCCAGGTTCGATCCTGGCCCCGGGTCACTGACCACATGATATTCTTCCCATGTCTGCGTGAGTCTCACCCCCAAAACGCAAAGATGTGCAGGGCAGGTGTATTGGCCATGCTAAATTGCCCCTTAATTGGATTTTTTGTTTAAAAAGAATATTGGTCACTTTATTTAAGGAAAGATGTAAATGCATTGGAAGCAATTCAGAGAAGGTTTACCAGACTAATACCTAGAATGGGTGAACTGTCTTATGAGGGAAAAGTTGGATCGGCTAGGCTTGTATCCGCTGGAATTCAGAAGAGTAATAGACAGCTTAATTGAAACATGGAGGGGATGTTGCTTGTGGGAAAGTCTAGAAATAGGAGTCGCTGTTTAAAATTAAGGGGTCATCAATTGAAAACTAAGATGAGGTGAACCTCTTTCTCTTGAGGGTTCAGAATCTTTGGAACTCTCTTCCTCAAAAGGTGGTGGAAGCAGTCAGTGAATATTTTTAAGGCAGAGGTGGATAGACGTTTAGTAGGCAAGGAGGTAATGAGTTATTAGGGATAGGAGGGATGCAGATTTGAAGTTACTATCAGATCGACCATACTCTGGGCAGCAGGGTGGCTGCCTCACGGCGCCGAGGTCCCAGGTTCGATCCCGGCTCTGGGTCACTGTCCGTGTGGAGTTTGCACATCCTCCCCAGGTTTACGTGGGTTTCGCCTCCACAACCCAAAGATGTGCCCCTTAATTGGAAAAAACAATTGGGTATTCTAAATTTATAAAAAAAAGACCAGTCATGCTCAACTGGCAGAGCAGACTCGAGGGGCTGAATGGCCTAATCCTCCTCAATTGTATGTACTGGCTAATGACTTGTTTCCAAATGATGGGCTCTAACCTTCCAGTTTCCTTATGACCACAGTCGGGGTGAGGTTGGCACTACGAAACCCGTGGTCAAGGCTCATCTGTAAGCCGGTTCATTTAGGGAGCTGCAGAAGCTGATGTGGAACATGAGTATTACTAACAAATAGACATGTTGTTAAAGCTTTTTGTCTTGCACTTATCAATGCAGACGCAAGAATGCCAGATTTTAAAGGGTGCAAAAATTTATGCTGCATGAAACAGGGTGCCTATTGATTTGCAAGTTGACTCTGGTTGGAGCATTGCCATGGAGAATGCACCAGGGAACTGTTGTTCCCCCATGCTTTTGCATAATTCCAAAAAGGCGCAATGCTTGTACATGTTCCCTTTCTGCCTGGAAAACACAGGTCCTTGTGTATGAATATATGTAGCTTCCATGAAACATAAGTGAGCCACATTGCGAACCCCGCTGGTGATCTTAAATTGGTTGTTAATGGATTATTCAGCAAGTTCTGTCCATGCGGGATCACGTCTAAATGTTAGACACTATATTCTGAATTTTGCAAACATGGGCTGGTTGAGTATGGTCAATACTCTGCCTATTGCAAATAGCTGAAGGCTGTTATGATATGATGTAAACTAACCATTGTTTTTATGACCTTTCTCCAGTCCCAGCTACGTGGTGCCTACAAGTTTGTTCCAGGGAATTAAAACTGTGAATCCAATGTTTCGGGGATATTCTCAGCAGGTGAGTTCTCTCACTGGCGAATATTTTTGCTGTGAATTTCTTTGCAGATGCTGAAAATATTCAATTACAAGCTCATAATATATTTAACATATTTTTTTTTAAAATTTTTTTTAAATTTGGAGTACCCAATTATTTTTTCCAATTAAGGGACAATTTAGCGTGGCCAATCCACCTGTCCTGCACATCTTTGGGTTGTGGGGGTGAAACCCACGCAGACACGGGGAGAATATGCAAACTCCACACGGACAGTGACCCAGGGCCAGGATTCGAACCCGGGTCCTCAGCGCCTGAGGCAGCAATGCTAACCACTGTGCCACCGTGCTGCCCTATATTTAACCTATTTGAAAGTGAAAAGAAAAAAAATCAGTTGCCCTCTGGTGTGGACAAAGTACCAAACTCGGGTTTGGAGATGGCACAATGGTTAGCACTGCTGCCTCACAGTGCCAGGGTCACTGTCTGTGTGGAGTTTGCAGATTCTCCCCGTGTCTGCGTGGGTTTCCTCCGGGTGGTCCGGTTTCCTCCCACAGTCCAAAGATGTGCAGGCTAGGTGGATCGGCCATGCTAAAATTGCCCCTTAGTGTCCAGAGATGTGTAGGTTAAGTCAAGGGGTTATTGGGATGGAGAGGGGGAAGTGGATTTGGGTGGTGTGCTCCTGCACAGGGTTGGCACAGACTCGATGGACCGACTGGCCTCCTGCAGTGTTGGATTCTGAGACCAGGAAGGAAGATCCAAAATTCTGTTCGTCTTGATCAGGTGATCAAACGGTCAGCTGCCCCATCACCCGAACCTCACTCTAATGTCGCCCAAAACCGTTGCAGTTTAGTGTACCATTATCTGCACTTTTCTCAAAGCGGCTGTGTAGAATGTGACTCCGTAACTCTGCCTCTTTGCACTGAAGCTTCACCATTTACATTTATTACATTCAGCCCTGGTCACTTTGATCTTGGTCACTTTCACAAATTCTCCTTTTGATGCTGAAATCTTTCTGTTTGTGGTCCCAGTGATTTTGCAAAGTTGTGAGCACAGCTACACTGAGTGCCGACTGTTTTGAAGTTTGACTCCACGTTAATATCAGGCTAGTATGGGTGACAATGTTGGTGTGGTTTCTTTTACATGGCAGATGGATTTGACGTACAATTGAGCACGTTACTGAAGGGGCTATATTGGTTGTTGGAATTGAAAATGTTCAAATACAAGCCCATGCAGCAGCTTGGCTTGTATTCCCTTCAGTAGAGGAGATTGATGGGGAAAGCCTTATCAAGGTGTTTAAATGTTAAATGAATTCAGTAAGGCGGATACACAGAAACTATTGTCTCTATTGGGGGAAGTGGAAAATATTATTAAAATTACAGGTAGGCCATTCAGGAGGGAGATCGGGAAACGCGTTTTCACACAAATACAACATAAGATAGGACCAGGAGTAGACCAATGGGCCTGTCGAGCCTGCTCCACCATTCAAACGATCACGGCTGACCTTGGGCTTCATCTCCACTTTCCTTCCCACTCGCCATATTCCTTGATTCCCCGAGACACCAAACATCCACCTATCCCAGCCTTAAATATAGTCCGTAATGGAGCATCCATAAACCTCCTGGGGTGGAGAATTCCAAAGATTCACAACCCTTTGAGTGATGTAATTGCTCCTCATCTCACTCCTAAATAATTGTTGCTTTAAACTGAGGGGGCTGGTTTAGCACAGTGGGCTAAACAGCTGGCTTGTAATGCAGAACAAGGCCAGCAGCGCGGGTTCAATTCCCGTACCGGTCTCCCCGAACAGGCGCCGGAATGTGGCGACCAGGGGCTTTTCACAATAACTTCATTGAAGCCTACTTGTGACAATAAGCGATTATTATTATTATTATAGACTGTTGCTCCGTGTTTTAGATTCCCAGATCAACGGAAACAACGCCCATCCTATCAAGACCCTTCAGAATCTTGCATGTTTCAATGGAATCACCTCTCATTCTTCTAAACCCCAGAGAATATAGGCCCAATTTACTGAGCCTCTCAACAGGGATCAATTTAGTACCACCTCCAATGCAACGAGATCACTCCTCAAATATGGAGACCAAAATGGCACGCACTATTCCAGATGTGGTCTCGCTAAAACCAGGTAAAGCAAAGTATAAACCTGGGACACTTGTTACCAACATGCTGGGGCAAATGCATCGATAAATTTTTATTAGGTTCAGGGCATCAAGATACGGATCAAAGGTGGTAAGTGGAGTTGGGGTGCAGAGGTCCAGTAAATAATGCATGGAAGTGACTGGCTGGTTTGGGTGTCGAGTCATTTTTATTGCATGGTGCTGTGGAGACTAGCAGATTCTCCAGAGGTAGCTGTCCATAGTGAGGTTTAGGTTATACAGTTTTTGTTACTATTACATGCCAGAAATTCAAGATTTGAAGCTATTGGGAGGTTGAAGTCCTATGGGACCAATTTGACCCATTGAGGCAATAAATTGAGAGGGGAAACCAGAATTGTATTTACCTATTGAGATATGATGGTCTGAATGTGCTTCCTGAAAGGGCATATTTAATAGTAACTTTAAAAAGAGAACTTTTTTTTTTAAAGGAGAAATCTGCAGGGCGAGGCGGAAGAGGAGGCGAGGGAAGTGAGACTAATTATGTAATCCTTTAATAGAGCAGTGACGAGCATGATGGACCTAATGACTTCTTTCTGTGCTGTAAAATTCTCTGAACAGCAATGATCTAATCGATTGGCTGAGCAGGTTCAAGGGAGACAAATGACTTAATGCTGTTACTCTGTTCTTGTATGAAAAGTCTGTGGCAGGTACCTTTATGGTTCCCCCCCCCCCCCCCAAAAAAAATAAACCTTGATCTTAGGATTGTTCAGGTTCAGTTTATTTTTGGCAGATATGGAATCCATAAAGTAAAATGTGTCGCTGGTTTATCCCATTAAAGGTTAACAATTTAAATTGTCTGTGATTTGGAAAAAATAGAACAAGTCACTTTTGTACCAACGCACCTTACCGCAGACAGAAAACGCTGGAAATACTCAGCAGGTTAGGAGGAGTGTGTGTTCAGATCGAAGACCTTTCATCGCGATTTCTATTGGAAATAGCCATTTCATGATACTATGTTGTAGACTTGAGCAATAGGTCTGACCTGCTGAAAGTTTTTTAAAAAAAATAATTTTTATTAAAGTTTTCACAAAATATCAACAACAAAATGTAAAAGGAAGCCAATAGAATTAAATACAAAACAAAACAACCCCGTGCCTCCTCCCCCCATACATAAATAATAAAATCCCCTTCAGGCAAATTTCACCCTCTCCAATTTAATAAACCCCGCCATATCGTTGATCCAGGATTCCACGCTTGGGGGCCTCGCATCCTTCCACTGAAGAAGAATCCTTCGCCGGGCTACCAGGGACGCAAAGGCCAGAATACCGGCCTCTTTCGCCTCCTGCACTCCTGGCTCCCCTGCAACCCCAAATATTGCGAGCCCCCAGCCCGGTTTGACCCTGGATCCTACCACACTCGACGCCGTCCTCGATACGCCCTTCCAAAATTCCTCCAGCGCTGGGCATGCCCAGAACATATGGGTGTTGTTTGCTGGGCTCCCTGAGCACCTAACACACCTGTCCTCACCCCCAAAAAACCGGCTCATCTTTGTCCCAGTCATGTGTGCCCTGTGCAGCACCTTAAACTGTATGAGGCTGAGCCTCGCGCACGAAGAGGAAGAGTTCACCCTCCCAAGGGCATCTGCCCACGTCCCCTCCTCGTTCTCCTCCCCCAACTCCTCCTCCCACTTCCTTTCAGCTCCTCCACCGAGGCCTCCTCCTCCTCCTGCATCACCTGGTATGCTGCCGAGATCTTCCACCTCTCCAACCCACACCCCCGAGAGAACCCTGTCCTGTACCGTGCGTGGCGGCAGCAGCGGGAATTCCACCACTTGCTGCCTGGCAAACGCCCTTACCTGTAGATACCTAAAGGTGTTTCCCGGGGGGGCCCCGTACTTCTCCTCCAGCCCACCCAGGCTCGCGAACATCCCATCCACAAACAGGTCCCCCAACCTTCTTATCCCTGCCCTGTGCCACCCCGAAACCCTCCATCTATTCTCCCTGGGATGAACCGGTGGTTCCCCCGTATCGGGGTCCACACCAAGGCCCCCACTTCCCCCCCTGTGCCGCTTCCATTGCCCCCAAATTTTGAGGGTAGCTGCCACCATCGGGCTCGTGCTTTACCTCATTGGAGGGAGCGGCGCCGTTGCCAGCGCCCCCAGACTCATACCCTCACAAGACGCTGTCTCCAGCCACTTCCATGCCGCCCCCTCCCCCTTCATCACCCACTTGCGCACCATCGCCGCATTGGCAGCCCAGTAGTACCCACAGAGGTTGGGCAGCGCCAGCCCCCTCCCATCCCTACTCCGCTCCAGGAAACACCCTTCTCACCCTCGGAGTCGCTCGCGCCCACACAAACCCCGTTATGCTCCTGTTGACCCGCCTAAAGAAGGCCTTCGGGATAAGAATGGGGAGGCACTGGAACAGGAACAAAAACCTTGGGAGCACCGTCACCTTGACTGACTGCACCCTACCCGCCAGGGACAGCGGCAGTGCGTCCCACCTCTTAAACCCCTCCTCCATTTGCTCCACCAGTCTCGTGAAATTAAGTCTATGCAGGGCCCCCCAGCTCCTGGCCACCTGGACCCCCAAATACCTGAAGTTCCTCTCCGTCCTTTTTAGTGGGAGCTCGCCAATCCCCCTCTCCTGGTCCACTGGGTGAACTACGAACAACTCGCTCTTCCCCATGTTGAGCTTGTACCCTGAGAAATCCCCGAACTCCCTGAGGATCCTCAATCCCTCCGGCATTCCCCCCCACCGGGTCTGCCACATATAGCAGCAAGTCGTCAGCATAGAGCGACACCCTGTGCTCCTCCCCACCCTGCACCAGCCCCCTCCAGTTCCTTGACTCCCTTAGTGCCATAGCCAGGGGTTCAATCGCCAGTGCGAAGAGCAGGGGGGACAGGGGACACCCCTGCCTCGTCCCTCGATGCAACCGAAAGTACTCAGACCTCCTCTTGTTCATGGCCACACTCTCCATCGGGACCTCGTACAACAGCCTAACCCACCTGACGAACCCTCCCCAAACCCAAACCTCTTCAGCACCTCCCACAACTACCCCCACTCTACCCTATCGAAGGCCTTCTCAGCGTCCATCGCCACCACTATCTCTGCCTCCCCCTCCCTCGCCAGCATCATAATAACGTTCAGGGGCCTCCGCACATTCGCATTCAACTGCCTCCCCTTCACGAACCCCGTCTGGTCTTCGTGGATGTCCTGCGGCACCCAATCCTCAATCCTCGGCCAGCCACGCGCACCTTTGCCAGTACCTTGGTACCTACATTAACAACAAAATCGGCCTGTAAGACCCACACTGCAGGGGATCCTTGTCCCGCTTCAGGATCAAGGTGATCAGTGCCCGGGACATCGTCGGGGGCAAAGCCCCCCCCCCCTTGCCTCATTGAAGGTCCTAACCAGCAACGGGCCAACAGGTCCACATATTTTTTGTAGAATTCGACCGGGAAACCGTCTGGCCCCGGTGCCTACCCCGGCTTCATGTTCCCTATCCCTTTGGCCAACTCCTCCAGCCCAATCGGGGCCCCTAATCCCGCCACCAGTCCCTCCTCCACGTTTGGGAACCTCAGTTGGTCCAGAAAGCGGCCCATACCTCCCTCCTCCAGTGGGGGCTCAGACTGATACAGTTCCTCATAAAAGTCCCTGAAGACCCCATTGATGCCAACCCCACTCCGCACCACACTCCCTCCCCTATCCTTAACTCCCCCGATCTCCCTAGCTGCGTCCCGCTTCCGAAGCTGATGCGCCAGCATCCGACTTGCCTTTTGCCCATAAATCTCCCCTGGGCCTTCCTCCACTGTGCCTCCGCCTTCCTGGTCGTCAACAGGTCGAATTCGGCCTGGAGGCTACGCCTCTCCCTCAACAGTCCCCCCTCCGGCACCTCCGCGTTCCTCCTGTCTACCCTCACCATCTCCCCCACCAGCCTCTCCCTCTGCTCCCTCCTCTCCTAGTGGGCCCTAATAGAGAACAGCTCTCCCCTAACCACCGCCTTCAGCGCCTCCCAGACCATCCACACTCGGACATCCCCGTTATCGTTGGCCTCCAGGTATCTCTATGCTTCCTTGGACCCGCTCGCTCACCTCCTCGTCTGCCAACAGCCCCACCTCCAAGCACCACAACGGGCGCTGGTCCCTCTCCTCCCCCATCTCCAAGTCCCCCCCCCCCCCCCCCCCCCGTCCCCCCCCATTATCAGGCCCCCCACTTCCAAGTCCGGGAACCGACCCAACATGCGCCGCATAAAACCCACATCGTCCCAGTTCGGGGCGTACACGTTGACCAGCACCACCCTCTCCCCTTGCAGCTTACCACTTACCATTACGTACCTACCTCCATTGTCTGTCACAATGCTCGACGCCTCAAACGACACCCCACTTCCCACCAAGATCGCCCCCCCCCCGATTTTTGGCATCCAGCCGTGAATGAAACACCCGACGTACCCACCCCTTCCTCAATCTTACCTGGTCTGCCACCTTCAGGTGTGTCTCCTGGAGCATGACCACATCCGCCTTCAGTCCCTTCAGGTGCGCGAACACCCGGGCCCGCTTAACCGGCCCGTTCAGTCCCCTTACGTTCCAGGTTATCAGCCGGATCAGGGGGCTACCCGCCCCCCTCCCCCGCCGACCAGCCATAACCCCTCCTCGGCCAGCCACGCGCCCCATGCCCGGCCCGTTTCCCACGGCGGCAGAACCCCGTCCCAACCCCCTCTACTAGCTCCAGCTCCCCCTTGACCATACCAGCAGCAACCCGGTCCCCCCCCAGCTAGGACCCCTCCTAGCTGCATTGCTCCCCCTATTGCACTCCCGCAAGTCAGCTGACTCCTACTGACCCCGGCCACTCCCACCTCACCTTCGACTCCTCCCATTGTGGGACTCCCCCTCCCCCTCCATTACCCACCAGCAGGCTCTCCCCTCCCCCTTTCATCCCAAGAGCGGGAAAAAACCCGCGCTTCCCTGCCCCTGCCCCGGCCCCGCCCCCTCCAGCCATCAGCGTGGGAAAAAGCCCACGCTTTCCACCCACCCGGCCCCGCCTCCTCTGGCGCAGCTCCTTTTCCAGGCCCAGTCCCCTCACCCCCGACTGGAGCCTCCCCCTCCCCCACGGGGCCCCATCCCCCCCCTACCGGCCATCCACCCCCTACTCCGTTTATTTGCCCCCCTCCAAGAGCCCACCCGACAGACCCAACCAAAACTGTGCCCAACCCACCCTAACCACCCACACCGAACCAAAAAGAAACAAGAACAAAGAACCCCCTCTCAAAATGTAACACAACAATCCCCGACCATCCCTACGCCCCACCCCCCATCCCGACCCTCAGTTTGTGTCCAGCTTCTCGGCCTGAACAAAGGCCCACGCCTCCTCAAGGGACTCAAAATAATGGTGCCGGTCCTTGTAGATGACCCACAGACGCGCTGGCTGCAGCATGCCAAACGTCACCCCCTTCCTGTGCAGCGCCGCCTTCGCCCAATTGTACCCGGCCCTCCTCTTCGCCCCCTCCGCGCTCCAGTCCTGATATATTCGAACCTCCGCGTTCTCCGAACTGCTGCTCCTCGCTTTCTTGGCCCACCTGAGTAAGCACTCCCGATCAGCGAACCGATGAAACCGCATCAACACTGCCCATGGCGGCTCGTTAGCCTTGGGCCTCCTCGCCAGCACTCTATGGGCCCCTTCCAGCTCCAGGGGCCCCTGGAAGGACCCCGCTCCCATCAACGAGTTTAACATGGTGACCACATAGGCCCCCACGTCTGACCCCTCCGGGAGACCCAGGATCCGCAGATTCTTCCGCCTCGATCGATTCTCCATCTCCTCGAACCGTTCCTGCCATTTCTTGTGGAGCGCCTCGTGCGCCTCCACCTTTACCGCTAGGCCCAAGATCTCATCCTCGTTATCTGAGATCTTTTATCGGACCTCGTGGATCGCCACCCCTGGGCCATCTGGGTCTCCAGCAGCTTATCAATAGAAGCCTTCATCAGCAGCGCTGGATACCCTCCTGCTGCTCCTGCGCACACTGCATCCACGCTGCCTGGTCCCTGCCCGCCGCCATCTTACTCTTTCCTCGCACTTTCTTTGGCTTCACCGCCACTTTTTTAGTCGTCCCGCTCCTGGTCCAAGCCATGCACTGTTGGGGGAATGTTGCAGTCTTCTTCCCACTTCGGGAAATGTCGAACAAATGCTGTTGGGGACCCTGAAAAGAGCCCAAAGGTCCGTTCCAAGCGGGAGCTGCCGAATGTGTGACTTAGCTCTGCATAGCCGCAACCGGAAGTCTGACCTGCTGAAAGTTAAGGCACTGTTATTTCTCTTTTCCAGGATGCGCAGGAGTTTTTGCGCTGTTTGATGGATCAGCTTCATGAAGAGTTGAAGGAACAAGATATGGAACATGTTGAAGATTCCCTCTGTGTGACCATGGAAGAGCAAATGGAAGAGGAAAACCAGTCGGACAATGAATTTCAGTCTTGTGATTCATGTGCTGGCAGCGACAAGGCTGATCCTGAGACCAACTCTAAGATGCCAACAGAAGACTGCACGGAGGCAGAGATGCTGGTGCATGAAGAAATGAAGCACCGTTTGTCAGCTAAAAGCTGGCAACGAGAGAGGAGCCTGCTTCATAAGCTTTATAGGCCCACCTCCAGAGATGATTTGGATAAAGACATGGATACTTCACCAGGTGCTGATCAAATGGTAGACTGTGATGGGACAGTCAAAGTGCAGATACAAAGCAGGTTACCAGGTAACCGGGGTACTGTATACATTGTGAAAATATCATATTCTCCTGTTTGTGCAAAGCAGTTATTAATCTTTCGTTTAAAGTTGGATAATCCTGCCATTCAAAACCAGAGGACTCCTGATTCAAAAATGAGTGATGACTCGAGATTCTGGTTTTAGTTGTTTGGTGTTTATCTTGTTGACCAAAGTTGTGCCCTTTGTCTAGTAGAGGAATGCTTTTAAACATTCTGCTCAAGTGTGCTAACTCAAAAGATGTAGAAAATGGCAAGGGGGACTGGGAGGACTTGAACACACAGGCAGGTGGCAGCTGCAGTTTAATGGGACTGAGGGCATTAGTCCTCTTTGGGATGAAAAGAAGGATTGGGAATATACCACCAACAGAGAAATACTGCAGGTAATGTAAGAACAATGGTTTATGTATCTAATATTCTGCACGTGCACGTAGGGACACATATACCATAGCACAAGCCAATAGCAATTTGTTTTAGAAATAGGTACAATTTTTAAAAAAATGTTAAGTGCATACAAAATCTCAGGCCAGAGTATAATGTGCCCTCTATAGAAATGACATTGTAGTTTAACCACAGGGTGTGTTTGCAGTGTAGAGAAACCAAGATAATGCATGGGATGGGAAAACAATAAGCATTAGGAGAAACTTGAGATCCTGGGACTATTTCTACTGGAGAAGGTTGAAATAAGATTTACTGAAGAGCTTTGATAGTAAATGAGGAAAAATTGTTTCCTCCTGATGAATCGATAACGAGGAGTCATCAATTTAAATTGTTGTCAAAAGCGAGTGGCACAGTGGTTAGCACAGCTGCCTCACAGCGCCATGGAGCCCGGCCTTGGGTCACTATCTGTGTGGAGTTTGCACGTTCTCCCCGTGTCTGCGTGGGTTTCCTCTGGGTCCTCCGGATTCCTCCAACAGTCCAAAGATGTGCACATTAGATGGATTGGCCATGATAAGTTGCCCCCAAGTGTCCAAAAGTTAGGTGGGGTTACGGGGTTGGGGTTGGGGTGGGGGAGTGGGCCTCGGCAGGATGCTCTTTCAGAAGGTGCAGACCCGATGGGCCGAATGGCCACCTGCACTGTAGGGATTCTATGAGGAGAATTTTCTTTAGATCACGCGATCTGAGCATTTTTAGAGTATTTGGGCCAAGGAGTAGTACACCTTATAAAGAAAAGATGGTTAAAAGGAGGGACAGACACAGAGCCATGGGGTGAGAGCAGGGCAGTGGAATTAGTTTTGATTTCCTCTGGCTGAATAACCACTCTCTGCTACTAATGTCCATTCGTCAACAGTGAATGACCGATGATTGCTGGTAACGGATGAAAATTAGATGAAATCTGACTTTGAGTCATATTTGGCACGAGAGAGCTTCCAACTACATATCAGCGCCTTTATGAAGACTGTCCTTTTCTATTTTGCAAAGTCGCTTGACTGCACTCCTGTCTCAGTTCACCTGTTGCTGAAACCCTCCTCCAAGTCTTTATTGCATTTTAGACTTGACTATTCCGATGCAGTCCTGGCTAGCCTCCCATGTTCTACTCTCCGCAAATTTGAGGTCATCCGGAGTTCTGCGACTCGCACTCTTCCTTGCAGCAAGTGCCATTAACCCACTTTCCCTGTGCTTGCTGGTCTGTATTGGCTCACAGTCATAGAACCATAGAATTTACAGTGCAGAAGGAGGCCATTTGGCCCAATGAGTCTGCACCAGCCCTTGGAAAGAGCACCCTACCCAAGACACCTCCACCCTATCCCTGTAACTCCATCCATCCTTTTTGGACACTAAGGGTAATTTATCATGGCCGATCCACCTAACCTGCACATGTTTGGACTGTGGGAGGAAACCGGAGCACCCGGAGGAAACCCACGCAGACACTGGGAGAACGTGCAGACTCTGCACAGACAGTGACCCAAGCTGGGACCCTGGGAGCTGTAAAGCAACAGTGCTAACCACTGTGCGACCTTGCCGCCCTATGAGCAACATTTGGACTTTGAAATTCTCATCTTTGTTTTCAAGTCCCTCCATCTTTCTATAAACTTCTCCAGCTCCACAACCTTCTTGAGATACTTATGCTCACCTTGAGCATTCTCGATTTTAATCAACCCACCAAAGGCGACAATTTCCAGAATGCCCTTCTTAACATTGTATGTCTCCTTCTCGCTTTCCTTCTCTTCCCTTTAAGGTGCTCCTTAAAACCGAGCTCCTTGACCACGCTTTTGGTCATCCACCCTAATATCTCAGCAGGTCGGCAGTGTCCTGATGAAACCTCATTAACACTTTCTGTCTCCACAGGAGCTGTCTGACCTGTTGATTATTTCCAATGTTTTCTGCTTTTAATTACATTTCCAGATTCCGCAGTATTGGTTATTCCGCAGGGACTGGTTTAGCACAGTGGGCTAAACAGCTAACTTGTAATGCATAACAAGGCCAACAGCGCGGGTTCAATTCCCGTATCGGCCTCCCGAACAGGCGCCGGATTGTGGCCACTAGGGGCTTTTCACAGTAACTTCATGGAAGCCTACTTGTGACAATAAGCGATTGTTATTTTATTTTATTTTTATTTGACTTTGCCATAATTCCTCTTCATGTGTCTTAGTGTCAAATTTTATTTCTAACACCCCCATGGCGTGCCTCGATGTTCCAGTACGTTTTTCTATGACTGCAGTGTTTGTGACTGGGATGTTTGAGTGAAATGTTGACATTGTAAGGCCGCAGTTCAAGTTCGTGGATGTTGATGAATGCCTGGTGTATGTTTTATGTGTCATGTTTTGCACATCTTACCCAATGAGCACTGAAATACACAGAGAGAAATCTCAACTGAGAGATTGTAGGCCGATGAAACATAAAGAAGTTTGGGTTTTAAGAAAGGAGGCATAGAGTAGAAGAGACAAAGTAATACGTTTGTGCAAAGTTAGGCCACAGCTGGAGTACTTTCGAGGGTTATGTGTGCTCCTGGTGTGAAAAGGATGTCATAGCCACAGAGAGTGTAGATTTACCAAGATGATACTGGGGATGGATAGCTAACGAGTTATATGAATGCTCCCCTTGACATGGAATTTCACACGGCAGAATAGTTAGTGTGGAATTGATTTCAAAATGATTTTTATGGTCTCATTTCATTAAAGCAAATTTACAAATTGGTGTGGGGTGGGGGTGGGGGGGGGGGGGGGCTGTTGCAGGGGATGAAATGAGAATCTGAAACATGGAAAATGTACACCATGTCCGAGAATCTCTCAGTCTCCAGGGAAATTCACGAATAAAAGTTCTGCCCACTTGATGTGGAGGGCACGCTTTCCGATAGGGCCCCGCCCCATTTAAATGATTAAGCACAGAATTCTGGTGTTGATTTATTTTTGCTGGACTAGGTAGAACCACTGTGCTCATTAAAGGAGTGATTCCAGGGCTAAGTGTGGAAGGGATCTCAGCACCTAGTGACGGGTGTACTTTTGCCAGTATTGTATTGCTGCCTTATGGTCTAAACTGGAGTGTCCAGATCTGGTCCCTGTTCGTGGGTGGGGTTGATGAAGGTTTTGAGTGATCAGTGGAACATTATTTGGGTTATTGATGCACTTTGCTGCTCCTGCCCATGGTTCCTATTATTTGAACAGGAAGAGCTGGAAAAATGCAGCAGCTCCGGCAGCACATGTGGAGAGAGAAACCGAGTTAACTTTCCAGTCCAGTATAACTTTTCAGAGCAGTTCTCTCTCCACACATGCTGCCAGACCTGCCGGGTCTGTCCAGCACTTTCTGTTTTTATCTCCGTTCAGCAGCATCCACAGTATTTTGGTTTCATTGCTACTATTTGAAATTCACAGGCAATTTATTTTCATTGAGAACTGAACTCATGGTCAGGGTCATCCGCGTCAGGATGAGATATTTTGTGTCACCTATCCTTGATTTGTGGGCTCCCTTCCAGAAATTTACCAGGTCTGTTTTGCGTCGCTGAGCCCGGACGGTATAGAGTCTAGTCGGGTGGAAGCAGATTAATTGAGTTGCAGAGGTCAGCACAAATCAGACATACTAAGCTTACCAGCAATTCTCCAATATGTGTTGCCTTCCAGGCATAAGGCTTCACTCAATAGGAACAAAACATGATGGATCTAAAAAAAAAAACTGCATCCAAAAACTCTACATTTCATTCGTTCAGATAAGCCTAACATTTGTAGCGTCCTAGTATTGTGTTAACCCCACAATGATGTCTCCGGCATGCAGTCACACCGTTCCTTTGTGCTGTTGTTGAACAAGTAACAGCCGATCAACAGTAATGACATAACTGAGCCAAGTCTGACACCGTTCACTTCGCCATTAAATTAAATTGACTGCAGGGCGGCACGGTGGCGCAGTGGGTTAGCACTGCGGCCTCACGGCGCCGAGGTCCCAGGCTCGATCCCGGCTCTGGGTCACTGTCCGTGTTGAGTTTGCACACTCTCCTAGTGTTTGCGTGCGTTTCGGCCCCACAAACCCAAAGATGTTGGATTGGCCACGCTAAATTGCCCCTTAATTGGAAAAAATGAATTGGGTACTCTAAATTTTAAAAGAAAACAAAAATAAATAAATTGACTGCGCATTTCACATTTGTATAACTTGACTCCTGCACGTAAACGGTCACCCGACTAAGAGCAGTGAGATACATGAATAGCGTATAATTGACTGTGGGATACAGTATTGAGACCCCTTACAGGGCAATCAGGCTTGTATGGATTTGGTTCGATAGCGTTGGAGCACAGCTCCAACATGGGTTCACCTGAGTTTAATAAAGTGCGGAATGTTTCTTTTGTTTTTTTGTGTACGGGGTGCAGTGCCGTGCTTGCAGTGGGCAGCCGATGGCACTATTCCGGTGCTGCTGGCTGAAAATAGCCCTGCATGATTATTGATCTCTGGCTGGCTGTGTAATATTAACCACAGACTTGGACAGCATGTTGCCTCATCGACTTTCCTGGATTGCTGCTGTGCAACCTGAATGGTCATTTACTTCAGACACCAACAGATATGATTGTGTCTTGCTAGCCATTACTTCTCTTCCTCCTTTCTAGAATATTGATTCCAGAGCTGCTGAAGTCTCTGCACAATGTTTTGCATTGTTGGAACCTTCAATCAGCACAGGAAACATTTTCCCCAACATACACTTGCTGATGCTACCACCACATCAGTAATGTATTTCCTTGCCCTGTTCCTATACCTTTTTTAAATTTAGAGTACCCAATTGATTTTTTTTTTTAGATTGGATTGGATTTGTTTATTGTCACGTGTACCGAGGTACAGTGAAAAGTATTTTTCTGCGAGCAGCTCAACAGATCATTAAGTACATGGGAAGAAAAGGGAATAAAAGAAAATACATAATAGGGCTTGGAATTAAATTTTAAAAGATTAGAACGAGTATAAGTTAAGTAAAAAGTGGATCTGTTGGGGAGAGCTCGCAGAGAGTCGCCTAGCTCCGGCGCCATCTTCTGGGACAGAGCCAATTAAGGGGCAATTTAGCGTGGCCAATCCACCTGACCGGCACATCTTTGGGTTGTGGGGGTGAAACCCACGCAGAGACGGGGAGAATGTGCAAACTCCACATGGACAGTGACCCAGGGCCAGGATTCGAACCGGGTCCTCAGCGCTGTAGACAGCAGTGCTAACCACTGTACCACGTGCCGCCCCCTGTTTCTATACCTTTTCATGTTTTCTCTTCAAAATGCTAATCAAATTCCCTCTTAAACATTTTGATTCAGTATCCATTTACCCTAATGCCCAAATTATTCTTGACATTAAGAAAAGGTTCCTTCTAACATCTCCTTTAGGTGGCACAGTGGCTAGCACTGCTGCCCCACAGATCCAAGGACCCGGGTTCAATTTGAGTCTCGGGTGACTGTCTGTGTGGGGTTTGAACTTTTTCCCCGTGTCTGCGTGGTGAGTTTCCTCCAGATGCCCCAATCTCCTACCACAATCTAAAGATGTGCAGGTTAGGTGGATTGGCCATGATGAAATTGATCTGTAGGTTAGGTGGAGCCACGGAGATAGGGTGGGGAGTGGGCCTAGGTAGGGTGCTCTTTCAGAAGGTCAGTGCAGACGCGATGGGCCGAAAAGCCTCCTGCTGCACTGTAAATTCTATGTTCCCTTTGAACTTCTCGTTCCAATCCCATTGCTTCCTATTGCTTTAATATTGATATTGCAAATTATCCACAAACCCAACATTTTGAATGCAAACTTTAGATATTAACATCGCCTGAGTTTTCAACTTGGTTACTTATCAATAACACCACTCACAATTCTACTGCCCAGAATGACAAGGAAAGCAGGTTTATAATGGAATGGCATCCCCCCCAAGTCATGACCAGCTGTAATTTGTATTGAGTCTTTTAGAGAGCTTTTAACATAGTAAAATGTCCCGAGCGGCTTCATGGGTTATCTGACCAAGTCGTTGAAAGAAATAATGGAACAGATGACCAAAAGCATGGTCAAAAGGAGGTGAAGAGGGATGGAGCGGTTTATGGGGGGAATTTTGTAGCTTGGGCCCACGTAGCTCGAGGCACAGCTGCCAGTAGTGGCCAGGCTTGGGCATGTATCACCGTTGCTTCATCTGTGTCTCAAGGTAACTGAGTGTTTCTGGCCAAAAATTCTATTTACTGCACTTGGGGAGTTTTCTTTCCATGTGCTATCCTTTCAAAGCTGCCCATCAGGTGAGTCCTCTTCAACTGCATTTGCCACATATCTGTCCACCCACTAACCTGCTTTGTATCTCCTGCAGTCTTTCAAATTCTGTCTCTGCCTTCACCTTTGGGTCGTCAACAAAAGTTTAATATTCCTTCTATGCTCATCTCCAAATTATTTTATCAAGAGCAAAATCTAATTTCTGGAGTATGGCACTGACTTCAGGGTATAGTCAAAATACTTGTTTCAAGTACAGTGCAACTAAGGCACATTTTTCTTTATAGAAGTTGCCTCTGATGTGTCAATACGCAGTCCCTCAAGACCCAGCAGTCCTATGTTCGATGAAATGGCGAATTCAAGGCTGTCCAGCAGTCCACCCAGATCCACTTCAGTGTGGGGAGGTCTTGTTTCCTCACATAAAAAAGGTATGCCTTGAGTTGAAAATCGTAACAAATGTCACCGCCAGTGTGTGGGATCACAGTGTGCTGTGGTGCCGAGCTGTACAAACCCAAAGATTCCAGGTTCTCCAGATGAGCTGGTTTCATCTCCGGGAATAATTGGTGATCCGCAAGTTTGCGTTGTGGCAAAGGAAATTGAATGAGGCTCCCAATGCTAATCCATCGGACATGGTTGTGATAATTGTAGAGCCTTATTTTATTCTTCATGGGATGCCTGCATTAATGTCCAGCATTTGTTGCCCATCGCTAATTGCCTTTGAGAAGGTGGTGGTAAACTGGCTTCCTGAACCGCTGCTGTCCCTGTAGGTACACCCGCAGTGCTGTTAGGGAGGAAGTTCCAGCATCTTGACCCAGCAACAGTGAAGGAACAGCGATATATTTCCTAGTCAGGATGG
Organism: Scyliorhinus torazame; assembly: GCF_047496885.1. Classification (NCBI taxonomy): domain Eukaryota; kingdom Metazoa; phylum Chordata; class Chondrichthyes; order Carcharhiniformes; family Scyliorhinidae; genus Scyliorhinus; species Scyliorhinus torazame. The sequence goes on from NC_092713.1 coordinate 21,307,636, forward strand.
CGGGTGGCTTAGAGGGAAATGTCCAGGTGATGGTCTGCTGCCCTTGTCCTTCTAGGTGATCGAGGTTGTGGATTTGGAAGGTGCTGTTTCAGGAGGCAGTTGCTGCAATGCATCTTGTGGATGGTACACAAAACTGTCACTGTGCATTGGTGGAGGGAGTCAATGTTTAAGGTGGCAGATGGGGTGGTGATTAAGCAGGCTGCCGATGTCGAACCTCTTGGGTGTTGCTGGAACTGCACTCATCCAGTCAAGTCCAGGGTGTTCCATCACACTCCTTGCCCATTTTAGGCTGTGGATAGGCTTTGTGAAGTTGAGGACGTGAGTTATTCTCTGCAGAATTCCCAGGCTCTGATGTGCTGTGGTAGTGATAGTCTTTACACCGTAGTCTAGTTATATGGCTGGTTGAGTTCCTGGTCAATCTTAAGTGCCGTGTTAGTGGGGGGATTTAGTGGCGGTAATATAATTGAATATCAGGAGGAGATGGTTAGATTCCCTCAATGGAGATGCTCATTGTCTGGCACTTGTGTGGCACGAATGTTATTGACATCCCAAGTCGTAATGTTATGTCCAGGCCTTGCTGCTTGCAGGTATAGTTAGTAGCAGTACCTGAGGAGTCATGAATGGGCCTGAACACTGCAATCATTGGTGAACAAGCCCACTCCTGACTTCGATGAAGCAGCTGAAGATGTTTGGGCCTAGAACACTACCCTGACGCACTTGACAAAGATGTCTTGGAGTGAGAATTATTGGCCTCCAAAAATCAGGGCCCATCAGTTTTCCCCTAATTCCCACTGACCTCAGTTTTGCGAGGACAGTTGATGCCTTGATGTCAAGGGTAGTCGCATTCAGCGCTTTAATCTATTTTTGGATCAAGGCTGTAATGAGGTCAGAAGACGGTGGACCTTGCAGAACCAAAGTAGCATTGAGGAGCGAGTTATTTCTGAGCAAGTGCTGTTACATTGTCAACAGCAACTCCCTTCACTTTGCAGATGATGGAGTGTAGACTGAAGGGGAGGTAATTGGCCAGATTAGATGCTAACACTCAAGAGGTTCATGAGAGCTATTGACACTTGTGAATTGTACCCCATTGTGACGTTTGTTTCTTTAGGACAGGATGAGAGGCAATCAGTCATTTCAGTGCTAACCTCAGCATGTGTTCTAATTTAATCCCTACATTTCAGAATAAATAATAGAGAAGGTCCACAACATGTATGTTTATTCAGCAGTGATATTCAGCAGCTTCGCTGGATTGGCCATGCTAAATTACCCCTTATGTACCAAGGTTAGGTGGGGTTACAGGGATAGGGTGGGGGAGTGGGCCTACGTAGGGTGCTCTTTCAGAAGGTCGGTTCAGACTCGATGGGCCAAATGGCGTTCTGCACTGTATGGATTCGATTTCTATGCTTGGCATCGTGAGTAGCATTGCTAACTTAAATTAGAGGCAGTTTTCTGCTGGGTGGCCATGTGCACTGTGGATCTGGTGTGCCACTGGCCAAGGTCGTCTTCATGGGGACTGTGGAGACTTCCTTCTTGCCGTCTGTGCTGGATTTTGAACCCAGATGCCAGAAGTGAAAGGGGAAACTTTCTGAAACTTAGTCACTCGTTACCCAATCAAAGCAACTGGAATAAAGAGTCTGATCCTTTATTTATATGTGCAATTCCTGAAAGCATTTTGAAATAGAATTCCTTTCCATTGACATTCTTTTCATATTTGCTTTCTACTTTTTAGTTGCCTCTTTCACGCCTCTTAAAAAAAGAAAGCAGGTGAAGTACAGAAGTGTCATCTCCGATGTCTTTGACGGCATTATTGTCAGCTCAGTGCAGTGTTTGACCTGTGATCGGGTAAGTGTGCAACTTGTAGCAACTGGCAGCTTCTGCTTAACAGTATTGAATTTGGTAAGTGTGTTTGCAGCATGTAGCCTTTCTCAGCTTGGAGGGATTCAATTCTAATGGACCTTGTGCTTCTCTTTCACCAGTTTTTGTTAGTGTTCTTTTGACAATAACAGACTGAATACCTCTTGCCAGCTTTCCGCATATCCCAATTTATCTACATTCAAAACACACCGCTATATTCCCGCATATCAATGAATTAGTGAGGTGGCGGGAGTGAGGTGGTGAGTTGGGAGTGACGTGGAAAGGCGGGAGGGGGCGGGAGTGAGGCAGCGAATTGGGAGGGGGGGTTGGGAAGGTGGTTGGGAAGGGCAGCACGGTGGCCTAGTGGTTAGCACAGCTGCCTAACGGCGCTGAGGTCCCAGGTTTGATCCCGGCTCTGGGTCACTGTCCGTGTGGAGTTTGCACATTCTCCCCGTGTCTGCGTGGGTTTCGCCCCCACAACCCAAAAAAGTGCAGAGTAGGTGGATTGGCCACGCTAAATTGCCCCTTAATTGGAAAAAAATAATTGGGTAATCTAAATTTTTTATCAATTGCCCCTTAATTGGAAAAAATAATTGGGTAATCTAAAAAAATTTTTTTAAAAGGGAAGGGGGTTGGGAGTGAGGCAGCGAGGGAGGGGGCCGGAATGAGCTGGCTGGACGGGAGTGAGGCAGCGAGGTGGGAGAAGAGAGGCGGGAGTGAGGCGACGAGGCTGGAGTGAGCTGGTGAGGAGTGAGGGAGGTGGGTTGGAGTGAGGCAGGGGAGGGATTGAGGAGGCGAGGTGATGAGGGGTGAGGGAGGTCTCATTGTTTGGAGCAATTGAAGATTTGTCTTTCTGTGCTCTTGAGATTCCAATTTTAAAATTCCATTCGGCTATCCTCCTAGCCCTTTCCAATCTGCCCTTTCTCTATGCTCTCTCAAATTTATCTTCAAATAATTATCTATTTCTTAAGTTCTCTGGTGGATTTCAGTCATAGAGTTTTACAGCAGGGGAACAGGGCTTGGCCATCCCGTCCATGCCGACCATCAAGCACCTAACTATTCTAATCCCATGTTCCAACTCTCGGTCCTTAGCCTTGTCTGCTCTGGCATTTCAAGTGCACGGCTGAATACTAGAAAGCTGTGAGGGCTCCTGCCTCTACCACCCTTCCAATCAGTGAGTTCCAGATTTCAACCACCCTCTGGGTGAAAAAGGTTTTGTTCACATCCCCTCTAAACTTCCTGCCCATTACCGTAAATCTATGCCCCTTAGTCATTGACCCTCCACTAAAGGGGAAAGTACCCTCACTATGTCCCTCATAATTTTATACACCTCAATCATGTCCCCACGTCAGCTTTCTCTGCTCAAGTGAAAATAACCCCAGCCTATCCAGTCTCTCCTGATAGCTGAAACGCTCCAGCCAACATCCTGGTGAATCTCCAGGATGTGAATCTCCTCTGCACCCTCTCCAGTGCAATCACTTCATTCCTACAGTGAGGTGACCAGAACGGCTCACAATCCTCCAGCTGTGACCTAACCTGCGTTTTATACAGCTCCAACATAACTTCCCTGCTCTTATATTCAGTGCCTTGGTTAATAAAGGCAAGAATCCCATAAGCCGACTTAACCACCTTATCTACCTGTCCTGCTGTCTTCTATGAGATCTGTGAACCTGCACACCAAGGTCCCTTTGATCCTCTGTACTTCCTCGCATCCTACCATTCATTGCATGGGCGTGATTCTCCGACCCCCCCACCGGGTCGGAGAATCGCCAAGGGCCGGCGTGAATCCCGCCCCCGCTGTGTCGCGAATTCTCTGTCACCGGAGATTCGGCGTGGGCGGGAATCGCGCCGCGGCGGTCGGCGGGAATCCCCCGGCGATTCTCCGGTCCGCGATGGGCTGAAGTCCCGCCGCTGTCAACCCACGCCAGCCGACGGTGATTGAACCACCTTTGGGATGGCGGGACACGGCGGCGCGGGCAGGCTCCGGGGTCCTGGGGGGGCGCGGGGCTATCTGGCCCCAGGGGGGGTGCCCCCACGGTGGCCTAGCCCGTGATCGGGGCCCACCGATCCGCAGGCGGGCCTGTGCTGTGGGGGCACTCTTTTCCTTCCGCCTTCACCATGGTCTCCACCATGGCGGAGGCGGAAGAGACCCCCTCCACTGCGCATGCGCGGGGATGCCGTGAGCGGCTGCTGACGCTCCCGCGCATGCGCCGCCTGGCAAAGTCAGTTTTGTGCCAGCTGGCAGGGCACCAAAGGCCTTTCCCGCCAGCTGGCGGGGCGGAAATCAGTCCGGCTCAGGCCTAGCCCCTCAAGGTGAGGGCTCGGCCGCTCAAGATGCGGAGACTTCCGCACCTTTGGGGCCGAGCGATGCCGGACTGATTCGCGCCGTTTTTGGCGCCGGTCGGCGGACATCGCGCCGATATTGGAGAATCCCGCCCCATACTCCCTTGTCTCGTTTTTACCACTGTTTCTATCAGGGCATCTTGTGTGCCAAAGACTCTTTGTCTTAACAAAATAACCTCTTGTTTCGTTCTTTAACAATCTTAAATTTCTGCCAACACAGGATAGCACGGTGGCACAGTGATTAGCATTGTTGCCTGCGGCGCTGAGGACCCGGGTTCGAATCCCGGCTCTGGGCCACTGTCCGTGTGGAGTTTGCACATTCTCCCCGTGTCTGCGTGGGTTTCGCCCCCGCAACCCAAAAAATGTGCCGGACAGGTGGATTGGCCACGCTAAATTGCCCCTTAATTGGAAAAAAATAATTGGGTTCTCTTTATTTATTTTTTTAAATTCTGCCAACACTAAACTGGGTGGAATTGTGAGTGGTGAGGAGGAAGTAAAGAGGCTTTCCAAACATTTGAAACAAATTGAGTGAGTGGGCAAATAAATGGCTGATTCAGTATAACATGGATAAGTGTGAATTTATCCAATTGGGTAGGCAAAACAGAATGGCAGAGTATTATTTAAATTATAGCGTGGGAAATTGTGATGTACAAAGGAAGATCTGTTGAGCTGCTCGCTTATCCTACAGATCTTAATGATCTGTTGAGCTGCTCGCAAAAAAATCCTTTTCACTGTACCTCGGTACACGTGACAATAAACAAATCCAATCCAATCCAAGATATGAACAGGAGTAAGCCATTCAACCCATATCGGCTGCTCACCATTCCATATGGCCATGGCTGATCGGATACATAGAACAGTACAGCACAGTACAGGCCCTTCTGCCCACGATGTTGTGCCGACCACTTATCCTAATCTAAGATCAACCTAACCTACATCCCTTCAATTTACCACTGTCCATGTGCCTGTCCAAGAGTTGCCTAAATATCCCTCATGACACTTGACACCACCACCTCTGCTGGCAGTGCATTCCACGCATCCACCACTCTCTGTGTAAAGAACCTACCTCTGACATCTCCCCTATATCTTCCTCCAATCACCTTAAAATTATGTCCCCTCGTAACAGCCATTTCCGCCCTGGGGAAAAGTCACTGGCTATCCACTCTATCTATGCCTCTCATCACCTTGCACACCTCTATCAAGGCACCTCTCTTCCTTCTCTCCAGTGAGAAAAGCCCTAGCTCCCTCAACCTTTCTTCATAAGACATGCTCTCCAGTCCAGGCAGCATCCTGGTAAATCTCCTCTCCCTCTAGCCCATACATGTCCATGCCCCCTCTCCCTTTGTTGAGCAAGCTTTTTGAGGGACATGCAAGGTACAACGAGCTTGTGGGGCTGAATGGCCCATGTTCCTCGAGTGCCCAAACTGCAATTAGTATTCTAATTGATCTAATTTGCATCAGTTTTGCATTGCATCTTTAGTTTTTGTACTGTGTCCACCCATTGATATAACCGAGGATCACCGCTGTATTTTTCTTTTATGTACGGTTTTATCAACTGGTTTTGCTCAGAATTGCAGACCATCTAATGTCCAATTCAAAAGTGTTCATTCCACCTCAGAGATTCACCCTGCGAGTAACCATGGATACACTCTGCCCTTAAACTAACTATTTAACTGGGCCCCCTCCACTGAAGAATAAGTCGGAAACCTTAAATTCTGAGACCTGAAAAGCGAACACTAGTCCAAACCGTCTGTGAGCCTGCTGATTTGAGTGTGGGAATCCACTCCCTCTGTTTTGTATAAGATTGCTTTTAATTAGAGGGACTGGATATATTTAATCAAACCAATAATTATCCTCGTTCAGACTAAATTGAGCTAAAATCTAAACACTTGGGTGGAACAGATGGATTTAGTCCTTTGCTGTAAACTGTGTAATTCCTGTATTGTAAATAATCTGGATTCTCCTCGGCCAAACCTTTTTATTTATACATATCTATTTCAATAATTGTGAAGTGGGTGGCCACTCAACCTAGAAGCAGTTGGATACCATCACTCAGCAGGCTTAAGAATGGCATTTGAGGTACCTTAATAGTATTACAATGATCATGAATTTGGGGTTGAGAGTTCCTGTTGATGTGACCCAGGGAGAGCTGTGAAGTGGGATTAAGGGATTTGATGCATGATATATACAGTCACCACACATACTGTAATCTGCTGCTCAATTTTGCATACAGTCACAGAATCTGTGATATTGCTGGTTTCTAAGCAGTCATTTGCCCTTGGGACAGCTTGGCACTGATGTTGATGCTACTTGTGGAAGGGGAAGGAAGTGTTTGATTGCTCACCATAAAATCCACTGTGAATTCTGTTTGTAAATTTATTTTGTTACTCATTTTTACGGGATGTGGGCGTTGCTGGCTAGGCCAGCGTTTGTTGCCCATCCCTAATTGCCCTTCAGAAGGTGGTGCTGAGTTGCCTTCTTGAACCGCTGTAGTCCATGTGGTGTAGGTACACCCACAGTGCTGTTAGAAAGGGAGTTGCAAGATTTTGAGCCAGAGACAGTGTGGGAATGGTGATATATTTCCAAGTCAGGATGGTGAGTGACATGGAGGGCAATTTCCAGGTGGTGGGATTCCCAGGTATCTGCTGCTCTTTTCCTTCGAGCTGGTAGTGGTCGTGGGTTTGGAAGGTGCTGCCTAAGGAGCCTTGGTGAGTTCCTGCTGTGCCTCTTGTAGATGATACACACGGCTGTTACTGTGCGTCAGTGGTGGAGGGAGTTAATGTTTGTAGAAGGAGTGGGAGTCATGCGGTGCTGCTTTGTCCTGGTTGGTATCAAGCTTTTTGAGTGTTGTTGGGGCTGCACTCATCCAGGCAAGTGGAGAGTGTTTCATCACACTCCTGACTTGTGCCTTGTCAGTGGTGGGCAGGCTTTGGGGAGTCAGGAGGTGAGTTACTCACCGCAGAATTCCCAGCCTCTGACCTGCTTTTGTAGCCACAGTATTTATACAGCTAGTTCAGTTCAGTTTCTGGTCAATAGTAACCCCCACAATGTTGGTTGTGGGGGATTCAGTGATGGTAATGCCACTGAATGTCATGGGAACTGGTTTGATTCCCTCTCATTACGGGGCAGCACGGTAGCCTTGTGGATAGCACAATTGCTTCACAGCTCCAGGGTTCCAGGTTCGATTCCGGCTTGGGTCACTGTCTGTGCGGAGTCTGCACATCCTCCCTATGTGTGCGTGGGTTTCCTCCGGGTGCTCCGGTTTCCTCCCACGGTCCAATGATGTGCAGGTTAGGTGGATTGGCCATGATAAATTGCCCTTAGTGTCCAAAATTGCCCTTAGTGTTGGGTGGGGTTACTGGGTTATGGGGATAGGGTGCTCTTTCCAAGAGCCGGTGCAGACTCGATGGGCCGAATGGCCTCCTTCTGCACTGCAAATTTTATGAAATCATTAGAGGTGGTCGTTGCCTGGCACTTGTGTGTCGCAAATGTTTGCCACTTGTCAGCCCAAGCCTGGATATTGTCCAGGCCTTGCTGCATTTGGACGTGGACTGCTTCGGTGTCTAAGGAGTGCGAATGGTGCTGAACATTGTGCAATTATCAGTGAACATCTCCACATCTGATGTTATGTTGGAAGGAAAATCATTGATGAAGCAGTCGAAGATGTTTGGGCCTTGAACACTACCCTGAAGAGCTCCTGCAGTGATATCCTGGGACTGAGAATTATATCATACTTAGTGTATAATATATCTTTAAAGCTGTATAAATCATTAAATTCAAAGCTTTAGTAAAGAATGTGTGCTATCAATTAGCATCTCCTTCACCCCCACCCTCCCCATTTCATTTTGGTTGTCCTCCCTGAGCTGTGTCAGTACTGGCAAGCAGTCTACGACCGGAATGGTGCCTTGTTTCTTGGTGGCTGGCAGTTCTAGTGTGTAATTGTGGCATATGTTCATTTCATGTTTTCAGTATTTGCTCTTTCTTTTAACCTATAGTCTTTTTCCTGTCTGGGTTCCTTTGCCTGTAGGTGTCTACCACCTTGGAAGCCTTTCAGGATCTCTCTCTGCCAATCCCGGGTAAAGAAGATCTGGCCAAACTGCATTCCTCCAGTCACCAAATGTCCTTGGTGAAAGCAGGGTCATGCGGTGAGGCATACACCCCACAAGGTTGGATAGCGTACGTCATGGAATACATTAAAAGGTGCGTGTCAAACTAAGGAGAGAGAGAAATAAATAAAGTTACAGCATTTTACATCTGTTTTCCTTCTGTCGGAGCAATGCAGTTGCAACCTTTTGAAATTAATATTTCTGTGTTTACCTTCTGTGTTCCTAGTTGGTTCTGGGGTCCTGTGGTATCTTTGCAGGATTGTCTGGCTGCCTTTTTCGCGAGGGATGAACTTAAAGGTGTGTAAGGATCCTAAATACAATTAAAATACTTCTATTGTTGGGGGCGGGTTGTGGGTAAAGTGTGGAGTGGACATAATGGCCTCAGTACGTTACATTAAATGAAAAAATTGTGTTGTGATTGGCTCAATGGGCAGGTATGTAAAAGCACAGTCCAGCATAGTACTGTGCCCTACAGACTGGAATGTGGATAAACCTGATCATAACCTGCGCTGATCCCATTTGAGGAGGAACTGAGTGTAATGCAATCATAGATTATCATATGATAATCAATCAGCCTTAATGTCTCTGGGGGAAGAGGAAAAAAAAAATCTGTCCTTTTTTCTCCTGCTGCTTGCTATCCAGAGATGCCTGCTGAAAACCTTGTGTGGAAAGTTTGCGTTCTTTTCATTCATTGGATGTACTTCACTAGTAAGGCCAGTATTCATTGCTCGTCCCCAATTCTCCTTGAGGAGATGGCGGTGAACTGTTTTCCTTGAGCGTCTCACTTGGCCATTTCAGAGGTAGCTAAGAGTCAACACATTGCCGTGGGCCTGGTGTCACATGGAGGCCAGACCAGGCAAGAACAGTATATTTTCTTTCACGAAGGTTATTAGTGAACCAGATCACAATTTTTACAACAACCCTGTAGCTTCATGGGCACTATGTACATGTGTTTACATTGGGTCAAGGTGAAATCAAGCTCATTAGAAATTCCTCATTGATCAAGTATCCTGTCAATTCTTGCAGTCAGGGTAGAATCTGTGAGGTCCTTTCAGAGGCATTCGTTCAAAAAGGTTCTGGCAAGGGTACCCTTGGGAGGGAACATTATAGATTGATATAGCTTTACACACTGTTCTTGATTACTGTTCCCTCATGGCATGGACTTGATGGCCTCCTATGCCATAACGACTCTAGGCCGCCTAAAGTTGAGTATTAATTGCTCTTTTTGGCATCAACGAGTGGATGGCAAGATCGGGCAGTTTTCAAAAACTAGGGTGTGATTGTTTACAAATGGCAAACGGGTGGAGGTTTGTTGAATCGCTGTTTTGCTTTGTTTACACATCATTCTATTTATATCCTTTGTAAAATTGTTCAATGATATTACAGGTGATAACATGTACAGCTGTGAAAAGTGTAAAAAGTAAGTACAGTGCATGTTTCTCAATTTATGGTCCAGCTTGAATGATTAGATTCATATTAAACCCCCTCTAAGTGCATCTGTCTAATAATATTCTGACATGTCAAAGTTATTCTGAACTTGGCTCGTCGGTTTTTAATGAGTAATTATCGAGCCATCTTTGGTTGATTATCTGAAGCTTTTTGAATTCATTCTGGGGCTGTGGGCATTTCTAGAAAGACCAAAGTGTAGTTCTCAAACTAGTTGCCCTACAAGTTGGTGGTGTTGGTGGGCTGCCTGTTTGAACCAGTCAGGGTGGTGCGGGTGCAACCCCAATACTGTCAGATAGGCAGTGCCAGGATTTGAACTTGGGCTTTCATGCATTTCCTACACCTTTGTGACCAGAAATATATAGGGTTCATCAGAAAGGAGGGAAACCTGCAAACAAAATTAAAGCAGGACATTCTGGAAACCACAGGAGGTCAGTTAGAACCTGTAAATAGAAAAGCCAGGTTAATGTTGCATTGCCTATGTAACCCTTCATTTGAGCTGAAGATATACCACAACAAACGCAAACAGAAAGAGGAAACAAATGGGGCCAATGAGGGGCATGACTTCATGGCTGCCATTCATCTAGGAGGTACAATAAGAAGAAAAAGCTGCAAGAAACATAAATCTGAAATACAAAGGAAACACTCTCAAAACACACAGTCACCTGCTCCACAACAACTTGAACTGATAAGACACCTTTAATGTAAAACATCCCAAGGCCCTGCAAGGAGCAAGGTTTGACACCAGGCTGCATAAAATAATATTAGGGCAGTTAGCCAAGCGTTTGGTCAAAGACATGGGTTTTAAGGGGCATCTTAAAAGAGGGAAAGGAAGTGGAGAGGTTTATGGGAGGGAATTTCAAAGATTAAGGCCTTGACAGCTGAAGACCTGCATGTGGGCATTTCTGGTAAGCTTATGCCTGGTTGCTCTGAGAAGGTGGTTATGTCCCACCCTCTTAAAACTGCCGGTAGCAGGTTTGACCCCATTGAGAAGCTTAATACACTTGGGGGCAATTTAGCATGGACAATCCACCTAATCTGCACATCTTTGGACTGTGGGAGGAAATCGGAGCATCCGGAGGAAACCCACATAGACACACTGACCCAAGCCGGGAATTGAACCTGGGACCCTGGAGCTGTGAAGCAACTCTACTAACCACTGTGCTACCGTGCCCCCCTCTACAGCCATCCTGCAGTTTAGTGCTGGTCAGCTTTGTAACCTTCTGCTGTAACTCTGGACGGGGACAACCCTGAATCCAGAAAGGAAACTACTTTAGAGCGGCAACTCCATTTATCTACACTAGGAAATGGTCTTTGAAAATTATAGGGTTTTCATAACCTCTGTGTAACTTTTAAACTTTAATGAAGTTGGGTGTACATATGATTTTTAAAAAGCGCAAAAACGCAATGAAAGCATGAATCATGAAATTTCAATACTTTACAGTTTAGATTTCTAGATTTCAACAAAACAGCCATCATTTGTGGCACGTTAGGGCAGCACGGTGGCGACGTGGTTAGCACTGGGACTACGGCCCTGAGGACCCAGGTTCGAATCCCGGCCCTGGGTCACTGTTCGTGTGAAGTTTCCACATTCTCCCCGTGTCTGCGTGGGTTTCACCCCCACAACCCAAAGATGTGCAGGGTAGGCGGATTGGCCACACTAAATTGTCCCTTAATTGGAAAAAATTAATTGGGTACTCTAAATTTTTTTTTTAAATTAAAAATTGTGGTCAACCTGATTATCCAACAGTTAATCTTTCCTCCTATTGTTGCCCTTTGCGATCAGTTTCAACATCATTAACGTAGCATTACAATATTAACATGTTACAAAACCTTGGATTTACGCTTTCATACCTCATTTGCAGCTTGCTTCTAAAATCTGTACAGCCAAAGTTACTGAAGTTTCACGAGGATTTTATAAACACCCTGTATATCTGAAATATTAAGCTCAAGTTAGTGATCATCAAACGAGAGAAGGGTGGCAAAAGAAAAAAAATACGGAACTAATGTGAGGAAGATCTTCACGCAAGACTGACCCATGTAGTTAACTTTGAGATGGGTAGTGAGGGCACAACCCCAAGGGGTCACTTAAGATCTCACCCGCATGTGAGGTAATCACTGTAAGCTCTTATCAAAGGATGAGCAACGATGTGACAAATGGCCTTCCTTTTATCTATAGCCATCTTGCAAACAGACTTCCAGTTAAAGCAGTTGTGGAAAATGTCAGATAAACTGGGACCGGAAGTGATGGGGACAAGCATAGATTGAAGTGATCACGTTTTCCACAGGTTGCCATGGTTCCTGGGCAGTGGGGTATGGAGAATATTTGCGAAGGAAATTCACACCAGGGTTGGATAAATGATTATATTTTGTTGTTCTGTGTGATCGCTTTGGTAGGATCGGCTGAGTGTTTGTGCAAATCTTTCCCTCAGATGACCTGAGTGATAGCCCATCAAACGGTAGATTGTGTGTGGTCTGTGAAAGATCGCACCTTCTTAATTTAGTGCTTTCTTATCTCCGCAACGCACAGTTAATTTAGAACTTCTCTTTATCCAGATTGAGAAATGGAGTGAAATTCTGCAAGGTTCAAAAGTTGCCAGAGGTAAACTTTTTCAATCATAATTTTAAATCCAATGTAAATATAATGATCTTTATTATTGTCACAAGTAGGCTTGCATTACAGTGCAATGAAGTTTCTGTGAAAAAATCCCCTAGTCGCCACACTCCGGCGCCTGTTCGGGTACGCTGAGGGAGATTTCAGAATGTCCGATTCACCCAACAAGCACGTCTTTCGGCACTTGTGGGAGGAAACCGGAGCTCCCGGAGGAAACCGGAGAACGTGTAGACTCCGCACAGTCAGTAACCTACGCCGGGATTTGAACCCGGGTCCCTGGCGCTGTGAAGCAACAGTGCTGACCACTGTGTTCATTATTAAAATTTAGCTAAATAATCCTTTGAATGTTCAGTAATTTATTCTAGGGGATTCTGAGCTGCTCCTTCAGCAAAAGGCTAATCCATGCGATTTCCTTGTTGATTATGCAATTACAGGGATATATTTGTTATACTTTATGAACACAATAGGCACTTATCTGCTGATCAGCAAAGTTGAAGTACCATCCAGTGTCGCTTGCAAACCAGAAATTTCATGGTGCAATCCGACATTTTCCAGTTGGGTGGTACGGTTAGTTCTGCTATGTTGGGAGCGGGGCTTTCAGTGTTAGTGATCTTCCATAAGTCAGGAGGTTGTGGTTTCAATCCCTGCTTCAGGACTTGAACATATAAATCACCTCAGTTTAGATTATCTTGCTGCTTGCTTATGTGGGATCTTGATTTGCACGGAGTATCTGCCACCCACATGTACCAAAGAATTTTAAACTAATTAATTGTATGTGGATCACTTTGTGATCTCAGATTGTAATTGTATGTCTTTTGTTGTAGATTTTGTGCATTCACTTGAAAAGGTTCAGACATGAGCTCATGTTTTCCACCAAAATCAACAGCCATGTGTCATTCCCTTTGGAAGGACTAGACCTTCAACCTTTCCTCGCGAAAGACAGCTCCTCTCAAATCGCGACTTATAATCTTTTATCGGTTATCTGCCATCATGGTACTGCCAGTTGTGAGTATCACGAGCAGCTGTTTTAATGTAATGTCTTATTCTTGACTGGGCTGTTTTGTTGTGGAAGTTATTATGGCACCAAGTTTTTTTAAAAAGTCAAGGCAGTGTACTTTGCTTCAGATGGAATTCTAAACCAAGATCCCATCTGCCTGTTCCAGTGACCCAATTGTGATATTAATTTGTGTGAGCAAGATGGTGGGCACACTTGCTTTCACCCAGAGGGTGAACACTTGAATCATAGAACCCCTACAGTGCAGAAGGATGCCATTCGGCCCATTGAGTCTGCACCGACCGTCTGTAAGAGCACCCTAACCTAGGCCCAATCCCCCATCTTACAATCCCTTATTGGGGCATTTTAGTGTATCCAATCCACCTAACCTGCACATCTTTGGACTGTGGGAGGAAACCGGAGCACCCAGAGGAAACCCACGCATATACTGGGAGAACATGCAAACTCCCCACAAACAGTCACCCAAGGTTGAAATCGAACCCCAGCCCCTGGCGCCGTGAGGCAGCAGTGCTGACCACTGTGCCACCCCAAATACATTGCAGAAAGAATTGCCAGGTATGGTGGTTGAAGCTGGTAGTGTAAAGGAAAGCTGGAGACCATTTAAATTTGTTGGAAGGAGAGGAATTGATGAGTAGGGTGAAAAGTCTCGAAGGTGGAGTTGATCTAAATTCTTGCGGTCAGGTAGGCTATGACTCTTAATCTGCTTGCTGAAAGACTCATTCCATTGCAGTTCCCAGATAGAAGGGAGAGAATATATTTATCACATACCATTTGTGGAGGAATGGTAGCTGCTGCATTTATTGTCAGGTCGTGGATTTCAGGGCTTCCAAGATCCTCAATGCAATAACAACATTAAGCTTTTCTGGCACTGTAGGCCAGTGTCCTGATTCCATATGCGATGATTCAGTTCATCCAGGAGACCTTTACATATGTTTGTGTTTTCCTAACTTCAGGTGGCCATTATACAGCCTATTGCCTAAATGATCTGAATGATCGATGGTTTGAATTTGATGACCAGAGTGTTATGGAAGTGTCGGAATCCACTGTGCAGAATGCGGAAGCTTACGTGCTCTTCTACAGGTAACTCTGCTCCCTTGAAGAAGACTGCTGGGTTTTGCTTTCCATGGATAAGCATGTAGAATTGTGGTCCTGCTTAATAAGAATCGATTTTGACTTATCCAGACCCTGCAAATCACTGGTCCGGCTAGTTTCATGACTTCAAGTTTAACCGTCTGAATTTTAGGCAGCCAAGTCATAACCTCAAACGTTCAATGCAGTCCCATTTGGCTGAGGAAATCTAAGGTGATTTTGTGGTGTAAGCAATGATTCTGCAGTAGCATTTGCACTTTGGTGGGAGGGTTGCAAGGTTCAGTCCTACTCCAGAGACTTGAGCACAAAATCTAGGCCGACACCACCATCTTTGGAATGGCCGCTCTCTCAGATGGTCCTTTCTTAACAGAGCAAGGGAGTTCTTCTGGTGTCCTGATCAACGTTTATTCCTCAACCAGCATCACTGAAACTGATTAGCCCATCGTTATACTGGTGTTTGTGGGAGTTTGCTATGTTTGCTCCTTAACTGACCACTCCTGCTCAGTTGTCCATATGTCCAAAATAATTAATTGACTGGACAGTGTTTATAAGCTTTGCATTTTCCTTCGCATTCCAAACTCCTTTAGTGCAATGTTTTGGTATTTCTTTTGGCTTTGTGTTATGATCAATATAGTGACATCACGATCAAATCTACTGTGAATTTGTCGTTGCTTCCTTCCCTCATCGCCAACTTTTTAAAAATAAAAGCAAAACATGAGTTTAAATGGTCCCGAAAGAAAATATATGTATTGTCAATATACGCTAATTCCACAATTTTAATAATACTAATAATAATCGCTTATTGTCACAAGTAGGCTTCAATTAAGTTACTGTGAAAAGCTCTTAGTCGCCACATTCCGGCGCCTGTTCGGGGAGGCTGGTATGGGAATTGAACCCGTGCTGCTGGCCTTGTCCTGCATTACAAGCCAGCTGTTTAGCCCACACACACGCCCTTCACATCCCAGAAGCCAGCTGCTGCTTAAATGTTTCTGGG
The DNA here is from genome assembly GCF_047496885.1 of Scyliorhinus torazame. Classification (NCBI taxonomy): domain Eukaryota; kingdom Metazoa; phylum Chordata; class Chondrichthyes; order Carcharhiniformes; family Scyliorhinidae; genus Scyliorhinus; species Scyliorhinus torazame. The sequence goes on from NC_092713.1 coordinate 21,323,097, forward strand.
GTATTTGCTTTTACCAAAAACATTGGTCAGTTCCAGGGCGGCACGGTGGCGCAGAGGATAGCACTGCTGCCTCACGGTGCTGAGGACCCGGGTTTGATCCCGGCCCTGGGTCACTGTCCATGTCAAGTTTGCACATTCTCCCCGTATCTGCGTGGGTCTCACCCCCACAACCCAAAGCACGGTAGCATTGTCGTTAGCACAATTGCTTCACAGCTCCAGTGTCCCAGGTTCGATTCCGGCTTGGGTCACTGTGCGGAGTCTGCACGTCCTCCCCGTGTGCTTTCCTCCGGGTGCTCCGGTTTCCTCCCACAGTCCAAAGCTGTGCAGGTTTGGTGGATTGGCAATGTTAAATTGCCCTTAGTGTCCAAAATAGCCCTTAGTGTTGGGTGGGGTTACTGGGTTATGAGGACAGGGTGGAGGTGTTGACCTTGGGTAGGGTACTCTTTCCAAGAGCCGGTGCAGACTCGGGCCGAATGGCCTCCTCCTGCACTGTAAATTCTATGATAATCTATGAAAAGATGTGCAGCGTGGGTAGATTGGCCCGTCTAAATTGCCCCTTAATTAAAAGAAATTTTTAAAAAAATTTGCTGATTTTGCCATTTTTTTTCCATTGGATCTTGTCCAAGTGGAACTGCTTAATTAAAGTAGGATTCTCCATTTGGCTTTTCTACACCGTTTGCATCTTCCTAAACCTATTGGGGGGGGGGGGTGGTCAGTTGGCTGGACAGCTGGTGCGTGATGCGGATCGATGCCAACAGCGCAGGTTCAATTCCCGTACCGACTGAGGTTACCATGAAGGCCCCACTTTCTCAACCTTGTCCCCAGCCTGAGGTGTGATGACCCTCCCAATTAAATCACCACCAGTCAGCTCTCAATGGGGAGAGCAGCCTATGGTCCTCTGAGACTATGGTGACTTTCATTTTCACACTGATTTAAAAATCACAGCAGCATGCGTTAAATCTCTAGAATGGTCCTTTCCCCGTAATAAACTTTGGCAGCGAGCTGACTTGGTTACGCTCATCATACTGGGCTGCCAGTCACGACACTGAAACAATCTTCTTGCATTTTTTTCATTCAAACGCCAAATGTTTGTACAAGACTGTTTTGGAAGTTTGAAGGTTATGAATTTACTGCAGAAGGTCCAGACAATTCAATTTGCAATTTGTTGCGCTGCATGAGGAAGGTAATTGTGAAGTCGACTCACCTAGCAACAATTCAAATTTGACAATGCAAATTCATTAGAATCAGCCACGTAGCTCTGCAGTAAAACTGAACCAATTCATATGCAGCTGCTGTGAATTGGAATGCCTTGAGGGGGGGTGCATAATTAACGTAATCTTCACAAATATAATCCAACTTCCAAAAGAATTTTAAGTTTGAAGTTAAATCAACATGTATGTAGACAGTTATATAAGTGGTGCAGTGCAGCGACATCCTTTTTGCTGCAACCGACAACAATGATGAAAATGATACATGCCGTATTTTAATGCACTTTTAAGGCTCCAAGCACGATCAAGCTTATGATGCCGCAGTTCATAATTCCTCGCCAAAACCCTGAAAGCTCTCCTGATTTAACATCTGCTGTTTAAATTACAAAGCTATTGTTCAGTACAGCGCTAGAGGAAAGGGGGGGGGGGTTATTTTATCCTGTTCTTTGGATATTTTTGTCCATTTGAAATTATTCTCGCAGGCGACCCCAGCATCCGTATTTTCACTTGCCACAACACCTGAGTTTGCAGTGTATCCAGGGACCATCCATTTTCTTCAGCTACAGATTTTGTCATGTGACCTCGCACGATCAGCCATGTCTTCAGAAGCCATGTCTTCAGAAGCCAGGAGAATAACATTACTGAAATGATTAGACTTTGATTTGGGCTTCAATTGGAAATTTGTAGTAAATTAACCGTAAAAGAGTATGTTGATAGTAACAGTTAAATTGAAAAAGGAGCTTCTAATCAAAAATGGATTTGAGCAAGTCACATGTGACGTTTGTGTCGGAATTGAATTTCTCATCGTCCCAGAAAACCATAGGCTGCTCGCCCCTTACAGAGAGCGAGAGAGCTGACTGGCGGTGATTTAACCTGAGGGCCACCACATGTCTGGCGAGGGGCAAGGTTGAGAAGGCGGGGCCTTCGTGGTAACCTAAGCCGTACCGGGAATTCAACCCGCGCTGTTAGCGTCGCTCTGTATCACGAATCAGCCGTCCAGCCAACTGAGCGAACCAACCTCCCAACCAACTTAATAACAACCACTGATAGAAAAATAAATGTACCACAGGAGATAAAAACATTGCTCTTGTAATAGCCCCCACTCGGCCCATGAGGGTATCTTGATTGATATCCCCCTGGGACTGGTGGAATATGAGCTTCCCCTCTAGAGGGCGGAGGCCCACCCTGCTGGGCTCGTAAGAATCCAGTATAAAGGCTGGCCCGGACAGGGACTGGCATGATGGTTGTCCCATCGGGACTGTGCTATGTAAATAATTTGCTGCCGTGGACAGCGTTTATGTGACCCTGATTAAAACCTGCTTTTTCCTGGATCTTAATAGTTCTATATAGAATAGTGCAGCACAAAGGAAATCATTCAGCCCATTGACATGTGGCGTGACAAACTTCAAGATTCAGTTTAGTCTCTTAACAGAAGTGCTTCATATTTATAGCATCCATTTCTTGACTTTTGACCCCTCATTTTGTGTCAAAACAAAGTGAACACTTGACCGTGATAGCATACCCCAGCAGGATCAGTGCTATTTTTGTAGTAGCTGGAAATTAGAAACTTTAGATAAAGCAACTTGGCTGTGACACCGTTGGTATGAAATATCACTCCCGTATGGATTGGTTTCCTGATAAACGTTCAAAATGCGATGCATTTACTGCTGGATTTTGATTCAAACTGAATATAATCCTAAAGATCCCACTATTTAAAGAGCTGGCTATTCTCCTTATCTCCTGGACAACATTCCACCTTCAACCAGAACCTCCAAAAGCAGTGAATCTGCTCATCCATTCCCATTGTTGTTTGCAAGATCTTGTGTGTAAAATGGTTTCACTTCCAAAGTGATGTATGTTATACATACATTCACTCTTTTCACAATTAGGATATAATGTTTAAGAGTATTGAGCATCATTAGAACACATTGTACCAAAATTACAAAATCCCCTTTAAATATCTTTGCTGGAAAGAATTTGCACTGTACTTTTCACAAGGATGTCTCAAAGTACTCTACAGCCAATGAAATACTTTTGAAGTTTGCTGCTATAATGGAAGAAACGCAGCAGACAATTTGCACACGACATGTTCCTCCAAATAGTAATAAGATAATTGGCTAGATCTTTGTGGTACTGATTTGAGGAGTCCACGTTAGTCACGACACTGGGAGAATGCCCTAGCTCTGCATAGAATGGTGCCGCAGGATCTTTTAAATCCACCTGGGGGACAGAACAACGGTCTCTAAAGTCTCATTCGTGAGGCAGAACTTTCTTTCTTTTTTTATAAATTTAGAGTACCCAATTCATTTTTTCCAATTAAGGGGCCAATTAGCGTGGCCAATCCACCTAGCCTGCACATCTTTTTGGGTTGTGGGGGCGAAACCCACGTAAACAGGAGGAGAATGTGCAAACTGCACATGGACAGTGACTCAGAGCCGGGATCGAACCTGGGACCTCGGCGCAGTGAGGCAGAACTTTCAACAATGCAATGCTACCCTGACGTACTGACTTACCATGTTAATTTACATAATGCAGCCCTTAATGCTTAGCAGCTTTGGCGACCGTTGATCTGGATGGAAACAACACTGAGGAAAATTTGTAATTTCTTTAAAATTACTGTGGAATCTGTAATTGTTTTAATAATTTGAAAAGGACTTTAAAGAGTTTGCATCAATTGTAAAGGGATCGGGGCAGCACGGTGGCGCAAGTGGTTAGCACGGTTGCCTCACAGCGCCGAGGTCCCAGGTTCGATCTCGGCTCTGGGTCACTGTCCGTGTGGAGTTTGCACATTCTCCCCGTGTTTGCATGGGTTTCGCCCCCACAACCCAAAGATGTGCAAGGTAGGTGGATTGGCCACGCTAAATTGCCCCTTAATTGGAAAAAATGAATTGGATATTCTAAAAAAAAAAATTTTAATTAAAAAATTGTAAAGGGATCAATTGTAATTTTCTTGGATGAGAAATACTGGTCTGAGACTTGGCAACCCTTGACTTTGAAGCAGTACCACTGTGCAGCCCAGTGAAATTTAAATTCAATACAAAATCTGGAATTAAAGGTCTAATGATGACTGTGAAACAAAGAACAAAGAAAAATTACAGCACAGGAACAGTTCCTTCGGCCCTCCCAGCCTGCACCGATCCAGATCTTCTATCTAAAACTGTCACCTATTTTCTAAGGATCTGTATCCCTCTGCTCCCTGCCCATTCATGTATCTGTCTAGATACATCTTAAATGACGCTATCGTGCCCGCCTCTACCACCTCCGCTGGCAATGCGCTCCAGGCACCCACCACCCTCTGCGTAAAGAACTTTCCACGCATATCTCCCTTAAACTTTTCCCCTCTCACCTTGAACTCGTGACCCCTAGTAATTGTGTCCCCCACTCTGGAAAAAAGCTTCTTGCTATCCATCCTGTCTATACCTCTCATGATTTTGTAGATCTCAATGAGGTCCCCCCTTAATCTCCGTATTTCTAATGAAAATGATCCTAATCTACTCAACCTCTCTTCATAGCTAGCGCCCTCCATACCAGGCACATCCTGGTGAACCTCTTCTGCACCCTCTCCAAAGCACCAACATCCTTTTGGTAATGTGGCGACCAGAACTGTACGCAGTATTCCAAATGTGGCCAAACCAAAGTCTTATACAACTGTAACATGACCTGCCAACTCTTGTACTCAATACCTTTTCCGATGAAGGAAAGCATGCCGTATGCCATCTTGACCACTCTATCGACCTACGCAGCCACCTTCAGGGTACAATGGACCTGAACGCCCAGATCTCTCTGTACATCAATTTTCCCCAGGATTCTTCCATTGACCGTATAGTCTGCCCTTGAATTGGATCTTCCAAAATGCATCACCTCGCATTTGCCCGGATTGAACTCCATCTGCCACTTCTCCGCCCAACTCTCCAATCTATCTATATTCTGCTGTATTCTCTGACAGTCCTCCTCGCTATCTGCAACTCCACCAATCTTAGTGTCATCTGCAAACTTGCTAATCAGACCACCTATACCTTCCTCCAGATCATTTATGTATATCATAAACAACAGTGGTCCCAGCACGGATCCCTGTGGAACACCACTGGTCACAGTTCTCCATTTTGAGAAACTCCCTTCCACTACTACTCTCTGTCTCCTGTTGCCCAGCCAGCTCTTTATCCATCTAGCTAGTAAACCATTGTTGATTGTCATTGGAAAGGAAATTTGCCAGCCTTACTTGGCCTGGCCTACTCGACACGTGACTCCAGGTCCACAGCAATGTGATTGACTCTTAAAATGCCACTCAGTTTGAGGGCAATTAGGGACGGGACACCCACATCCCATGAAAGAATTAAGAAAAATCAATAAACAAAGAACAGCATATTGTGGAACTATGCCGGGAGTGATGCAAATGCTTTTTAAAATTCATTTACGGGATGTGGGTGTCACTGGTCAGGCCAGCATTTATTGCCCATCCCTAGTTGCCCTTCAGAAAGTGGTGGTGAGCTGCCTTGAACCAACAGCTTTTGGCTGCAAAAGAAATACCTTTGTATTGACTGTTTAAAATTCAATTTACCTCTTTATTTCAAATATCACTTGCCTGGTAATTCATGTTGAATTTGCATTAGTTCTGATTCGTGTTCAAGTAACAGCGACAAAAAGTGGAGTCTTAATGGTAATTTCTCCATTTGGGGGTCATGCAGTATGTCCCCATGAGGATTGTAACAAACTATTGATTATTTTTTGCTTCTGAATATAGATTATTCCTACCCTGAGGGAAGCAGCTTGCAGGAAAGTTGAACATTTTGTTCGCGAGGTAGAATGACGTTAGCAATCCTGATAAAAATCTATTACTCCAAGCCTGCAACATTTTTCCATTTTGCCCAGTTAAAATGTCACTAGGATTTGAGTCCGGTGCCGGTGTTGGGCGGGGATGTTGGAAGGTAGGGTGTAGTGGAGAGGGGAAAGAATGCAAGCACAAGAGTTGTTTTTAAAATATCATGATTTATTGTTTTGAAGTCTGCTTCCTGAAAGGTGGATGGAAGTGATAGTAACTTTCAAAGGACTAAGCTGAAGGAGAAATATTTGTCTGATGTGATAGTGAAAGAGTAGGGACATTGCACTAATTGAATAGCTGGAGAGCTGACACAGGCACAATGAGCCATGACCTCCATCTGTGCTGAAGGATTCCAAGACTTTTTCTCCAAGAATGAGTTGTGTCTAGTGAGAGGACATGATGCAGAGGTACCATCTGATGGTGCGTGTCTCATTATGGAACAATTTGAGCCACCCCCCACCCCCCCCATTTTTTTTGCACAGAAACCAAAGATATTGGTGATATTACTCCAGGAAGAGGATACAGCAATTCTGCAGTGGGGTCAATAGGAATTCAGCTCCCGCAAATTTTCAGTGCATTGTCTTGTCATTTTTATTTGGCAGGAAAAGCAGTGAGGAGATGCAGAAAGAAAGACAGAGAGTAACTCATCTACTGAATATGATGGAACCTAGCCTGCTTCAGTTCTACATATCGCGCCAGTGGCTGAACAAATTCAAGACTTTTGCTGAGCCAGGCCCCATTAGTAACAATGAGTTCCTTTGTGCTCATGGAGGTAAGGTAATGCATGGCAGCCATGCCAGCTGTTAGCAACCGATGGGTTGAGGCGGCAGGTAACGGTCCTAGATTTGATTCCTGTTTTATACGCTGCTAATTGACCTCATCTGAGGTGGCAGTTAGATATTCTGTTCAAATTAACCTCTGCGTTCCTGGACAAAGTAAAGCGAAAATCTGTTCCTGACCTTTATCCATTAGTAACCTCTTTGAAGAAGATACGAATGTCAGGTGACATTTAGCTTGGTTGTACAAAGCACCACTGCCTGTGGAACGTTACCCCAGCAAAAAGAACCACAGAATTCCTGCAGTGCAGAAGGAGGCCATTCGGCCCATCGAGTCTGCACCGACCCTCAAAGAGCACCCTACCTCGGCCCATTCCCCCGCCATATCCCCATAACCCTACCTAACCACACTAAGACGCAATTTAGCATGGCCAATCCACCTAACCTGCATATGAGCGAAGAAAGTCACCATAAAAATCAATTTCTATGAGCAGCATTGTCCTTTTTTTCTATTAAAGAATCATAGAAACAAGCCATTGGGAGAGTCAGCATATAACACTATTCACTGAAACATGTCTGTTCCAGGTGTCCCCCCTCAGAAGGCCAGCTACATAGATGATCTTGTAGTGATGTTGCCTCAGAATGTGTGGGACTCTCTGTACAGCAGGTGAGTAATGTGACACCTTTGTCCTTTTCTTCTCCTTCTTGGGAAGTGACTATTTAGGGTTAATCTGTCCTTGAATAACAGCTCGTGTTCAGTCATGCTGTTACGGATCGGCAAGGCCACTGGTTTTCACAGTAAACACGTAGTTGCGAAAGGAAAACCTTGTATAGATGGAATCATGATGTGGAGATGCCGGCGTTGGACTGGGGTGAGCACAGTATGAAGTCTTACAACACCAGGTTAAAGTCCAACAGGTTTGTTTCGATGTCACTAGCTTTCGGAGAGCTGCTCCTTCCTCAGGAAGGAGCAGCGCTCCTTCATTCACCTGAGGAAGGAGCAGCGCTCCGAAAGCTAGTGACATCGAAACAAACCTGTTGGACTTTAACCTGGTGTTGTAAGACTTCGTAGATGGAATCATGACATTCGATCCCTGAGAGAGTTATGCAAGATCCCCTGTAAACACATTTGATATCGCAGAACCACTGAAGTGGAACTTGATACTCTAATCGGTAGTCCAGTTGTAAATTCTGAGAGGCATTGATGTTCCATGTTTGTCGATTAAACCCCCAAATCCTGATTTTAAACATTCCTTTTTAAGGTATAAATGGCTGTTGGGGGGGGTCTTTCTTTGATGTACTTGAGAGCTGCGAGTGAGGTCTGTCATTTTGCTTCAATCAGCATTGCCTTGTTGACGCTGCAGTCAAAACATTTTTTGAGAGTTCCATGTAAAGTTTCTCACCATTTTGTTTATAACTGCAACCTGCTTGACATTGTTGGTGTGGCTTTCACCTGGAGACGCTGAGGGGACAGTTAATTGTCCAGATTCCTTCGCCACCAGAGCACCATTTTATGCTCTCATTTTTGAACAAGCCATAGCTTGTTTCAGCTTCCCCACGTTCTGTGTTGGGACTTTCCTGGTTGCTGATATACATCAGTGGGCCTTTTGTTTCGAGTTATGACGCCACTCTTCTGGTAAGTCAATTATCTTTTGGGTCAAACCATTGCAGGACCCCAAACAAAATGTGTGCGTCGATATTATTTTATTAAGAAGGGCACTTGTAATAGTCACAGCTTTGGGGCAAAATGTGCGGTGCTAGTTTGAGTGCCTTGGTTACTGCTCCACTTAAGTTTCTCCCTGTAAAATTTACTTCAAGTCCGGTAGTAGTGGCCACTCTGAGGATTTGGGGGCAGTGCAGGCAACATTTTAAGCTGGGTGCCCGACATGTCAATGTTAACCCTAATCTGCATAAATCATCTCTTTGTGATGGTGAGTTTGGGCTCGGCGTTTGGGTCATGAGGGAGGGAGGGGCTGGAAAGGTTTGGGGATACGTTTATAGAGGGGAAGGTTGCCGGTTTTGAGGAGCTGTTGGGTAAGTTCCAACTCTCAAAGGCTAACGTATTTAGGTTTTATCCTGTCTGCGACTTCTTGCGCAAGGAGATTCCTTCCTTTGCTCTGGCACCTCTTTTGGATAGGGTCCTTTTGCTGGCTGAGCTGGGGGAGGGGAAGATTTTGGACATTTATGGCCGGATCTGAGCGAAGGAGTAGGCTCTGTTGGAGGAGGTGAAGAGGAAGTGGGAGGGGGTGCTGGGCCTGGTTTTCGCTGGGTGTTTGTGGAGTGAGGCTCTTCACAAGGTCAACTCCACTTCTTTGTGCTCAGCTCAACTTGATTGAGTTCAAGATGGTGCATAGGGCACACCTGACCAGGGCACAGATGATTTTCTTTCTTGGGGGTGGAGGCTAGGTGCGAGCTTTCTGGGTCTCCTTCTTCAGCACCATGTCAGGAATTCTTGGATTGAGCTGGAGCCTTGCCTATTGGTGGCCATTTTGGGGGTCTCGGTCTCACCAGTGTGGCAGACGGGGGTGAAGGCGAATGTCCTCGCCTTTGCCTCATTGATAGCCCGGAGGTGAGTTCTGCTTGGGTGGAGGTCTCCTTTCCGCTCAATGCCTCAGCCTGGTTGAGTGACCTAATGGAGTTTTTATACTTGGAGAAGGTCAAGTACACCATGAGGGGTTCGGTAGAAGGGTTCTACTCGAGGTGGCAACCATTCATTTCCTTTTTCAAGGAGCTAGTCACCGCCAGTTGATGGGGAAGGGGGATGGTTTGGTTAAGTTTTTTTTCTTGAGGGTGGGGTTGGGAGGGTGATTAGGTATAGAGCTGTATTTGTAATATGTTATGGTTTTGCTTTGTTATAATGATAAAATTTTTTTACAAATATATATTTTTTAAATGCCAAGCTAGTTGTATTTTAAATCAAGCCCCAATGTTTACACTCCCTACACTTACCACTCCACCTTTACCTCTTCTTCTTAGAACCATCCTTAAAACTCACTTCTTGAACCGAATCTCTGCTCAGCCCTCCTGATATTTCCTTTTCTGAGAGAAACAGTTGACGCTTAAAGTCGATTTTCCTTTAAAATTGAAGGAAGATAGAAATGTGATGGATTTTATGCCTTTAAAAAGGAAGTGAGGGTTGAAGATCAAAAGATAAGATAGGGGAAAGAGAGATTAAATGACAAAGATGTCATGCAACAAAAGGCAAAAGGAGCGGTAATGGGGCAGCACGGTGGCACAGTGGTTAGTACTGCTGCCTCACGGCACCGAGGTCCCAGGTTCGATCCCGGGTCACTGTATGTGTGGAGTTTGCACATTCTCCCCGTGTTTGCGTGGGTTTCGCCCCCACATCACAAAGATATGCAGAGTAGGTGGATAGGCCCCGCTAAATTGCCCCTTAATTGGAAAAAATGAATTGGACACTCTAATTTCTTTTAAAAAAGGAGTGGTAATGGTTGTAGTAAAGAAACAAAGCATTTTTCCAAAGTGAATATGAATGACAGAATAATAAACAACTCTGCTCGAAAGCAAAAAAACATGGGAAAAAAAAAGAAAGGCAAGATTAAGACTGGCAGGTGGCAAAAATACAGAATCAAAATAGGGACAAAGTCTGAAAGAGTTCACAAGTCTGTAAAGTGCCTAATTGAAAGATGAGGTGCTGTTCCTCAAACTTACACTGAGTTTCACTGGAACGCTTCAAGCCAAGGGCAGAAATGTGAGCATGAAAGCAAAGTGGTAAATTATAATGGCAAGAAGCCAGAAGGTCAGGGTCGTGCTTGCAAACTGTAACACTACCGTCTCCTTCTCTCGCCTGGAACTGGAAAACTTCTTCAACTTTGCTTCAAACTTCTACCCTTCTCTTACCTTCACATCTCTTAACACCCCCCTTCCATGGCGTAGTGGTAATGTCACTGGACTAGTAATCCAGAGGCTCAGGCTAATGCTCTGAGGAGATGGGTTCAAATCCCACCTCTGACAGCTGGTGGAATTTCATTTAAATTAATAAATCTGGAATTGAAAGCTCGTCTCAGTAATGGAGACATCATCGATTGTTGTAAAAACCCGGTTCATTAATTCGCTTTAGGGAAGGAGATCTGCCATTCTTACATCATCTGGCCTGTGTGTGACTCTAGACCTCCAGCAATGATCTTAATTGCCCTCTGAAATCGCCGAGCAAGCTACTCAGTTCAAGGGCAATTAGGGATGGGCAATAAATGCTGACCTTGCCAGCGACACCCGCATCCCATGAAAGAACAAATAAAACTTCCCTATTTCCATTTCTGGCAATAGACAGTCTACTAATATTGATTGTAAGGCTGCCAACTCCGACGACACTTGCTCTCACCCTGCCTCTGGTAAGAGCTCGATTCCATTTTCCCAGTTTTTCTGCCTCTGTCACATCTGTTCCGATTTTGCTATCTCCCAGACAGTGTTTCTGTTATGTCTTCCTCTTTTTCCTCAGTCACGAATTCTGCCATACTGTCAATTGTCTGACCCATTTCCCACAATCCCCCCCAATCCCAGAACTGTGCCCCCACTTCCAACCCCAATCGCTTCCATGTTCAAAGGATCATCTTCCACTACCTCTGCCACCTCTAGCGTAATGCCACCACCAAAGACACCTTTGCCTCTCCTCCCTATCAGCATTCTGAAGGGACTATTCCCTCTGACACCTCAATCACCCCAACGCCCCGTCCATTCCCTTCCGGAGCAATCGCAGAAGGTATAATACCTGCCCTTTTACCTACTCGTTCTTCACCATCAAGGCTTCCAAGTGTAATAATGATTTACTTATACTTCTTTCAATTTAGAATTCTGTATTTGCTGCTCAGAGTGTGATTGTCTCTGTATTGGGGAGAGCAAATGCAGATTGGGTATCTCAGTTCAGTCAGCAAGCTTGATCCTGAGTTTTCCAATTGCTTGTCATTTTCCCACATACTCATTTCTGTCCTCGGCCCATTGCAATGTTAATAGAACATACAGTGCCGAAGGAGGCCATTCGGCCCATCGAGTCTGCACCGGCCCACTTAAGCCCTCACTTCCACCCTATCCCCGTAACCCAATAACTCTATCTAACCTTTTGGTCACTAAGGGCAATTTATCATGGCCAATCCACCTAACCTGCATGTCTTTGGACTGTGGGAGGAAACCGGAGCACCCAGAGGAAATCCACGGAGACACGGGGAGAACGTGCAGACTCCGCACAGATAGTGGCCCAGCGGGGAATAGAACCTGCGACCCTGGCGCTGTGAAGCCACAGTGCTATCCACTTGTGCTGCCCGTGCTGTTCCAGTGAAGCTCAATGGAAGTTTGAGGAGCAGCACCTCGTATTCCAGTTAGGCACTTAATAACCTTGTGGACTTGACATTGAGTTCAATGATGTCAGAGCACAGATTTAGTCTGCCTCTTTGCTTCTGTTTTTTTTGCCACATGCCAGTCTTATTCTTCACTTTTTTGCTTGCAAGCAGAGTTAGTTGTTCATTATTCTGCCATTCACACTCACTCTGGAGAAATACTTCATTTCTTTGCTACAACACTCACCACTCTCTTTGCCTTGTGCTCCATGAAACCCTTGTCATTTAATCTCTCCCGCCCCAATCATATCCCAGAAGCTTCCCTTTTGTTCTTCCTCTCTCTCCTCCCTTCCAAAGACATGAAACCCATCATATTTCTACATTCTGTTGGGTCTGAAGAAGGGTCGTACTTGAAACGTTAACTCTAATCTTCTATCCTCAGAAGCTGCCATACCTGATCCGTATTTCCAGCATTTTCTGATTTTATTTCTGATTTCCAGCATCTGCTGGTGTTTTGCTTTTATTTTATTTTTGACTTGATATCACTATTTGTCAGATTACGCTGTTGTGAAGCACATTTTTCCTGTGTTAAATGCGCTGCATATTGATTGACTGCTGTACCCGTGCTTGATTGATCTTTTCAAAAATAGAATAATAAGGTATCGAAGGCGATGAATGATATAGAAAAGATAAGTCTGGAATCTACTTTAAAATAAACTATGACAACTCAGAGAGGAGCGCAAGGTAAATTAGCGAAACTGAAGTTTAGAACTGATTTCAGATGGCCATTGTGTGGAATGAACATCCATGTGGACTAGTGAGTTAAAATAATAATCTTTATTGTCACAAGTAGGCTTACATTAACACTGCAATGAAGTTACTGTGAAAAGCCCCCAGTTGCTACACTCTGGGCCTTGTTCGGGTACACCGAGGGAGAATTCAGAATGTCCAATTCACCTAACAAGCACGTCTTTCGGGACTTGTGGGAGGAAACCGGAGCGCCCGGAGGAAACCCACGCAGACACGGGGAGAACGTGCAGAATCCGCGCAGACAGTGACCCAAGCCGGCAATCAAACCTGGGCACCCTGGAGCTGTGAAGCAACAGTGCTGACCACCGTGGCTTTATTTAAGAAGCAGTTGCATGTTTTGTTTGTTGATGGGAGATGGGGGAACAGTTATCGGTTTAGTTTGATTACTTTTTAGTTAATTCAGCTGCCTAGCTAGCTCCTAATCTCTAGGACTCCCTCCCTGAACCTTTTTCTGTCTCTACCTCTCTTTCCTCCTCAAAGTCGCTCCTTAAACCTTAAATCTTTTTGATCGCTTTCTATCAATTTTGCTCAGTGTTAGGTTTTAAATCTATTGTAGAGCACCTGTTACACTATTAACCAACATCATAAAAGCAGATTAACTGTCTTTGCATCTTTGTCTTATTTACATCTTTGCTATTTGTGGGATCTTCCTGTGTGCAAATTAACTGTCACATTTCCCTAGAATATGGCAGTGACCGTTCCAGCAGTAGCTCATTGACTATAAAATGCTTTGGGACATCCTGAGGTTGGAAAGGTTCTATATAAATGCAAGCTATTTCGTATTTTTTGACTTGGTGTTAGTGTTAGGTTTTACAGAAACTAGAACTTCTGTTGTGCTCCTCTACCAGGTATGGAGGGGGACCAGCTGTCAATCACCTCTACACCTGCCAAATCTGTCAGATTGAGATTGAAAAGGTTGAAAAGAGAAGGAAGATGGAACTGGAAATGTTCATACGGGTAAGGAAACAAATGACCTGTTCCCCCTTTATCCATCGCATATGTGACCCCCTTCAAAGAACTCCCAGTATATTGGTTAAACGTGATTTCCCTTTCACAAAACCATGTTGACTCTGCCTGATTGCAGTCCTATAGCATCTTTCGTAGTAACCGCTAACATTTTCCCTATGACAGATGTTAAGCTAACTGGCCTGTAGTTTCCTGCTTTCCGTCGCCCTCTCCATTTGAATAAAGGAGCTACATTCACTATTTTGCAATTTCATGGAACCTTTCCCGAGTCGAGGGAATTTTGGGAAATTAGAAACAATGCATCAACTCTTTCACTAGCCACTTATTTAAAGGCCCTAGGATGAGGTCCATCAGGATCCAGGGATTTGTCTGCCTGCAGCACCAACAATTTGCTCAATACCACTTCTATGGTGATTATGATTTTCCTGAGTTCCTCTCTCTCTTTCTCCCCCTTCCATTTCCAGATTTGCAGCTATTTCTGGGATGTTACTTGTATTTTTTATATTGAAAACAAATACTGAATACCTGTTCAGTTTATACTTTCCGTTATTAATTCCGCAGACTCACCTTCTGTGGGACCAGCGCTCACTTTAACACTCTTCTTTTCTAAATATCTACGGAAATTCTTGCTATCCGTCTTTTTTTTCCTGCTAGCTTTCTCTCCACTCACATTTTTCCGTCATTAATTCTTTTGTCATTCTTGATATTCTGGGCAGCACGGTGGCGCAGTGGGTTAGCACTACTGCCTCACGACGCCAAGGTCCCAGGTTCGATCCCGGCTCTGGGTCACTGTCCGTGTGGAGTTCGCACATTCTCCCCGTGTTTGCGGGGGTTTCGCCCCCACAACCCAAAGATGTGCAGGGTAGGTGGATTGGCCATGCTAAATTGCCCCTTAATTGGAAAAAATAAATTGGGTACTCTAAATTTATAAAAAAGAAAAAAAAAAAAATCTTGATATTCTGACCTACCACCCTCTCGTAAACAGTATATAATCCATCAGGTGTCCCTCTCTTTACCTCTGAAGAACAGTCACATGGACTCAAAACATTAATTCTGTTTCTCTCTCCTCAGATGCTGCCAGACCTGCTGAGTTTTTTTTCCCAGCAGTTTCTATTTTTATTACTGATTTCCAATACCTAAAGCATTTTGCTTTTATTTAAGCAACAATGTTATTTTAATGAGATATAAAAAGTCAGTAGCAACCTGACTGATCCTGGCTTTAAGTATCACACTCATTTCAACACAGGAAGGTCAGAGTTCCCAGGCCTGGAGGGCAGCATCCTCAAACATCTTTTCCGGCTCATAACATTGTCCAAATGCCAGAGCTGGACCACCGTAAACAAGCCATTCGAGTTGTAGTGAATGTGGCTGCTGAATACAGGAAGAGCAGTTGTGCAGGTGTAGGGAAGGTACCATCTCTTTGTTAGACCCAGCCATGAAATTCCAGTTAATAGAACGTTCCAGTTGGCACAATGCCTGTTGACGCAATTCACTGTATCTGGTCAGATTTCATTGCTGTTTGTGGAACCTTGCTGTGCACAAATTAGCTGCAGCATTTCCTACATTACAACAGTGCCTATACTTCAAAAATACTTAATTGGTTATAAATCACTGCGACCTCTCCAGGTCATGAAAGGTGCTGTACAAATGCAAGTCTTTTAAAAAAATAATATTCAGTTTGTACATGCAGTGTTGTTGTATCAATTGTTTTTGGCAGGCCTTTGGCGAGTTTGTGAGATGCGACAAATTAAGTAACTGACACTTTGTTTTTTTAAAAAATATATAGTTAAACAAAGCTTTCCAGGAAGAAGAATCGCCTTCTGTTATCTATTGTATTAGCATGCAGTGGTTTAGAGAATGGGAAGGATTTGTCAAGGGCAAGGAACACGGTATGTAAACCATAATGTTACAAACGTGTAACATAAGCTAATGTCTAGGTTATTTTGGAAGTTGTATTAATTTGAAATTTGGGGATTTTTTGAATTGGTGTCTGCTTTCCTTGTGGGTGAATGCTTTGGGGGTAATTAACAGAGTATATGGGGCCAGAACTTGAGTGCTCTTCTTTTACTTACCTAAGTCGGGCTGTATGTTTCACACCTGACCTTCCAACTCAGGGTGGGTAAGACAAGTGTAACGCAAGAGTTAGAAGTAGTTTTAATTGTCCTAACTTTTCCTAGGTACCTATTCTGTTAAGACAGTCAGAACCATCTAATGTCTCAGATTTAAATTCAAGTACCAGATTTTTCCAGGTGCAGGGTAGTTGCCCATCGGAAGTTTGAACTCCCTAGTCAAATCCCGCGCTGTCCTTGCATGGGTACTTCCAGGGGACCCCCCCCCCCCCCCCCCCAAGCACATCATCTTGGCTACCTCCCATGTCCAACCCCCTGGACATCAGAATTTATGGGCCATGAATTCAGGAGCAGGAAACTAGAACTTGCCTTATCTGGCCAGCGTTCTAATGTAGCTCATGTTTGGGCATCCATTTTAGATGTGTTCATTGGGTTGAATATTTGACCTGTCTGCAAAGCCTGCTATTTATATAGCTTAGATTTTACTCTGAAACATATAGTGCATGCCTGACAGGGTTGTCATCTATTGAAAATGTCGTCCGAACATTTTACAAATCATTTGCAGTATAAGAATGGACTATTTGACCGAACAGGTCTATACCAGTGTTTTATGCTGCACACTAGCCTCCTCCCATCTCCCTTCATTTAATTCCATCATCACATCCTTTCTCCATGTTTATTTAGCTTCCCCTTAAATGTCCCTATGCTATGCACTTTAACTATTCCTTGTGGGAATTCTCACCACTGAACTCCCTGATGCATTTATTAATGACTACCTGTCAATGTAGGCCAGAATTCAACAGTAGTTGCAATTCACTTTTCCCACTGGCTGCACACGATCGCCAGCGGGTTTCCCAGCGGCGTGGGGCGGTTACAATGGGAAATCCCATTGACAAGCGGCGGGAGTCTCAGTGAACGGCATGCCGCTGGGATACATGTGGCTGGCGGACCAGAGAATCCTGCCCGTAGTCTTTAGCTCTGGTCTCGCCTACAAGTGGAAATATCTTCTCTCTATCTCGTCTATCAACCTCTTCCATAATCAATTCTCTTACCAGGTTGCCTCTCGGTCTTGAATTCTCTAGAGGAAAGAGCATCAGCCTGTTCAAACTTTCCTGATGGTTATAACCTCTCAGCTCTGGAATAATTCCAGTAATTCCCTTTTGCACCTTTTTATAGTGCCTCTCTGTCCTCTGTATCATATTGAGACTGTCAAGGATCCATTTCCCTCCAGTCCATACTGAATTGGATCTAGTTCAAAGGCTGTAATGCAGTGCAACACAAATTACAATTGGTTGTTGAGAACCCTGTGTTCTATACGCCTGAAGGTTTCAGAAATTTCCTTTTGAATATTTCACTTTAACTGTCTTTACATCCTAACTGTGTTGGAAGCCAGACTCATCGGAGCATCTGTACTCCAACTTGTTCATTTTCAGAAGCTCAGAATTGTGTCACTTCTTGAATCTGCCACCCCTACTTAGTGCAAACTTCAGTTTTTTAAAAATAAAGCTTGATGCCAATTTTACTCCGCATTCCACTTTATCTCATCTCTATTTTTTTTTTCAACCTACTCGTCAGATTTTGGGACCTCAATTTATTGCAAAGTACTTGCTGGCAGCAATTCTACCCCCTAAATTAACTAAGAAACACATGTAGGTTGTTTATTATCCTGTGTTTAGTGTCTGGATTTCTCAATTTAGTCGTGTAGTTCTTCAAACAGGAAGTATTTTTTAAAGTAATTTTATAAAGCAGTTAATTGCAAAGTGTTAGAAGACAAGTGGCTGGTTTAGCACACTGGGCTAAATCGCTGGCTTTTAAAGCAGACCAAGGCAGGCCAGCAGCACGGTTCAATTCCCGTACCAGCCTCCCCGAACAGGCGCTGGAATGTAGCGACTAGGGGCTTTTCACAGTAACTTCATTGAAGCCTACTTGTGACAATAAGCGATTTTCATTTCATTCATTTCATTTCAAGTGTAGATTTTCATACCAGGCGAGGGTTGTAACTGTACTGTGATCAGTGTTTGACCTTTTAAAGTATTTGGGTCATTGAATTTTGTTTAATTGTGACAGGATTTGTTTTGAGTAGCTGCTGAACAAAATGCTGGCCTCTACTATCATCCATTTTTTAAATATTAATTTTCTCCAGTTCAATAAGGTGCCTTCCAATGACAGAAATGCAAAATGTGTTATTTGCAGTATGTATTTGTAGCTATATCTAACCTGCTTTATGTTAAATAAATGTCCAACTGATGAATATTATGCACTTGATTAATGTTGTCCCTGATTTAATAAGCTTTTAATTATTTTATTATCTTAGAGCATCCCGGCCCAATTGATAACACTAAGATCGGTGTCAGCAAGAGCAACCATGTGTCTTTAAAACAAGGTATGTCCACATTCTTTATTCCCCACAGATTATTATTTTTTTTAAAAATACATTGAGTACCCAATTCATTTTTTCAAATTAAGGGGCAATTTAGCGCGGCCAATCCACCTAGCCTGCACATCTTTTTGGGTTGTGGGGGCGAAGCCCTGGCAGACATGGGGAGAATGTGCAAACTCCACACGGACAGTGACCCGGGGCCGGTATCGAAGCTGGGACCTCGGCACCCTGAGGCAGCAGTGCTAACCACTGCGCCACCGTGCTGCCCCCCCCCCCCCCCAACAGATTATTTTTAATAGAACTGAAAAGGAGAGAAGTTATGTTATACCCGCATAGAGCTTTGATTAGACCACACTTGGGATACTGTGTGTAGTTCTGGTTTCCAGTTTATGAAATGGCTAACGAGGGACTGGAGTGTGTGCAAAAAAGATTTCGAGTCAAGATAGCAAATCTCTGACAGGAAAGATTGAACATGCTCTGGTTCTACTCTCTGAACCTGGGAAGGCTGATGGATGACCCAATAGATTCCTTAAAAATAATGAAGGGGTTTACTAGAATAGCACTGATGTGCTGGACCCCCCCCCCAAATCGTTGTAGACGGGAATATTTGCGCAGCCTCCTCCTCAAGTGAGTTGTTTAATTGTCCGTCACCATTCTTGACTGATGTGGCAGTACGCCGGAGCTTAGATCTGATCCACTGGCTGTGGAAAAGGTGGTGGGGTTGCATTGCTGGTTAAAGAGGATATTAACGTAATGGCTGCGAGGGATATTAGCTCCGACAATGTGGAATCTCTATGGGTGGAGCTGAGAAAACGAGGAGCAAAAAATGTTTGTGGGGGTTGTTGCAGCTGTTCTTTTTTCCCCCGAAATAATCGAAGGAGTCTCGGGCATAGAACAATCCTTTATCGACCAATGCATTGGGAGAGCACAACATCAGAGTTAGACCTCCGGAGCTGACTCTGCCCAACACGGAACCAAGTAATAACCCTTCCCTAAAGAACATTAGTGAACCATGGGGTTTTACGACAATCAGTGATAGTTTCACAGCCATCATTAGATGAGTTTTAGAAAAAGGAACAAAGTACAGCACAGGCAATGCCCTGTGCCGATCATGACTATCTTAAAAAAGAAACTTCTGCCCTTACTCGGTCCGTATCCCTCTATTTCCTTCCTATTCATGTATCTACCCAGATACCTCTTAAATGTTGCTAATGTTCCTGCTTCCACCACATCTTCTGGCAGCACGTTCCAGGCACCCGCCACACTCTTTGTGGAAAAACTTACCCCGCACATCTCCCTTTAACTTTCCCCCCTCTCACCTTGACCCTGTGCCCCCTTGTAATTCTCACATCCACCCTCGAAAAAAGCCTCTGAATATCCACCCTGTCTATGCCTCTCATAATTTTGTAGACCTCTTATCAGGTCTCCCCTCAGCCTCCGTCTTTCCAGTGAAAACAATCCTACTTTATTCAACCTCTCCTCATAGCCAAGACCCTCGAGATTAGGCAACATCCTGGTGAACCTTCTTTGCACTCTCTCCAAAGCTTCCACGTCCTTCTGATAATGTGGTGACCAGAATTGCATGCAATACTCCAAATGTGGCCTAACCACGGTTTTATATAGCTGCAACATGATTTCCCAAATCTTATACTCAAGGCCCCGGCTGCTGAAGGCAAGCATGCCATGTGCCTTCTTTTTTTTTAGGGGGCAATTTAGCGTGGCCAATCCACCTACCCTGCACATCTTTGGGTTGTGGAGGTGAAGCCCACGCAAACACGGGGAGAATGTGCAAACTCCACACGGACAGTGAGCTAGAGCTGAGATCGAACCAAGGACCTCGGTGCTGTGAGGCAGCAATACTAATCACTATGCTGCCCCCGCCATATGCCTTCTTAATCACCTTGGCCACTTGTGTTGCCACTTTTAGGGAACTGTGGACACACGCGCCCAGATCCCTCTGTATGTTAATGTTCCTAAGAGTTCTACCATTTGCAGTATAATTCATAGATTTTCTTTCTTTTTTTTTAATTGAGATTGCCCAATTTATTTTTTCCAATTAAGGGGCAATTTAGCGCACCAATCCACCTACCCTGCACACCTTTGAGTTGTGGGGGCGAAACCCACGCAAACATGGGGAGAATGTGCAAACTCCACATGGACGGTGACCCAGAGCCGGGATCGAACTTGGGACCTCGGCGCCGTGAAGCTGCAGTGCTAACCCACTGCGCCACCGGGCTGCCCTTATTTTGCTCCTCCAAAATTCACCACCTTGCATTTGTTTTAATTCCAAATTTATTAATTGAATTCAAATTCCACCACTGATGGGATTTGAAACTGCGTCCCCAAAGCAATAGCCTGGGCCTCGGGATTACTAGTCCAGCAGTATTACCACTGCACCACCACCACCCCATTACACCAGTCTAGGAATAGGATCTGCCAGTCAGTCAGCCTGCCTCTGGGGATATCCAGATTTTCTTTTCTATTCGTTAATGGGACGTGGGCGTCGTTGGCTGGGCCAGCATTTACTGCCAATCCCTAATTGCTTGAGGGGGCATTTAAGAATCAACCACATTACTGTGGGTCTGGAGTGACATGTAGGCCAGACCGGGTAAGGACGGCAGACTTCCTTCCCTAAAGGACACTAGTGAACCAGATGGTTTTTTACGACAATCGACAATGGTTTCATTATTCTAGATTTTTATTGAATTCTAATTTCACCATCCGCAGTGGCGGGATTTGAACCTGGGACCCCAGAGCATTACCCTGCTGAGTGGTATCGTCCAGTGTCAATACCACTATGCCACCGCCTCCCCCTACCCGTACCAGTCAGTTATTTTAGATCCCTCAGCAAGAGTTGTATCAATTTTGGCAGCTCAGATCTAGTTCAGACCCTGAGGTGTGTCTATTTTCTGCAGTCTCCCTATCAGCATTATACTGGAATAGGACACTGATATGCCAACAACACCTCAAGTTTCACCTGAGATCAGATAACTCGGTAACAAATAAAATCTGAAGGGCATATGGGGAAAGCCTGTACAATTCATGTGTCTAAAGTCCAAGGCACCCAAAAAAGACAGACTTGTATTTATGTTGTGCGTTTTATGACCTCAGCGGAAGTACTAATTAAGTACTTTAAGTGTAGTCACTGTACTGTAAGAGGTTTGCATGTGTTGTAAAGACAAATGTTGTAATTTAACAGGTAAACTTATGACCCACATAGTCTTCATTTATCTGGTCGATCTATAATGCTAGTTTTCTTCAAAATTATTTAATGGAATGTGGGGATTACTGGACAAAACCAGCGTTTGCTGCCCATTCCTAGTTGCCCTTGAACTGAGTGGCTTGCTAGGTCATTATCGAGGAGAGTTGAGAGTCAGCCACATTGCTGTGGGTCTGGAGTCACATGTAGGCCAGACCAGACAAGGACAGCAGATTTCCTTTCCTTCAGGATATTAGTGAAGTAGATGGGTTTTTACAACAATTGTGACTGTTGTTGGTGTTTGTCATTGCTGAGACTAGCGCTATGCTCCAGATTTATTGATCGACTGCCAGGGTGGGATACAGTGGTAGTAGCCAGGCAAATTGGGTCGGACTGACTTTCAGGGAGTCTACAATAGTGGACTGGCCAGTTGTCCAGAGAAACCACAAAGAACCTTGTAACTGAGTTGGGTTGGTGTGATTTGGGAGGATGCTGTTTACCGCTCCCACCATCCCACCTTCTTGTGTGGTGATGCTAATCGTGTTTGTTTGTTAAATTTCTTGTTCCAGGCGCTGATTCAGGCCAGATCTCCGAAGAGACCTGGAATTTCCTCTACTCTATCTATGGAGGGGGCCCAGAGATCACTTTGCGGCAGAACGTCAGCCATCCTGATGCATCGAGTGTAGAAGAGAAAAATGAGGTTGAAATACGTCCGGTGCAATAATGTTAAAGGAAATGTTAGAAACTGTGAATTATGCTGGATTCTAAGCATTCCAGGGTGTGATATATTTTCTGAAAACAATTCCTGCAGTGGCATTAATGTTTTGTGTTTTAGGGACAATCGCACAAGTTAAAACCCCTGTTATGTAATATAGGTTGATGTAGATTTCTGGCTTACCTGATAAGCTGTACTGAAGGGTTGGAAACATTTTCTAGTGGTATGTGATGTAGCTTTGACCTGTGACAGGCCCACACACTGGAAGTGTACTGGTGAGAAACGGGTTGCTTATATTAAGTCGACTCAGGAAAGCACTGATCTGTTTGCACTGTACTGTAGACGAAAAATCAAAGATTTCAAAACCCTTGTCCGTGCTACTGTAAGCAGCTAAAGGAATATTCTCAGGAGAATTTGCAAAAATGTAAAGTTGAGTCTAAACACTCCCTCTATTTATAAAGCCTGGGACCCCAATTGCCTTTCTAATCACTTACCCAACCTGCTCTTTATCTTAAGCAAACGCACTGCCCCACGGGCCCCTCGATTCCTGCACTCCCTTTCGAATTGTATTCTTTAACTCTCTCAATTTTTCCTGCCAAGGTGTGTCACTTGACGCTGTGTTAAATTTCATCTGCCGTTATGTCTGCCCATTCCGCCAACCTGTCTGTCTGTCAAGTCTACAATCCGCTCCTTCTCACCGTATCACCAAACGTTCGGGTTTGTCTCCTCTGCAAATGTTGATACTGTGCCCTCTACACCCGATTCTAAGTTATTAATATCGATCGATGAGCAGTGGTCCCAGTACCAACTCCTGGGGAGGCGGCTTTATAAAACCACTCTCCACCACTACTGCCCCTGTCTTTCAGCCAACTTCATAAACGTATTGACGGGATGAGACATTAAACTGAGCGCTCGCCTACCTGCTGTAAAAAATTCCATTGCAGTATTTGATGGGTAGGCATTGTTCTTTAGAGTATTGACCCAACCACGGCCACCAACAATATTTGGTTTGCTAGTTCTGGGTTCTTGCTGCGTCAAAAGTATCTTCAGCTTCCAGTGAGCCACTTCACTTCAAAAGTAATTCGCTGTAAGTGAAGTGTTGGAGAGACACGATAAAATTCTTTCTCGAGTTATATCCTGAATTTTGAGGTCCGCGTTGACACTGCCACATTCCCACGGCCAGTCTCTGACCACAGCGGGCCGTCTCCTTTCTTCTACCTTCAAATAGCGTGCCTGGAGCTGAGCATACAGAAGTGACGGACAGTAAAAGACCTATGATGGAAATAAAATCCAGTTGTATTGTAATAAATCTATGGGCTTCCTACTGCACGGGCCATGAGTAAAGTAAGAGAGGCTGCTCACCGCAGGAAATGGTGTAAATTTTAATCTGCAGCAAAAAGGAGAATGTATCAATTGGGTTTAGACTCGAGTGTGATTCTTGCCAAACTTCTTGGAAGTATTCCGCTAAAAGCACAGCTGATTATTCTCTAGGGTAAAATTATGTAACTGATGCAAAAATGGTCCTGAAGCTCGCCGGACTGACCAGTTGCTCTTTGTGCAACAGTCTTCTAGAATTGATCTTTGAAGCCGATTTCCTTAGCATGTGCCTCAAAGGAATGCTCCATAAAATTGAAACCATGCATTAGCCAGAATGTGACTTTTCTGTTTCTAACAGGACTTTTTTCCCTTGAGCTTTTTTGTATTAATTTATTTTTTAACGTGCGCATGCAAATCTCACTGCAACTGTGGCTGATTTAAGTTGAACTTGCACTTTGAAGAAATCATGACTCTAACTATCTTACTGCATTTTTTTAAAAAAAGGAATCATATATATAAGGAATGTAAAATAAAGTACCTTGACAAATTTAATTGTACAATAATTGCAATTAACGGAACCAGGCACCTTCAACTCTTAGAATGAAGCTCTCACTCTCGATCACCTGTGCATGTTATCTTTGTGACATTAGGATCATGAATGTGAAACTGTGCTGCAATGTTGCAGAAGTCCATAATTGTGGAAGTAAAGTTGGAATGCATAATAAGTGGAAGATGTTCTCTTAGCTTTTTAATGCTGAATAGCAATAGGGACCTGCATCTTTTGTTCAATAAAACAAGTGACACAAGCTTTGCTACAGGTTCTTTTCCTACGTATTTCGTGGTGATGTCAAGTACCAGTTCGCCTTCCTGAGATTTGAGGGTCTGTCTTTTTTTTCAGGCGTCTGCTTTATCCACAGTTAGTCTGCATTTAGGCAGATATATTGCAATAACAACAGAAAATGCTAAGAAGCACTCAGCAGGTCAGGCAAACCTGTGATGAGAGAAACCGTCTGATGTTTCAGATCGATGATGACCTGTCATCACAGTGGGAAGATGTCAAGACATGAAATGCTTTTAAGCAATTGGCAGCCGAGAGAAGAAGGAACGTTACGTTGTCCACTTTGGTTTAATGGTAACACTCTTGTCCAAGTCAGCAGTCGAGGGTTCGAAGCCCATCCAGAGATATTATGCAGCCTGGTGCGAGTCCTGTCACTTTTCCCAAAGGCCTGAATTCTTGCCTGTCAGCTTTCAGCACCTTGTTCAAAGTGCCACTCAGCCAGTATGAACCTGGGCAGTGAGCATTGGAAGGTCATTTAAAAGAAAGAAAACCTTGTATTTATATAGTGACTACCAAATATCTGAACATGCTTTCCAGGCAGTGAAATACTTTTTGAAGCTTTTTGGTCACTGTTGTCATTTGGGAAACGCAGCAGCAGATTTGCACACAGCACGCTTCCACAAACAGCAATGTGACATTGACCAGCTAATCTGCTTTTTGTGATTTGATTGAGGGATAAGTAATGGCTGGGACATCAGAGAAAACTGTCCGACTCTTGTTCAGAATCCATTACATCTGACCAAACAAACAGATGTTGCAATCGGTTTAACAACTCATGCAAGAGGCAGCACCTCTGACAGTGCAGTTCTCCTTCATTACTGCACTCGAGAGGCAGTTTTGATTTTTGTACTGGATCACTGGAATGCAACTTGAGCCTCGAACTGTGAGGTGCAGGTGCTAGCGTGCTCCCAGCTGAGCCAAGGTTGACACACGCATGGCAGACATCACGGCTCCACCTGATTGCGCCCTTGCTACCATTCTCGTATCCACTCATTTCATAGCAAGTTCTGTAACTGGCCATGTTTACTTCTCTCCCATCGCACAAACACTGATCCAAATGGTCCTATTTGATTATCCAACGTGGAATCTTTTTGTCTGTTGCTTAATACCACAGCAGCATGAGACTCCGATAAGATGAATGAATGACTGGTCGTCTTCTCTCAATGCCCAGTTGACCCACTAGACATTGCAACCTGCCAAGAACTGCATCTCCTCACCACTGGTAATATGAATTCCTGGCAGTGGTTGAGGAGAACCAGGCCCACTTCTGGAAAAGTCCATGGATTTTTTTTTTCCTCCAGGCTCAATAAAATGGGTTTTGGGAGATAACTAAATGATTGTGTTCCCTTGCAATCCCTCAGAATATGCTGCACTGAGGCTATCGGCAAATTATCGTTCCCTCTTTGGCTGCAATGACAGCTCGCATTTATTTTAGTTAACAAAACATCCTGATATGCTTCGCCTGTGTTTTAAAAAACAAAATTTAACATCATAGAAAATAGGAATAGGAGCAGGCGGAGGCCATTTGGTCCTCCAAGCCTGCGCTGCCATTTGTTATGATCATGGCTGATCATCCAACTCAACAGCTTAATGTTATGGGCCAGGGTTTAGAGAACCCCAAAGTGTATCATGGAGTTCACATGACCCACAACTTTTAATAGATTGTGGTATTGGGGAGCACACGGCCCACTCTACAGGTGTAATTCAACAGAGAGTGAAAGTACTTTTAAATTAAAACAATGTTTATTTATGAAACCAGTTAACAATTTATAAACCCACAGTAAACATCTTAACAACGATCAACACCAATAAATCCCCACAGATACAATATTCTCTAACTAAACCTTAATATTTCCTTATTAACATCCATAAGACAAAAGACCCTTTTTAACACAGAGATCAGGTTAAATTCTCTACTGAGAGCAGTTATCACTTTTAAAGTAGCAAGTGATCTGAAGACATTCCTTTCATACAGAAAGAAATCAGAATCGCACCTTGTCTTGCTGGATGAAGCTCCAAGTCTGCAAAACTAAACTAAACTCACTCTGTAGCTGCAAGTCCAAAGCGAAAGTGAAAGCAGGCAGACAGCCTAGCTCCACACACACTCTGACATCACTGCAGCTCCCTAATAAAGACCCATTTCTTAAAGGTACATCCACTACAGCTATTTTATAAAAAAACACCCATTTCTTAAAGGTACTCTCATATGACACTAATCCTGCCCCCCCCATCCCCCCATATCCTTCGATCCCCACCGCCATAAGTGCTCTATCTAACCGTTCCTTGAATACACAATGTTTTGGCCTCAATTTTCCTGTGGTAACGAATTCCACAGGCTGACCACACTCTGGATGAAGAAATTTCTCCTCATCTCTGTCCTAAATGTTCTACCCCGTATCCTCGGTCTGTGACCCCTGGTTCTGGCACACCCACCGTCGGAAACATCCTTCCTGCATCTACCCTGTCCAGTCCTGTTAGAATTTTATAGGTTTCCATCGAGCCACATAATGCAATACAGAGTAGATGACCAAACTCTTGGTCAAACAGGTTTTAAGGAGTCTCCTAAAGGGAGAGAGAGAGTGGGGGAAGGAAGTCAAGAAGATTTAGAGACACAGCTGAAGATACATCCACCAGTGGTGGAACATCTGTAATTACCGATGCTCAAGAGGCTAAAATCAGTGGAGCACATTTTCCGGTCAGGTATTTTGGAGGATTCTCATGCTGGAGGAGATTACCGAGAAAGGCAGGGGCGAGGCCATGGAGGGATTTGAAAACCAGGATGAATGTTTTTAAATCAAGATGTTTCTTAAGAGAGCCAGTGTCGATCAGGGTTAGGTTTTGAAAATACTCTGCTTTTCCGTTCTTACCAATGTGGAAAATACCCCATCTGCCACCTTCTTGCTCAGTCACTTTAACCAGACTCGATCACTTTGCTACCTCTTTACATCCCCCTCAAAACTTGTTTTAAAAATTTAATTGGTTCACCCTAATCACCCTTGAGAACATGGTGGTGAGCCATCTTCTTGAGCTGCTGAAAGTCATACGGTTCAGAGGAACCCGCAGTGCTGTTAGGGAGGGGATTCCAGGATATCGACCCACTGACAGTAAAGAAACAGTGATTTATTTCCGAGTCCGGATGATGTGTGGTTTTGGAAGAACTTGCAAGTGGTGGTTCTCCCAGGTATCTTCTGCACTTGTCCTTCTAGTCTGGTAGAGGTCGTGGATTTGGAAGGTGCTGCTGAAGGAGTCTTGGGTTGCTGAAGTGCAACTTGTAGATGGTATATACTACTGCCACTGTGCATCGGTGCTGAAGCGAGCAAATGTTGAAGGCGGGTGGGTGTGTTGCCAGTCAAGTGAGTTGCTCTCCTGGATGGTGTCAAGCTTCTTGAATGTTATTGGAGCTGCCCTCATCCAAGCAAGTATTCCATCATGCTCCTGGTTTGGAAATGGTGCACAGGCTTTGGGGAGTCAAGAGGTGAGTTGCTCTCCATACAAATCCCAGCCTCTGACCTGCTCTTGTAGCCACAGTATTTATATGACTGGTCCAATTCAGTTTCTGGTCAATGGCAGCCCCCAGGATGTTGATAGTAATACTTCCCCACCTCACTTTTATTGTCAGCAAACCTGTGTACATTGTACTTGATTCCCTCGTCTAACTCATTGATAAGAGATAGTGGAGAGCTGAAGCCTGAATTTTTTAAGCATCTCTCCATTTATATGCTGGCATCGGAAAAATTACCTGTTTATCTGACTCTTCTGTCCATTAACCTGTTTAAACTCAATCCATGCTAATAATGCTATTTTGTGTAATAACCTCTGGTATGGCACCTTCTGAAAGTCCTCATCCATTTGTCAAAAATTATTTCCCTTTCCTAAAACCATGTTGAATCCGTACCAGCCTCCCCGAACAGGCGCTGCGGAATGTGGTGACTAGGGGCTTTTCACAGTAACTTCATTTGAAGCCTACTGGTGACAATAAGCGATTTTAGCATTTTTGACCACTGATTTCAGGTTTAACTTGCCTACTGTTCCCTAGTTTCTCCTCTCCCTCCTTCTCGAGCAGTGGGACTATATTTACTACCTTCCTATCCATTAAATCGTAAGAATTGGATTCAAATTTGAGGGTCTGGACAACTGGGGAATATTTTGGTTTTATCCCTTTTTTGCTGAATAGGTGAATAATTTCTATCTTAGTTTTATTTTTAAAATCTCCAAAATACAGTTACCAACCTGAATTGGAACACCTTGGCTTCGTTCAGATTAATCCAAATATACCTCGTGTGAAATGTTAGGCCCTCAGCTTGAAGATCAGCTCCTGAGTAAACAAACCGTAACTTTGAAGGAAAAGAGACCTAAACGTGGCCTGGATTCAGTTCAGATTCAGGACCAATCAATTTTGCTTAGATTTTAGCCCATCTCTGGTGTTGGGTTTCAAAATGAAAGTTGTGTCTTATCAAAGTAACCTCAAATAAATGTCCCTTTCACATTTGTCGTCATACTGGTGCCAAAGAAGAACCAACATGCCTCAACGGCGACCCTCTGGTGGCCTTGACATCGATCATTATGAAGTGCTTTGAGAGGTTGGTCATGAGACACATCAACTCCATACTCCCAGAATGCCTTGCTCCACTGCAATTCCCACACTGCCGCAACTGGTCCACTGCAGGCGCCATTTCCCTGGCCCGACACTCATCCCTGGAGCATCTCGATAACAAGGACTCCTACATCAGACTCCTATTTATTGATTACAGTTCCGCCTTCAACACCATAATCCCAGCAATGCTCATGTCAAAACCTAGGACTTGGCAACTGGATTCTCAACTTTCTGACCCATAGACCGCAATCAATAAGGGTAAACAACAACACCTCCTCCATGACAGCCCTCGATACCGAGGCCCCACAAAGCTGCGTACTTAATCCCCTACTAAACTCCCTTTACACACGACTGTGTGGCAAAATTTGGCTCCAACTCCATCTACAAGTTTGCTGATGACATGACCGTAGTGGGTCGGATCTCAAACAACAGTGAGTCAGAATACAGGAGGGAGATATTGAACCTAGTGGAGTGGCGTAACGACAGCAAAACTAAAGAGCTGGTCATTGACTTCAGGAAGCAAAATATCTCTGCATCAATGGTGCCGAGGTGGAGATGGTTAATAGCTTCAAATTCCTGGGTGCGCACATCATCATCAATCTGTTCTGGTCCGGGCAGCACAGTGGTGCAGTAGTTAGCACTGCTGCCTCACGGCGCCGAGGTCTCAGGTTCGATCCCGGCTCTGGGTCACTGTCCGTGTGGAGTTTGCACATTCTCCACGTGTTTGCATGGATTTCGCCCCCATAACCCAAAGATGTGCAGGGTAGGTGGATTGGCCACGCTAAATTGCCCCTTAATTGGAAAAATGAATTGGGTACTCTAAATTTATAAAAACAAATATCTGTCCTGGTCCACCCATGTCGACACTATGACCAAGAAAGTACAACAGCGCCTAAACTTTCTCAAGAAACTAAGGAAATTCAGCAGGTCCACATTGACTCTTACCAACTTTTACAGATGCACCATAGAAAGCATCCTACCTGGCTGCATCACAGCCTGGTATGGCAACTGCTCAGCCCAAGACCGTAAGAAACTAGAGAGAATTATGAACACAACTCCGTCCATCACGCAGACCCGCCTCCCATCCATTTACTCTGACAAGGGCAGCACAGAGGTCCCAGGTTCGATCCCGGCTCTGGGTCACTGTCCATGTGGAGTTTGCACATTCTCCCTGTGTTTGCGTGGGTTTCGCCCCCACAACCCAAAAATGTGCAGTGTAGGTGGATTGGTCATGTTAAATTGCACCTTAATTGGAAAAAATGTAATTGGGTACTCAAAATTTATTTTAAAAAAGAAAAAAGACTTTCTACACCTACCGCAGCCTTGGGAAAGTGGGCAACAAAATCAAAGACCCCTCCCACCAAGCTTATTCACTCTTCCAACTTCTTCCATCGGGCAGGAGATACAAAAGTCTGAGAACATGCACTAACGGATCCAAAAACACTTCTTCCCCGCTGTTACCAGACAACTGAATGACCCTCTTATGGACTGATCTGATCTCTTCACACATCTTCTCTACTGAGTGATACTACACTCTTGTATGCTTCACCTGATGCCTGTGTCTATGTATTTACATTGTGTATTTATGTATGCCCTTGGGTTTTTTTTCATGTATGGAATGATCTGTCTGGACTGTACGCAGAACAATACTTTTCACTGTCCCTCGGTACACGTGACAAGAAGCAAATCCTATTGAATAATGCATTCTATCCCCACAGCTCCTAGATAGTGTAACCTCAGTCATTGTGCCAAGTGGTGGCTTCTGCCCTCAAGCCTTTATAGGAAAGAATGACATTGGGGCGGCACAGTGGTTAGCACTGCAGCCTCACAGCACCAGGGACCTGGCTTTGATTCTGACCTTATGTGGAGTTTTCACATTCTCCCCATGTCTGCAATGCGCCAATGTCCCAGGTTCGATTCCCGGTAATTACAGGCTACGAGTCTAACATCTGGGGGAAGGGCAATTATGAGAAAAAGATTCTGAGGGACAGAATTAATCTCCAATTGGAGAGGCAAGGATTAATTATGGATAGTCAGCATAGCTGTGTCAGGGGGAGATCACGTCTAACAAATTTGAATTTTTCGAGAAGGTGCTAGATGTATACATGACATCAGTGCAGTTGATATAGTCTACATGGATTCAGTAAGGCTTTTAACAAGGTCCCCCATGGGATCCAGGGTAATTTGGAAAATTGGATCCAAAATTGGCTTTGTAGCAGGCAGCAGAGGGTGATGGTAGAAGATTGTTTTTGTGACCTGAAGCCTGTGTCTAGTGGGATTGCTACTGGGCCCCTTGCAATTTGTTAGTGTATATTAATGATATAGATAGGAAGGTTGAATAATGATCAGTAAGGGTTGGAGAGTTTGGGAAGAATTATGAACTTGTTGGAGAAATTCAGGGCCTTCTCGGGCTACAAATTGAATGTGGGAAAGAGTGCCCCTTGGTGTGGCACCGTGCTCCTTGGCATTCAGCAATGCCACCAGGGAGCTTTTTGTATTACAGGCAGGGGACCAAGAAAGAAGGATAGGGGACCTACCGGTGGGGAGTTTTCGGTATCTGGGGATCCAGATAGCCAGGAGTTGGGGGGCCCTACATAAACTGAATCTGACGAGGTTGGTGGACCAAATGGAGGAGGACTTCAAAAGATGGGACATGTTACCGCTCTCGCTGGCGGGTAGAGTGCAGTCGGTCAAAATGGTGGTCCTTCCGAGGTTTTTGTTGGTGTTTCAGTGCCTTCCCATCGTGATCACCAAGGGCTTTTTCAAGAGAGTAGGTAGGAGTATTATGGGGTTTGTGTGGGCGAATAAGACCCCGAGGGTAAGGAGAGGGTTCCTGGAATGCAGTAGGGACCGAGGAGGGTTGGCGCTGCCAAACCTAGGGAGCTACTACTGGGCAGCAAATGTGGTGATGATCCGCAAGTGGGTTATGGAGGGAGAGGAGGCGGCATGGAAGAGGATGGAGATGGCGTCCTGTAAAGGAACGAGCTTGGGGGCATTGGTGACGGCACCGCTGCTGCTCTCGCCGACAAAGTATACCACGAGCCCGGTGGTGGCGGCAACGTTAAGGATCTGGGGCCAGTGGAGACGGCACAGGGGTGCAATGGGAGCCTCGGTGTGGTCCCCGATCAGGGGTAACCACCGGTTTGTCCCGGGGAAGATGGACAGGGGGGTTCCAGGGCTGGCATCGGGCGGGGATTAGGAGAATGGGGGACCTGTTCATTGATGGGACATTTGCGAGCCTAGGGGCACTGGAGGAGAAGTTTGAGCTACCCCCGGGAAATGCATTTAGATATATGCATGTGAGGGCTTTTGTGAGGCTACAGGTCAGGGAATTCCCGTTGCTCCCGGCACAAGAAATTCAAGACAGGGTGATCTCGGGTGTATGGGTAGGGGAGGGCAAGGTTTCGGCAATACACCAAGAGATGAAAGAAGAGGGGGAAGCGCTAGCAGAAGAGTTGAAGGGTAAATGGAAGGAGGAGCTGGGGGAGGAGATCGAGGAAGCTCTGTGGGCTGATGCCCTAGGTAGGGTTAATTCCTCCTCGTCGTGTGCCAGGCTCAGCCTGATACAATTTAAGGTGGTTCACAGTGCTCACTTGACGGGGGCGAGGTTGAGCAGGTTCTTTGGGGTAGAGGACAGATGTGGAAGGTGCTCAGGGAGCCCGGCGAACCATGTCCATATGTTTTGGTCATGCCCGGCACTGGGGGGGTTCTGGAGAGGAGTGGCGGGAACAATATCTCAGGTGGTGAAAATCTGGGTCAAGCCAAGCTGGGGGCTAGCACTATTTTGGAGTAGTGGACGAGCCGGGAGTGCAGGAGGCGAAAGAGGCCGGCATTCTGGCCTTTGCGTCCCTAGAAGCCCGGCGAAGGATCTTGCTAATGTGGAAGGAGGCGAAGCCCCCAGCGTGGAGGCCTGGATAAACGACATGGCTGGGTTCATAAAGCTGGAGAGGATTAAGTTTTACTTGAGAGGGTCTGCGCAGGGGTTCTACAGGCGGTGGCAACCGTTCCTAGACTATCCCGCGGAGCGTTAGAGGAAGGTCGGTCAGCAGCAGCAGCAACCCTGGGGGGGGGGGGGGGGGGGGTGAGGGGGGGAATGGGGGATTGCTTGAGGGGATGGAGGAGCAGGAGATAACATGAAGGGTGGGGGAAACTGGCACGTGCGGGAGAGAGCCAGTGTATAAAGCTATGTAAATATCCCATTTTGCCATGTATATATCTTGCTCAGTGCGATTTCGTGTTATTTTGTTACGGGGGGGGGGGGGTTATTGTTTGTAAGGGGAAAAATTGTGTTGGTAAAAAAACTTTAATAAATATATATTTTTTTAAAAAGCAATGCCACCAGGGGTGGGGGCAAGCGTGGGGGGACTTGCATGAATTTCTGAGCCTGGAGAAGGTAAGGTTCGCCCTTTGGGGGTTGGGGAAGGGTTCTGTGTGCAGTGGTGTCCGTTCCTGTCCATGTTCAAGGATCAGTTTGTCGCCAGGGAAGGGGTGGAGTGGTTTAACGGGGAAATGTTACAAACTGTGATTGTGTTTGTGGGTGGTCTTTGTAACCCAATCTTGTTTGAGTTTGGAATAAGATATATATTTTTAAAAGGAAGGCAAATTGTATGTTGCCGTTCCTTGCAAGAGGACTTGAGTACAGGAGCCAGGATGTCTTACTGCATCTGTACAGGGCGTTGGTGAGACCACACCTGGAGTATTGCATGCAGTTTTGGTTTCCTTATCTAAAAAAGGACATACTTGCCACAGAGAGAGCGCAGCAAGAGTTCACCAGACTGATTCCTGGGGTGGCAGGATTGTCATATGAGAGATTGGGTCAAAACCTGGAAATCGGCCATTGAACAAAAAAAAACCTAACCTCACCCTAAAATGAACGACCACCCGAGGAAATGCCCTTCAGTCAACCAAGAAGCCGAAAAGACAAGAAGAGCAGCAAGAGGCAGGAGAGGAAGACCTAGATCGCAGACACGAGGAGTGAAGCGGAGCAGGACATGGCGAATCGAGAGGGCTCGCCAACACGAACGCCAACCCAGACACCGACAGGGCAGTGGATGGAGCAACACCTAAAACTTAGGGACTGCATTAAGGAGGACCTCATGGTGACCCTGAAGGCGGCCATGGTAATCGCATTGGACCCCTTCAAAGAGGCACTGGAGAGGACGGAGTGGCGGTTGGAAACCCAGAGATGATGGTGTAGGAAATGGAAAAAGCGGCCACAGGCCAGGGTGATTGGGTCGCCTCGCTCACAAGTGGCAAGGTTGGTGGTGGCCCAGGGAGCGCTCAAGGCGAAGGTGGAAAACCAGGAAAATAGGTCCCACTGCCAGAACCTCAGGATTGCCAGGCTACCTGGGGGCACAGAGGGCAGAAACCCAATGGAATCCATAACGCAGATGCTAGGGAAGCTGGTCGGGGAGGAAAGCTGCCCCAAGCTCCCAGAGATGGACAGGGCCCACAGGTCACTCCGGCAGAGGTTCACCAACAGAACAACCAAGGGTGATCATTCCAAAACTCCACCGATTTCAGGACAAGGAGCGAATTCTGAACTGGGCAAGGAACACGTGGTCCTACAAATGGGAAGAGCATCATCTGCATATACCTGGACATTGGGGCCAAGCACTGGGCTGAGGTCAACGTGGCTAATACTCTATTTAAGAACAAAGTGCCGTTCGGGATGCTGTACCCTGTGATATAAAACAACTAGGAGTATTATTTCATCACGCCGGGAGAAGCAGACAAGTTCATTCGGGGAAAATAGACTGGGATGGCAGCAATAATGAACACATGTTCTTTTCTTTTTTTTGGTCTTTGCCGCTTTCTCTAATTAACACCTGTACATCCTGGGGGGG
Organism: Scyliorhinus torazame; assembly: GCF_047496885.1. Lineage (NCBI taxonomy): Eukaryota > Metazoa > Chordata > Chondrichthyes > Carcharhiniformes > Scyliorhinidae > Scyliorhinus > Scyliorhinus torazame. The sequence goes on from NC_092713.1 coordinate 21,357,925, forward strand.
GGGGGGGGGGGGCGGGCAGAGAGAGACACCAAAGCGAGAGGGGGGAGGTGCCAAACAAAAAGATGGGAGGAAACGCACCGTTGGGGGGTGGGGGGGGGGGGGGGTGAGACTGGTGAAGATGGGAGTACATGGAAGTAAGAGGAGAGGGGGGCCATGGCAGAGCTCTGGAAAGAGGGAGCGTCTGGCAGAAGGAAGGGGGGGGGCAGAACAACAGGTCGTGGAGCAGGGGGGGGAAGTGGCAGGGGAAGGGATACCACCGTTGTACGGGTTGGGGGGGCCGTAGTATCGGGGAACAAGTGGGGTGAGGGGAGGGGGGAGGGTAGAATGCTGGTTACAACAGGTCACACATGGGACGGCTGAAACAAAGAAGACCTTTGATGGCCCTCGGACAAAGGGAACCCCGGCATGCAGGGGCACGTCCACGTGGTAAGTATAGCTGACCCCCGCAAGAGGGGGGGGGGGGGGAAACAGAAACCCCCCATCAGGATAACCACCTGGAACGTCAGGGGACTCAACGACCCAGTGAAAAGATCCAGAGTCTTCACCCAACTGAAAAACCTGAGAGCTGACAGTCTTCCTGCAAGAGACACACCTGAGGGAGAAGGACTGACTGAGGGTAAGAAAGAGCTGACCTACTAAGCGTGTTGCAAGACGGGAGCGAGGGGGGTGGCCATAGCGTTTAATAAGATGATGACCTTCACAGCAACGAAAATGGTGATGGACCGGGGGGGGGGGGGCGGTATATCATGGTCAGCGGTGTCCTGGAAGGAGCTCCAGTAGTGCTTGTGAATGTGTACACCCCAAACTGGGACAATGCAGACTTGGTCAGAAAGACCATGGCAGAAATCCCCGACCGAGACACCATGGGGCGGGGGGGGCGGCGGGGGGGCGGGGAGTGGTGGGTGAACCCATGGAGGTTCGCACAACTGAGAGAGAAGGAGTTCTACTCCCAAGTCCACAAACTATATTCCCGTATCAACCTCTTTGTAGTGGGTAAAGCGGTGCTCCCAGGGGTATTGGGAGCAGAGTACTCTCCAGTAGTAATCTCTGACCACACGCCACACTAAGCAGGCCTAGTGCCCCTCATGGAGGGTAGACACAGACCGCGCCGATAAGAGAGAATGTCACAAGCCGTTGACGGATATGTAACCGGCAGCCAGAATGGGGAGGTCTCACCCTCCACATTCTGGGAGGCACTGAAGGGGGTGATCAGGGGGGTGATAATAGCGTATAGGGCACTCAGGGACAGGAAGGAGAGGGTGGCAAGGCAAGGACTGATCGACTCCATTTGTGTATCGACGGTACTCCACAGCCCCGACCGTGACTACTGGCGGATAGGGAAAAGCTACAAATGGAACTTGATCTGCTCTCCACTGGGAAAGCAATGCACCAACTCCGCCAGACACGGGGGACCTTCTATGAACACGGAGACAAGGCCAACCACCTGCTGGCTCACCAGCTGAGAAAGCAGGCAGCCACGTGGGAAATGGCGCAAGTGAAAGATAGGAACGACAGACTAGCCACAGTGCCAGATAAGATCAACAAGGCCTTCGTGACTTACTACCGGGAGCTGTAGACCTCCGAGCCCCCGGAGGGGGATCGAGGAAGAATGCTAAATTTCGAAAAATCACAATTTATACTACCAAAAAAAAAAGGTGCTGATTAGTTAACAAGTTGACTGATTGGCCGAGGCATTGCCATGGAGAAAGCAATGGAGAACTACAGGGTCCCCTAGATCCGGGTAATTCAAAAAGAAGCAAGGCTTGAACATGTTCCTTTTGTTTGCAGAGAATCTGTACGAATGTATGTCGCTTCTAGCAAGCGTAAATGAGCCACGTTATGAGCTTGACTGATTTTCTTAAATTGATTTTTAATGTAGCCAAGAGCCCATTCGAGATTATTCCGCAAATGCTGCCCGATCACAGAAGCACATCTAAGAGTACACATTTGTTTTGGGTTTTTGCAAATATGGGTTGGTTGTGTCCGGTCTGTACTCTGCCTGTTATGAATAACCCAAGGAACATGCTATACAATTTGTGCAGCTAATTAGTGGGTCATAGGGTCTATGCACTCAGCATCACACCAGCACTGAACTTCATGCCCGATGTTGTTCAGTCGTGTTTCAGACAGTTTTGGACTGATTGCCGCATCCTTTAAAAAAAATAAAATAAGAAAATAAAAAATTGCTTATTGTCACAAGTAGGCTTCAAATGAAGTTACTGTGAAAAGCCCCTAGTCGCCACATTCCGGCGCCTGTTCGGGGAGGCTGGTTTCAGAGGAAAGCACCACTTGTGTGCCCACTGCATAGTACAGCAGCGTGAACCGCCTTGCTTAACCTGTTGCTCAAATTATTAAGATACTTTGCCTTTCCAGGGTATGCTGGTTTAGCTCAGGGTAAGACAGCTGGTTTGTGATGCAGAACAAGGCCAGCAGCGCGGGTTCAATTCCCGTAGCAGCTTACCCGAACAGGCGCCAGAATGTGGCGACTAGGGACTTTTCACAGTAACTTCATACTTGTGACAATAAAAGATTATTATTATTAATTTGAGGTCAATTAGGTTAAAGGTCTGGGTTCCTGATGAAGGGATTTCACCTCACACATTAACCTGGGCAGCACTGTAGCATGGTAGTTCGCACAATTGCTTCACAGCTCCAGGGTCCTAGGTTTGATTCCAGCTTGGGTCACAGTCTGTGCGGAGTTTGCACATCCTCCCCGTGTGTGCGTGGGTTTCCTCCGGGTGCTCCGGTTTCCTCCCACAGTTCAAAGATGTGCAGGTTAGGTGGATTGACCATGATAAAATTGCCCTTAGTATCCAAAATTGCCCTTAGTGTTGGGTGGGGTTACTGGGTTATGGGGATAGGGTGGAGGTGTTGACCTTGGGTGAGGTGCTCTTTCCAAGAGCCGGTGCAGACTCGATGGGCTGAATGGCCTCCTTCTGCACTGTAAATTATATGATTAAAACTGCCTTATCTACTTGTGGTAGTATTGTGCATTTCCATCATTTTTGTGTCCAATTACTTGCATTTGCACCTAGTAATTTATCCTCGTGGTAAGAAAACAGTCAATAAAAAATTGTGCATTGACGGTCCGTGATTCCATGTTCTGATAAGTGAAATAGTTGCGCTTTTTTTACCTTACCTCCCGCTGCCTTGGGAAAGCGGGCAGCATAATCAAAGACCCCTCCCACCCGACTTACTCACCCTTCCAGCTTCTCCCATCGGGCAGGAGATACAAAAATCTGAGAACACGCACAATCAGATTTTTAAACAGCTTCTTCCCCACTGTTACCAGACTCCTAAACGACCCTCTTATGGACTGACCTGATTAATACTACACTTCTGTATGCTTCACCCAATGCCGTGTTTATGTAGTTACATTGTGTACCTTGTGTTGCCCTATTATGTATTTTCTTTTCATGCACTGTTTGAGCTACTCGCAGAAAAATACTTTTCACTGTACCTCGGTACACGTGGCGATAAACAAATCCAATCCAATCCTTTTATAGATGCAACATGTAAAGTGAGGTATTCCCGACATAAACCAATCTGCAGAAGACGTTTTTTACTTTATCTTCAAGTTTGTGCATTGACTGTTTAATATCCAGTATATAAGTACATAAATGTAAAGCTAATGACTCCCACCACCCATCCTCCATGCTTTGATAATGTCAGGAATTAGTTATTTAACTGAATGTGGCAGATTGGGCCTAATGTTCTCGACTTGCAATGTAGGCAGGGAACCAGTTGGGTGTAGAATATCAAGGACACGCTGGCCTCAATTTTCCAGCCATTGAAACTCCTGCACAGATTCCTTCCATGGCCTAACCCCAGCCCTATATCTGTGACCCTCCGCTAGCCTTATGTTCCCTCCCGCTCCTGACTGATCCCTCTCACAGGCCCTTTGTAGCCCATCACCGACAGCATAGCATGGAAGGACAAGGACAGATGACGTACGGGAACTCCATCATCAGCAAGTTCCCCTCCAAGCCCCACACCAGCCTGACTTTGAAACATATTTCCAATCTTTCGTCATCACTGGGTTAAAATTTGGGAACTCCCTCTCTCGCAGCTCTGTGGGAATATCATCATCAAATAGGTGGCAGCCCACCAACACCTTCTCATGGACAGTTTTTTAATTAATTTATTCTTTCATGGGATCTGTATCACTGGCTAGGCCAGCATTTATTGCCTTCCCTAATTGCCCTTCAGATGGTGGTGGTTAGCTACCTTACTGACCTGCTGCAGTCCATGTGGTGTAGGTACACCCGCTGTGCTGTTAAGGAGGGAGTTCCAGGATTTTGACAAAGCGACAGTGAAGGAATGGTGATCGATTTTCCAAGTCAGCGTTGTGTGTGGCTTGGAGGGGAACTTCCAGATGGTGGTGTTGCCATAAAGCTGCTGCCCTTGACCTTCTAGATTCTAGAGGCCATGGGTTTGGAAGATGCTGTCTAGGAACCTTGGTGAGTTGCTGCAATGCTTCTTGTAGATGGTACACACAGCTGTGTTTTATCCTGGATGGTGTTGAGCTTCTTGAGTGTAGGTGGAGCTGCACTCATCCAGGCAAATGGAGAGTATCCCATCACACTCCTGGCTTGTGCCTTGTTGATGGTGGACAGACTTTGGGAAGTCAGGAAGTAATTTTCTCACCACAGGATTCCTAGCCTTGGACCTGCTCTTGTAGCTACATTATTTATATGGTCAATGTAACCTCTGATTAGCAAGTTTGTGGATGATACTAAGATTGCGGATAGTGAAGAAGATTGTCAGAGAATACAACAGGATATAAATAGGCTGCAAAATTGGGCAGAGAAATGGCAGATGGAATTTAACCCGGACAAATGCGAGGTGATGCATTTTGGTAAATCGAATTCGGGTGGGAGCTATAAAATAAATGGCAGAACCATCAGGAGCATAGAGACACAGAGAGATCTGGGCATGCAGGTCCACAGATCCTTAAAAGTGGCAGCACAGGTGGAAATGGTGGTAAAGAAAGCATATGGCATGCTTGCCTTCATCGGACAGGGTATCGAGTGTAAAAGCTCGAAAATTATGTTACAGTTATATAGAACGTTGGTTAGGCCACATTTGGAATACTGTGTCCAATTCTGGTCACCGCACTACCAGAAGGATGTGGAGGCTTTGGAGAGAGTACAGAAAAGGTTTACCAGGATGTTGCCTGGTATGGAGGGTATTAGCTATGAGGAGAGATTGAATAACCTGGGATTGTTCTCCTTGGAGAGATGAAGTCTGAGGGACGACCTGATAGAAGTTCATAAAATTATGAGGGGTATAGATAGGATGAACAGTTGGAGGCTTTGAGGGGGGAAAGGTTCAGTGGGGATGTGCGGGGGAAGTTTTTTACACAGAGGGTGGTGGTGTCCTGGAATGCACTGCCAAGTGAGGTGGTTGAGGCAGAAACGTTAACAACCTTTAAGACTTATCTGGATAGGCACATGAACAGACGGGGTATAGAAGGATACAGGTGGTTGGTCTAGATAGGAGCAGGCTTGGAGGGCCGAAGGGCATGTTCTTTGTTCTTTGATGTTGACAGTGGGGGATTCCGTGATGGTAATGTCATTTAATGTCCTGGGGAGATGGTTGGAATCATTCTTGCTGGAGATGGTCATTGTCTGGCACTTCTGTGGTGTAAATGTTATTTGCACTTGTCAGGGCAAGTCTGAATATGGTCCGGGTCTTGCTGCGTTTGGGCACAGACTGCATTAATGTGGGTTATTAGCACAAAATCTAAGTTTTAAAAAAAATGTTTTTAAAGAATTTTGTAACAAAATTTTCAACCGTACAAACAAACCCCACCCCCCGTAACAAAAAAAAACTCGCATAGCAAGACAGAAACATGGCAAGTCACTACGATACAGAACTTTGTACATTGGATTCCTCCCGTACATATCAGTTTTCCGGATCATTTATGTATTTTCTTGCTCAGATGCCCCCCCGAGAAAAAACCCTTCCCCGTCCCTCCCTCTTTCCCCCCCCCCAAAAAAAAAGATATGCCCCCCCCCCCGGGTTGCTGCTGCTGTCAACCAAACTCCATCTAACGTCCGCGAGATAGTCTAGGTACGGTTGCCACCGCCTGGAGAGCCCCTGCGCAGACCCTCTCAGGGCAAACTTTATCCCCTCTAACTTGATAAACCCTGCCATGTCATTTATCCAGGCTTCCACACTGGGGGGGCTTCGCATCTTTCCACACTAACAAGATCCTTCGCCGGGCTACCAGGGACGCAAAGGTCAGAATGCCGGCCTCTTTCACCTCCTGCACTCCCGGCTAGTCCGCTACTCCAAATAATGCCAGCCCCCAACTTGGCTTGACCTGGACTTTCACCACCTTAGATATAGCTCTCGCAACTCTCCTCCAGAACCCATCCAGTGCCGGGCACGACCAAAACATATGGGCATGGTTCGCCGGGCTTCCTGAGCACCTCCTGCATCTGTCCTCCACCCCAAAGAACCTACTCAGCCTCGCCCCCGTCATATGCGCTCTGTGAACAACCTTAAATTGTATCAGGCTAAGCCTGGCACACGAAGAGGAATTAACCCTACTTAGGGCATCAGCCCACAGACCCTCCTCAATCTCCTCCCCCAGCTCCTCTTCCCATTTACCCTTCAGCTCCTCTACCAAAGCCTCCCCCTCTTCTTTCATCTCCTGGTATATCGCCGACACCTTGCCCTCTCCGACCCATACGCCCGAAATCACCCTGTCTTGAATCCCCTGTGCCGGGAGCAGCGGGAATTCCCTCACCTGCCGCCTCACAAACGCCGTCACTTGCATGTACCTGAAAGCGTTTCCCGGGGGTAGTCCAAACTTCTCCTCCAGCGCCTCTAAGCTCGCAAACGTCCCATCGATGAACAGGTCCTCCATTCTTCTAATCCCTGCCCGATGCCAGCTCTGAAACCCCCCGTCCATCCTTCCTGGGACAAACCGATGGTTATCTCTGATCGGGGACCACACCGAGGCTCCCATCGCACCCCTGTGCCGTCTCCACTGCCCCCTGATCTTTAGCGTTGCCACCACCACCGGACTCATGGTGTACCTTGTCGGCGAGAGCGGCAGCGGTGCCGTCACCAGCGCCCCCAGGCTCATTTCTTTGCGGAATGCCATCTCCAACCTCTTCCATGCCGCCCCCTCTCCCTCCATCATCCACTTATGGATCATCGCCACGTTGGCTGCCCAGTAGTAGCCATCCAGATTCGGCAACGCCAGCCCTCCTCTATCTCTACTACGCTCCAGGAACCCCCTCCTTACCCTCGGGGTCTTACTCGCCCACACAAAACCCATAATGCTCCTGCCTACCCTCTTAAAAAAGGCCTTGGTGATCACAATTGGAAGGCATTGGAATACAAATAGAAACCTCGGGAGGACCACCATTTTAATCGACTGTACCCTGCCCGCTAGCGAGAGTGGCAACATGTCCCACCGTTTAAAGTCCTCCTCCATCTGCTCCACCAGCCACGTCAAATTAAGTTTGTGCAGGGCCCCCCAGCTCCTAGCTACCTGGATCCCCAAGTATCGAAAGCTCCTTTCCGCCCTCCTCAACGGTAGGTCATCTATCCCTCTTCCCTGATCCCCCGGATGCACCACAAAGAGCTCACTCTTCCCTACATTGAGCTTGTAGCCCGAGAAGTCCCCAAACTCCCTTAGGATCTGCATGACCTCCACCGCCCCTCCACTGGGTCCGCCACATACAGCAACAGGTCGTCTGCATACAGCGACACTCGATGCTCCTCTCCCCCTCGAACCACCCCCCTCCATTTCCTGGACTCCCTTAATGCCATGGCCAAAGATTCAATTGCTAATACAAACAACAGGGGGCACCCCTGCCTCGTCCCTCGATACAGCCGGAAGTACTCCGACCTCCGCCGATTCGTAACCACACTCGCCACCGGGGCTCTATATAGGAGCTTAACCCAGCTAATAAACCCTCCCCCGAACCCAAACCTCCGCAACACTTCCCAGAGATACTCCCACTCTACTCGGTCAAAGGCCTTCTCCGCGTCCATAGCTGCCACTATCTCCGCCTCTCCCTCCACCCACAGTCGCGCAGGCTGCAGCATGCCGAACTGGACTCTTTTTTTAATGCAGCACCACCTTGGACCGGTTGAAGCCAGCTCTCCTCTTTGCCACCTCCGTGCTCCAATCCTGGTAAACTCGGATCACCGCATTCTCCCATCTACTGCTCCGCTTCTTCTTGGCCCATCTCAGGACACTCTCTCTGTCCGCGAAACGATGGAACCTCGCCACTATCGCCCTTGGCGGCTTGCCAGCCTTGGGTCTCCTCGCCAGGACCCGGTGAGCCCCTTCTAGCTCCAGGGGGCTCGGAGAGGCCTCCGCACCCATCAGCGAATGGAGCATTGTGCTCACATACGCCCCGGCATCCGCTCCCTCCACTCCTTCGGGGAGACCCAGAATCCGGAGATTCTTCCTCCGCGACTTGTTCTCCAGGACCTCGAATCTCTCGGCTCACCGCTTGTGCAGCGCCTCGTGCGCCTCCATCTTCACCGCCACGCCCAAGATATCGTCCTCGTTCTCGTTAGTTTTGTCCTTCACCTCTCGGAGCTCTACCGCCTGGGCCTTCTGGGTCGCCTTCAGCCCCTCGATCGCCAACAGCATTGGCGCCAGCACCTCCTTTTTAAGCTCCTCCACACAGCGCCTGAGAAACTCCTGCTAGTCCGGCCCCCATGCTGCTCGATCCCCGCCCTCCGCCATCTTGTTTTTTCCCCCTCGTTTCTGCCGCTGCTCCAAAGCCTCTTTTCCCGTCGCTCCACTTCTAGTCCCCTCCATACGCGACAGAAGGGGGACCTTCACCTTCCCACACGGGATTTGGTCAAAAGATTTCATTTGGGGCTCCTCCGGAGAGCCCAAAAGTCCGTTCTAGCGGGAGCTGCCGAAAACGGAAGTTCCACAAAATCTAAGTTGACATTTTAATGCAGTACTGAGAGAACCTTTCATTGTCCTAGATAATACACAAGATAATGGCTCCTGGAGCTGGGATAATATGTTAGCGTATATAGATGGTTGATTAGCAGACAGGAAGCAAAGATTAAGGATAAATGGGGCAGTTTCCAGTTGGCAGGCTCTGATTCGTGGAGTACCACAAGGATTTTTTTTAAATTTAGAGTGCCCAATTCTTTTTTTTTACCAATTAAGGGGCATTTTAGCGTGGCCAATCCACCTAGCCGGCACATCTTTGGGTTGAGGGGTGAGACCCACGCAGGGGAGAATGTGCAAACTTCACACGGAGAGTGACCCATGGCCGGGATCGCACACGGGTCCTTGGCGCCCTGAAGCAGCAGGGCCACAAGGATAAGTGTTCGGGCCTGAGCTATTTACAATCTATTATGATCCCAGACCAGACCCCCAGGTTTTTGGAATGATCCAGCTTGGGACCAAAAATGTTTGGTTTAAAGTAGATGAAGTTTGATTTTCAAGACGCTTGTGGGAAAAAAAGCCACAAGGTTCCATGGGTTTTGACCAGAGTGAATTAACAGGCAAACTGTGGTCAAACACACCGCAGTGCAGAAAAAATGGCAAATGCGGTCGCGACAGAATGCACGGATTTCTCAACAACCCACCTGTATTTCAATATCACCGTGAGTCACCTCATCTCATTGAAACTCTGTCTCTCTCACGAAGGACTCCAGTCTTTACCTTTGAAGATCTTGCCTTGGAATTCCCTCTTCCAAAATCGCTCCATCTCAGATGGCCTCAACAATGGCCCATCTCACAGGGTTTCAATCTCATCTCCTAACGTTTTCTTCTCTTGGACTCCTGAGTTAGTATTCAAGAACCAGCTCACAAGCACAACTTCAGCCCGTCAGCTGTGCTGAGCAAAATATGAACGAATGCTCCAAAGGATTATCTTTTCCCCAAAGGCCATCTGCCGTTGGACGTCTTAGGTCTGCAGGGCTTCTCATGAACCCACTTCGATCGCCAGGGCTTCCTAAGCTCTCACCACTTAAGGTCTGCCAGCCACGGCCCTTTCTTTGATTGGAGCCTCTTTGCTCCTGTCTTTCTTTTCCTTAACTAGGGCTTGTTGGGCAGCACGGTGGCGCAGTGGGTTAGCCCTGATGCCTCACGCCGCCGAGGTCCCAGGTTCGATCCCGGCTCTGGGTCACTGTCCCTGTGGAGTTTGCACATTCTCCCCGTGTTTGCGTGGGTCTCACCCCCACAACACAACCAAACGCTAAATTGTCCCGTAGTTGGAAAAAATGAATTGGGTACTCTAAATTTAAAAAAAAAACTAGGGCTTGTTTCTGTGACCTGTCAGGGATTTTTCATTTGGGATCTCTCCCTGTCCCCTCCCTCTTTGGGATCTCTCCCTGTCCCCTTTCCCTTTGGGACCTCTTCCTGTTTCCTGCCTGGGACTCTTCTTTTCAATGGCGCTCTGCTCCGGATCACACAAGCCAGGTTTCTGTGGCTGTTTTCCCTTTCTGCACAGGCCCGAGGAGACATGGTCCTGATTCTTACGTTCTTAGGCCGTACCTGGGATGTTGAATTCTGACCCTGTCTGACCTTTAAGGTCGAAGTAAAAGAGTGTGGCCCTATTTCAAAGCAGTGAAAATCTTTCCCTCATGCAGGAACCTTTTCAAAAACCATCTATTCGACTACGGTTATCACTCGCAGTCCCTCCCTCCATGGGTCAATGTCAATTCACTGGCTTCCTATGGAGTGCCTTTGGTTCTTTTTTTATGTTACTGCCACCAAATAATGTTTTGCTATATTTATTTGACATGCAAGGCTGACAGTCAAGGCAAGTGAGATACATGTATCTATTAAACGCGATAGTATCTTTAAATTAATGAACGCATTATTTTAATATTATTTTTCAATATAATGACATTTTTAAACCAAAAACATTTAACCTTCACTTTGGTATAACACTAATTGATTGCTTGTGGTAAAATTGTTGAAGCATATCATAACCGTTTATCTTTATTTCCAATGAAATATTCCAAATTGCTTTTAGGTGCATAAATAATAGATTCTCTAAATAGCCGATAAATTATCATAATTCCAATATTATAAATAATTATACCTGCATATAAATTCCCAGTAGATGCGTGTCTTTATTATTAATATTATTAATGCAAATTGTCCAGTAACAGGTAGGGAACAGATGAGGAAGGAGTGCAGCCAAGCCCAAAGAGAGTTTGAGAGTTTGAATGCGGAGACTAGATTGGACACAATGGGAAAGCTGAGGATTTTGCCTTCCTAATTACTTGCTGTGTTTGGGTTTTGTGATTCTTGTACGAGGGCAGTCAGATCCCTCTGAGCCCCAGCATTCTGCAGTGTCTCGTCATTTAAATAATGTTCTGTTTTATTATTCTTCCTGCCAAAGTGAACCACCTCACATTTTCCCACATTATGCCCCATCTGCCAAATTTTGCCCACTCACTTATCTCAATCCCTTTATAGGGATGCTTCCTCTTTAGACCATAAGACACATTGGCCATTCTGCCCAATGGACTGCTCCGCCATTCAATCATGGAATTTACAGTGCAGAAGGAGGCCACTTAAGCCCAGGTTTCTGCCCTACCCCCGTAACCCAGTAACCTGACCTAACTAAGGGGCAGTTTAGCATGGCTAATCCACCTAACCTGCACATCTTTGGATTGTGGGAGGAAATCGGAGCACCCAGAGGAAACTCGCGCAGACCCGGGGGTGAGGGGTGGGGGGGGACTGCAAACACCACACAGTCACCCGAAGCCGGAATTGAACCTGGGACCCTGTGCTGTGAGGCAGTAGGGCTCATCACTGTGCCACCATCCCCATTTCCATTCTCATCCCCATTGTCCTGCCTTATCCCCCAAACCCCTGAACACCTTATTAATCAAGAACCTACCTATCTCTGTCTGAAAGACACTCAGTGATTTCTGCAGCAATGGGTTCCACAGATTCACCACCCTCTAGGTGAAGAAATGAGATCCCCCCCCCCCTCATCCTCCTAAACTCCATCGAGTACAGACCCAGAGTCCTCAACCGCTCCTCATGTGACAAGTCGTTCATTCCAGGGATCATTCTTGTCAACCTCCAAATGGGGTCAGACCAGAGCCTTATATAGCCTCAGAAGTACAAACCTGGGCCGGGATTCTCCCCTACACGGCGGGGCGGGGGAATCCGGCGTAATGGAGTGGCGGGAACCACTCCGGCGTCGCGCCGCCCCAAAGGTACGGAATTCTCCGCACCTTTAGGGGCCAAGCCCTCAACTTGAGGGGCTAGGCCCGCGCCGGAGTGATTTCCACCCCGCTGGCTGGCGGGAAAGGCCTTTGGCGCCACGCCAGCCGGCACCGAAAGGACTTCGCCGGGCGACGCATGCGCGGGAGCATCAACGGCTGCTGCGTCATCCCCGTGAATGCGCAGGGGAGGGGGTCTCTTCCGCCTCTGCCATAGTGGAGACCATGGCGAAGGCGGAAGAAAAAGAGTGCCCCCACGGCACAGGCCCGCCCGCCGATCGGTGGGCCCCGATCGCGGGCCAGGCCACCGTGGGGGCACCCCCCGGGGCCAGGTCGCCCCGCGCCCCCCCCAGGACCCCAGAGCCCACCCGCACCGCCTGCTCCCGCTGGTAAGGTAGGTGGTTCAATCCACGCCGGCTGGCGAGGGTTGACAGCGGCGGGACTTCGGCCCATCGCGGGCTGGAGAATCGCCGGGGGGGGCCCGCCGACCGGCGCGGCGCGATTCCCGCCCCCGCCGATTCTCTGGTGGCGGAGAATTCGGGACACGGCGGGGGCGAGATTCACGCCAGTCCCCGGCGATTCTCCGACCCGGCGGGGGGTCAGAGAATCGCGCCCCTGGTCTTGTATTCTCGCCCTCTCGACATGAAGCTAACATTGCATTTGCCTTCTTAACTGCCGACTGAACCTGCATGTTAAACTTGAGAGTCCTAGTTCAAGATTCTCTTAAGTCCTTTTATGCTTCTGATTTCCTAAGCATTTCCCCATTTAGAAAATAGTCTATGCCTCTTCTTCTTTCCAAAGTGCATAATCTCACACTTTTCCACATTGTATTCCATCTGCCACTTCATTGCCCACTCTCCTAGCCTGTCCAAGTCCTTCTGCAGCCCCCTTGCTACCTCAATACAACCTGTCCCTCTACAGATCTTTGTATCATCTGCAAACTTAGCAACAATGCCTTCAGTTCCTTCTTCCAGATCTTTTTTGTTGCAATTAAGAGGCAATTTAGCGTGGCCAATCCACCTACCCTGCGCATCTTTAGGTTGTGGGGGTGAGACCCATGTGAAACGGGGAGAATGTGCAAGTTCCACACAGATGGTGACCCGGGGCCAGAATTTAACCCGAGTCCTCGGTGCCGTGAGGCAGCAGTGCTAACCTCTGCGCCACCCTCTTCCAGATCACTTATGTGTATCGTGAATAGCTGTTGTCCCAACACTGATCCCTGCAGAACACCACTAGTCACCCGCTGCCATCCTGAAATGGACTCCTTTATCCCCACGCTCTGCCTTCTGCCAGTCAGCCAATACTCTATCCATGCCAGTACCTTGCCTCTGACACAATGGGCTCTTATCTTATTTATCAGCCTCCTGTATGACACCTTGTCAAAGGCATTCAGGAAATACAAATAGATCACGTCCACTGGTTCCCCTTTATCTAACTTCCTCGTTACTTCCTCAAAGTATTCTAATAGATTTGTCAGGCTTGATCTCCCCTTGACGAATCCATGCTGACTCAGTCTTCTAAGGTCAGAAGTGGGGATGTTTGCGGATGACTGCACAATGTTCAGCACCATTCGTGACTCCTCAGATATTGAAGCAGTCCATGTCCAAGTGCAGCAGAACCTGGACAATATCCAGGCTTGGGCTGACAAGTGGCAAGTTACATTTGCGCCACAAAAGTGCCAGGCAAGTACCATCTCCTACAAGAGAGAATCTAACCACCGCCCCTTGACATTAAGTGGCATTACCTTCGCTGAATCCCCCACAATTACCATTGATCAGATACTGAACTGGACTTCCACATTCTGAATTCTCCCTCCATGTAACTGAACAGGCGCCGGAATGTGGCGACTAGGGGATTTTCATAGTAACTTCATTGCAGAGTTAATATAAGCCTACTTGTGACAATAAAGATTATTAAATGAGGTTGAGAGGTCAAGGAAGATAAGGGAAGTGTTAGAGTTGGACCAATTGAAGGTGATAGAGGGGTGGAAATTGGAAGGAAAAGTAATACATATGTCCAGGTCCAAACGGGAATGTGAAGTGCTGCCGAAACAGTCGTCAATGTAGCGATAAAAGAGTTGTGGGATGGGGGCAGAGTAGGCCTGGAACAGGGAATGTTCCACATACCACATGAAGAGACAGGCAAAACTGACCCATGCTGGTACCCATAGCCACACCTTTGGTTTGGAGGAAGTGAGACAAGTTAAAGGAGAAATTGTTCAGTGAGAGGACAAGCTCAGCCAGACTGAGGAGAGTGGTGGTTGTCATGATATGCAACCAATGAACACTCAGAATAGGACACAACCAATGGGCAGTCAGGACACTCAGAGGTGGCATCACCACAAGGGGGCAGGACATAAACACTATAAAAGGGCTGAGGCACTCACACCCTGCCTCTTTCCACAGACCGGCATCTAGAGAGTTAGACAGGGTTGATCAGCAGCACGTGGCTTAGAGCAAGCTGGTACAGTTAGACTGAGTTACTACAGTTAGATTAACAGAGAGTCAAACTCATTTGAGAACTGTGTTAATAGTTCAGTAAACATGTTGAACTCATTTCAGAGCCTGGAGCATCCTTTAGTTAAGACTGCATCAAGTAGCAGCCTGTGTTATCCGAAGCAGCATGACACAACAGTGGTGAACGGGGCTTATTCAGGCCTCTGTTCGAGGAAGAAGTGGAGAGCCCTCAGGCCATCCTGGTGGGGAATGGAGGCCTGGAGGGATTGGACATCCATGGTAAAGAGGAGGCGGTTAGGGCTGGGGAACTGGAAGTTGTTGATATGATGTCGGCAGCAAAGGAATTGCGGATGTAGGTGGGAAGACTGGATAAGAGGAGAGAGTATGGAGTCAAGATAGGAAGAAATGGGTATGGTAGGGCAGATCTCTACTGGGACAGGCTGACACGATGAGGTTACAAAATGGTTTCAGGTTAGAATAAAAATATTGCTGTTTAGTGCTGCTCTGTCAATTAGCAAATTGAGGTATGTCAAAGTACCCACAAGAGATCAGTAAGACATTTGAGGCCAAAGGACCAAAGTTCAAAGTGCGCGGTCCCAGTAGAGATCATTGGTTGTAAATCAGCGTGAACCTTGGCTAATCTTCCTGTCCCTGACCTGGGGACACCGATGTGTCCCAGTAGAGTCACTGCTTCAGCTTAGATAAGCAAACTCATAAGCTGCATGCCTTGGCTTTTCACTGGGTTAACTTACCGAGCCACGAGTGGAGCAAACAACAATTAGTTTTAAATATTTTTTAAAAATAGAGTGATGTTTGAGCGAGTCATTCCTTTCCTATTTTAGCGTATCTTCACACACACTTTTCCTCTTAGGGGAGGTGGTGGAGGGATTCCTGGGCTGATTATCAGCCTGTTGAACTGCCTCAACGCTCCTTCCGTGTCCAACAGGTCCTGGTAATTATTATGAGGCCTGTTGGTTATTATTATCACAGAGGAACAAATGGAATCCAGGAATGGAATCCCCAAAATTGGTTCTATTCCAGGAATTCCATGTAATAAGAAAGTAATTTAACCTATTTAGTCACTCGTACGTCTTATGAGGGGCTGGGTTAGCACAGTGGATTAAATAGCTGGCTTGTAATACAGAACAATGCCAGCAGCGCAGGTTCAATTCCCATACCGGCCTCCCCGAACAGGCGCCGGAATGTGGCGACTAGGGTCTTTTCACAGTAACTTCATTGAAGCCTACTTGTGACAATAAGCACTGGGGCAGCACGGTAGCATTGTGGATAGCACAATTGCTTCACATCTCCAGGGTCCCAGGTTCGATTCCGGCTTGGGTAACTGTCTGTGCGGAGTCTGCACATCCTCCCCGTGTGTGCGTGGGTTTCCTCCGGGTGCTCCGGTTTCCTCCCACAGTCCAAAGATGTGCAGGTTAGGTGGATTGGCCATGACAAATTGCCCTTAGTGTGCAAAATTGCCCTTAGTGTTGGGTGGGATTACTGGGTTATGGGAGGTGGAGGTGTGGACCTTGGGTAGGGTGCTCTTTCCAAGGGCCGGTGCAGACTTGATGGGCCGAATAGCCTCCTTCTGCACTGTAAATTCTATGATACATAAGCTATTATTATTAACTTGACTTATTATTTTAACACACTAGTATTTTTTTGTAAGGGCCACGAAGAATCCAGCACGAGTTTTAAGGATACAAAGTAATAACATTTATTTACTATAACATATATACATAACAGTAGCAGTCAGACGGAAGGGGTTGCGCCCCAAGGCATGTACTTCCATTCCCTGTAGCTCCTGTACTCCTCGCTCTGCGCTCTCGCGGGACAATACTATTTGAATGGCCTGTTGAAAAGTCAATGTTGGTTCCGCTAACAACTTTCTCTGGGTGGCCGCATTGTTAATACCGCAAACCAAACGGTCGCGTAACATTTCTGACAAGGTCTCACCATAGTCACAGTACCCCGCAATCCTGTGTAGCCTGGATAGAAAATCGGCAAGGAATTCTCCAGGGGTCCTCTCAGCGGTATTAAACCGGTAACGCTGGACTATCGTGGACGGGGTTGGGTTAAAATGTTGCCCCACTATATTCAAAAGTTCAGCAAACGTTTTGGTGTCCGGCGCAGCTGGGTACGTAAGGCTCCTAATCACCCCAAACGTATGCGGGCCGCAGGCGGTGAGCAATATGACCACCTGGCGCTCGTTTTTGGTGATATTGTTTGCCCGGAAATAGTAACGCATCTGTTGTGTGTACTGGTTCCAGCTTTCCAGCGCAGCATCAAAAACATCCAAACGTCCGTACAGAGGCATGGTATAATAGAAAACAACTTCCAACCTGTATCCAACAAAAATCCAGGGAGGTGGCTTCAGCAGTGTAGACAGCTATTCACTTTAACCTTCGTCGCCAGTTTTGTAAGGGCCACGAAGAATCCAGCACGAGTTTTAAGGATACAAAGTAATAACATTTATTTACTATAACATATATACATAACAGTAGCAGTAACTTCCCTTGCTACATACTCCTTCCTGCTGGTTCCTGAACTGGCCAGCTTTATTTATACTAGGAGTTTACTAGTGGTTTCTCCGCCCCCCTCATTGGGGAAGCTCATACTCCCACAGGATTGTGGGATAGTCATTAGTCCCCAGCCAATGGTAAGTAGGCAGGTAAGTCCAAGGAATCCACCGAAGACCCTGGCGAAGGAGGGCGTCAAACTCGTTTGGCCGCAGGCCGGACACCATTTGCACGCGGCGTTGGATCAGGCGGCGTGTAACGAGACGGAGACCGGCGCTTCCGTGATGAACGGCGCGACGGTTGTACATCCACGGCCCGTGGACCCGAGGATTCCCACTGATGCATCCTGTGTCTCCATCTCGGAGTCAGAGTCTGCTGCCTCCGTCATGTCAGCGTCTCTATCTCCATTCGGTCCCGTAACGACCTGCGCAGGCTTCGAGTGAGGCACCAGTGGAAGATTGTGAGGACTACCTTCCCTTGTCTCTGGTCTCTGCGGCTGTTGAAATGAGCTCCGGGGGCGGGGAATCTTTTGAGGGGATAGTCTTCTGGACCGAACGTGGTCTACATGTTTTCGCTGGAGACGACCCTGGGCTTGCACTTGGTAAGATATAGGGCCCGTTTGGCGAAAGATTATACCAGGAACCCATTGGGCACCACCAGCAAAATTCCGAACGAACACTGGGTCACCGGGCGCAAACTGCCGAATCGGCCGATGCCGAGAAAATCCCTGTCCCTGCCGTTCTTGTGTGGGGCGTACTTTTGCGCCAATGTCCGGGAAAACCATACTAAGGCGGGTGCGAAGTCTCCGGCCCATTAGGAGTTCTGCGGGAGCTACCCCAGTCACTGCATGGGGGGTGGTCCTGTACGTAAACAAAAAGCGAGCCAGCCTCGTGTCCATTGATCCGGAAGACTGCTTCTTTAGGCCTCTTTTGAATGTCTGCACTGCGCGCTCTGCCAACCCATTTGAAGCCGGGTGATAAGGGGCAGTGCGGATATGGCGGATGCCGTTCATCTTCGTGAACCTCGCAAACTCCTCACTCGTGAATGGAGTGCCGTTATCCGTGACCAGCACCTCGGGGAGGCCATGCGGACTAAACGATAAACGTATCTTTTCAATTGTTGCGCAGGACGTTGTCCCCTGCATCTTATGCACCTCTAGCCATTTGGACTGGGCGTCAATTAGTAGAAGGAACATGGATCCCTGAAAAGGGTCTGCAAAATCTGCATGCAAGCATGCCCAAGGCCGCCCTGGCCATTCCCAGTGATGTAGGGGCGTGGCCGGCGGAAGCTTCTGATGCTCCTGGCAAATGGAGCGGTTTTGGGCCACCTTCTCAATGTTGGTGTCGAGGCCTGGCCACCAGACATAACTCCGGGCCAACATTTTCATTTTGGTCACGCCTGGATGCCCATTGTGCAAGTCTGTTAGTATCAGCTCCTGGCCTTTTTCCGGGACAATCACACACGTCCCCCACAAGAGGATGCTGTCTTCCACGCTGAATTCTGACAGCTTGGAGGAAAATGCCCGCAACTCGCCTGGGAGCTGTCTATGCTGCCCACCATACAGGACTATGTGCCGAACCTTTGACAGGACTGGCTCCGTCTGGGTGCACTCACGGATCTGTGATGCCGTGACAGGCAAGGTGTCCATAAAATTTAGGGTTGCAACCACCTCACCGGTCGTGGGGATCGACATGGGGCCGGTCGATAAAGGCAATCGGCTCAGTGCGTCGGCATTTGCTATCTGCGTACCTGGTTTGTGCTCCAGAGAATACTCGTATGCAGCAAGCAACAAAGCCCAGCGCTGGATCCGTGAAGCAATGGGCGGTATTGGCTTATCCTCTCTGAAAAGTCCCAGCAGGGGCTTATGATCAGTCACGATAGTGAAATGGCGGCCGTACACGTACTGGTGGAAGCGTTTCACCGCAAAGACCACTGCCAGGCCCTCCTTCTCGATCTGCGCGTACTTTTTCTCCGCTGCAGTCAATGTGCGGGGGGCGAAAGCTATCGGTCGCTCGGCCCCGTTCTCCATCTTGTGGGACAGGAAGGCCCCAATACCATACGGGGATGCATCACATGTGACGAGCAAAGGCTTTCCAGGATCACAGTGGGTTAGTAACCCAGACGACGACAATTGTTGCTTTACCCGCCGGAAAGCGGTTTCTTGCGGCTGACCCCAAACCCAGGTGTGATTTTTCTTTAGCAGAAGGTGCAAAGGGGCCAGCGTAGTTGCCAGATTGGGGAGGAACTTCCCGTAATAGTTTACGAGACCGAGAAAAGAATGAAGATGCAAAGTGTCAGTCGGGGTGGGGGCATGTTGAATTGCACGCACCTTCTCTGCGACGGGGTGCAGACCTTCGCGGTCCACCCGATAACCTAGGTAGACTACTTCCTTTGCCTGAAATACGCACTTTGTGCGACGTAAACGGACTCCAGCCTCCGAAAGGCGTCTAAGGACAGCCTCCAGATTTTCCAAATGTTCCTGCTCCGTCGTCCCTGTAATCAAAACGTCATCTAGGTTGACAGCCACACGTGGTAAACCTCTCAAAATGCCCTTCATAACACGTTGAAAAATTGCGCAGGCAGAGGATACTCCAAAGGGCAACCGTGTATATTCATACAGGCCCCGGTGTGTATTAATCGTTACATATGGTCGGGAGGCAGGGTCCAGCTCCAACTGCAGGTAGGCGTGACTCATATCTAATTTTGTGAACGAGAGTCCACCTGCAAGTTTCGCGTAGAGATCCTCTATGCGAGGCATTGGATATCGGTCGAGTCGGGAAACTGTATTCACTGTAAGTTTATAGTCGCCACACAAGCGAACTGTGGCATCTGGCTTCATTACAGGTACAATTGGTGCTGCCCAGTCAGCAAAACGGACGGGCCTGATAATACCCAAACTCTCCAAACGAGTGAGCTCCCCTTCTACCTTCTCGAGCAAGGCGTAAGGCACTGGGCGCGCCCGGAAATAGCGCGGCGTGGCTCCTGGTTCAACTTGGATACGGGCTACGGCCCCTTTTATTTTCCCCAAACCAGGCTGGAATACATCTGGGTATCGTCCTAGCACCTCAGTCACCCCTTCAGAAACTGTTTGGAGGATGTGCTGCCATTGCAACCGCAAATGACGCAACCAGTCCCGACCCAACAGGCTGGGCCCATGGCCGCGCACCACGATAAGTGGGAAACGCCCCTCCTGGCGTCCATAGACAACAGGGGTCATTGTAGTTCCTGCAATGTCCAGTGGTTCCCCCATGTAGATGGCCAACCTGGCCTGTGAGTCGGTTAATGTAAGGGTCTGTATACCCTGCTTGATGCGGTCGAATGTCCTCTGGGCGATCACGGAGACCGCTGCGCCAGTATCCAACTCCATCTCAAGCAGGTGGCCATTGACCCGTACTGTCACCTTAATGGGGGCCACACGGGGAGCTGCCACACAATGCAGCTGCAGGCAGTCGTCCTCAGTCTCCACGTCCTCAGGAGTAGTCGCCGTAGGTTCATCCACATGGAAGGTACGGCCTCTGGGCTGGTCCCAGTTACGGCCCGTGGGCTGGTCCCAGTTTCGGTCGGAACGACGGCGCCTCTGGCGCCCCCAGGACCGCCGTCCGCGACGGGGTCGGCGCCTACAAGTCTGACACGGACATGGCTCCTCATCCATTGGCTCTGGAGAAGGCTCCCTTTGGGGAGGAATGTCCGACGGCCACTGGCGTCGGTCCGGACGTTGCCTCTCCCAAGGTACCACAGGAGTGTGGGGGGACATTTTCAGACGGAAGGGGTTGCGCCCCAAGGCATGTACTTCCATTCCCTGTAGCTCCTGTACACCTCGCTCTGCGCTCTCGCGGGACAATACTATTTGAATGGCCTGTTGAAAAGTCAATGTTGGTTCCGCTAACAACTTTCTCTGGGTGGCCGCATTGTTAATACTGCAAACCAAACGGTCGCGTAACATTTCTGACAAGGTCTCACCATAGTCACAGTACCCCGCAATCCTGTGTAGCCTGGATAGAAAATCGGCAAGGAATTCTCCAGGGGTCCTCTCAGCGGTATTAAACCGGTAACGCTGGACTATCGTGGACGGGGTTGGGTTAAAATGTTGCCCCACTATATTCACAAGTTCATCAAACGTTTTGGTGTCCGGCGCAGCTGGGTACGTAAGGCACCAAATCACCCCAAACGTATTCGGGCCGCAGGCGGTGAGCAATATGACCACCTGGCGCTCGTTTTCAGTGATATTGTTTGCCCGGAAATAGTAACGCATCTGTTGTGTGTACTGGTTCCAGCTTTCCAGCGCAGCATCAAAAACATCCAAACGTCCGTACAGAGGCATGGTATAATAGAAAACAACTTCCAACCTGTATCCAACAAAAATCCAGGGAGGTGGCTTCAGCAGTGTAGACAGCTATTCACTTTAACCTTCGTCGCCAGTTTTGTAAGGGCCACGAAGAATCCAGCACGAGTTTTAAGGATACAAAGTAATAACATTTATTTACTATAACATATATACATAACAGTAGCAGTAACTTCCCTTGCTACATACTCCTTCCTGCTGGTTCCTGAACTGGCCAGCTTTATTTATACTAGGAGTGTACTCGTGGTTTCTCTGCCCCCCTCATTGGGGAAGCTCATACTCCCACAGGATTGTGGGATAGTCATTAGTCCCCAGCCAATGGTAAGTAGGCAGGTTATAACATATTTTCAAAACAAAGAATGATTATTTTTGGAAAATATTTTAAGTGAATGAATAAGAAATATTTTAATTTTAATAAGGACATTTTAAGCTAAAGTGGGTGAGGCACTAATCATTTTTCTTACTATGGTGGCATTTTTGAATCACAATTTCTGATGGAGGTTGTCATGATATGCAGACGCACACATAATGATATACAGACAAGCAGCTAATGGACACAGAGAACAGGACATGACCAATAAGCAGGCAGGACACTCAGGAGTGGGATCTGACTATAAAAGACACGAGGCACTCACACTCCGCCTCTTTCCACTGATGAACATCTAGAGAGTCAGTCAAGGGTGCTGTTACAATCTCACACCTCCACCACGTGGCTAAGAGCTAGTCTGGTTCAGTCGGACAGAGTAACCACACTTAGATTAGCAGAGAGTCGAACGCACAGAGAACTGTGCTAACTGTGCTATTAGTTCAATAAACCTGATTGAACTAACTTCAAGGTCTGGAGTATCTTTCTGATCTCAGCTGCAGCCAGTGTTAGACCAGTGTACCTAACACGACAGAGGTTACACATCCCAAATACTAGCCACAATAAAAACAGAAAATACTGCAGGTCTGACAGCATCTGTGGAGAGAGAAGGGAGCTCACGATTCGAGTCTGGATGACTCTATGTCAAAACTGTCAAAATGCTAGCCTGTCTTTTTTCTTTACAGATGCTGATTGACCTTTTGTACATTTCCAGTCTCCTGTTCTGAATTATTTTAACATTTCTGAATGACTTTCCAAACCAATCACTTAAAAGAGGCATCTTAAATCAACGTGCATGACTTTTAAAACAATTGAATTTGTTTACATATGATGACAACAAATCAAAACAAATGTATAAAAAATATAATATATAATATATATTATAATACATAATAACGTCCCTATGAGTCTAATATTGAAACAAAATACTGTGAATACTAGAAATCTGAAAATAAACAAAGTCTAGCATTTATGTTGTGACCACCAGATGCCTCAAACACCATTGTACTAGTGGAAACACGGCAACCAATTTGCGCTCATCAAGCTCCAACAAACACAAATGTGATAATAACTAGGCAATCACTTCTTGGCCTTTTGGCTAAGATCAAGCGCGATTTGGTATGTGGGAGTCTTTTAAGGAGCAGTTGATGGGAGTGCAGGACAGGCATGTGCCGATAAAAAGGTAGGACAGGAAAGGCAGGATTCGGGAACCATGGATGACCAGGGAAATTGAGAATATTGTCAAAAAGAAAAAAGATGCATATGTGAGGTACAGGCAACTAAAAACAGATAAAGCACTTGAGGAATACAAGGAAATTAGAAAAGAGTTAGGAGGGCAAAAAGGGGTCACGAATTGTCCTTGGCAGACATGAATAAGGAGAATCCACAGGCATTTTATACATATATTAGGAACAAGAGGGTAGCAGGAGAAAGAGTTGGCCCACTCAAGGACAAAGGAGGGAAATTATGTGTAGAACCAGAGGAAGTAGGTGAGGTCCTTAATGAGTATTATATATCAGTATTCACAAAGGAGAGGGACATGTTGATTGGTGGTGTCTCAGAGGGATGTGTAAACACTTTAGATCAGGTCATTATTATGAGGGAGGAAGTGTTAGGTGTGTTAAAAAGCATTAAGGTAGACAGCTCCCCAGGGCCAGATGGCATCTAGCCCAGATTTCTAAGGGAGACAAGAGATAAAATCACTGGGCCTGAGAGAAATCTTTGTGTCCTCACTGGCCACAGGTGAGGGGCGAGATTCTCCACTCCCACGCCGGTTGGTAGAATCACCTGGGCCGCCAAAATTTCCCAGGACGCCGGCCCGACGCCCTCCCGCGATTCTCCCAAGCGGCGGGAACGGCCCGGTGAGTTCCGCCGGCTGCAGGCCGGAGAATCGCCGGAGACACCCAAAATGGCGATTCTCCGGCACCCCCGCTATTCTCAGGCCTGGATGGGCCAAGCGGCCAGGCCAAAACGGCGGGTTCCCCCCCCGGTGCCGTCCACACCTGGTCTCTGCCGTCGGGAACAGCGCGGGAACGCTGGGGGGGGCAGCCTGCGTGGGGGGGGCGAGGGGGGATCCTGCACCAGGGGGGTACCTCAAATGTGGGGTGGCCCATGATCGGTGCCCACCGATCGTCGGGCCGCCCTCTCTGAAGGAGGACCTCCTTCCTTCCGCGGCCCCGCAAGATCCGTCCGCCATCTTCTTGCGGGGCGGACTTAGAGAGGACGGCAACCACGCATGTGGGGCTGTTATGACGCCAGATATGCGGTGCCGGCCGCGTCATCTATGCAGTAGCACCTTTACGCGGGTGACAAGGCCTGGCGCAGGTAGATGACGCGGCCCCGATCCTAGCCCATTGTCAGGGCCTGAATCGGTCGAGATCGGGGCCGTCTCGCGCTGTCGTGAACCTCGACGACGTTCACGACGGCGCGGCCACTTCGGCGTGAGAGTGGAGAATCCCGCCCGAGATCCCAGAGGATTTGCGGATAGCCAATGTTGTACCGTTATTTAAGAAGGGTTGCAAGGGTAATCCAGGTAAATATAGGCCAGTGAGCTTGACTTGACGTCAGTGATAGTGAAATTGTTGGAAAAGATTCTCAGAGATATGGGGTGGGATTCTCCGACCCCCCCCGACTGGTCGGAGAATCGCCGGGGGCTAGCGTGAATCCCGCCCCCGCCGTGTCCCAAAGTTTCCGCCACCAGAGATTTGGCGGGGGTGGGAATCGCGCCATGCCGGTCGGCAGGGGTGGGAATCGCGCCACGCCGGTCGGCGGGCCCACCCCCACCGATTCTCCAGCCCACGATGGGCCGATGTCCCGCTGCTGGAATGCCTGTCCCGCCAGCGTAGATTAAACCACCTTTTGAACAGCAGGACAAGGCGGCGCGGGCGGGCTCTGGGATCCTGAGGGGGGGCGCGGGCAATCTGGCCAGGGGGGTGCCCCCACGGTGGCCTGGCCCGCAATCGGGGCCTACTGATCCGCGGGGGGGCCTGTGCCGTGGGGGCACTCTTTTCCTTCCACCTTCGCCATGGTCTTCACTATGGCGGAGGCGGAAGAGACCCCCTCCCCTGCGCATGCGCGGGGATGACGCCAGCAGCCGCTGACGCTCCCGCGCATGCGCGGAACCGCATCGCCGGGCAAAGACCTTTCGGCCCCGGCTGGCGTGGCGCCAAGGCCTTTCCCGCCAACTGGTGGAGCGGAAACCGCTCAGGCGCGGGCCTAGCCCCTCAAGGTGAGGGTTTGGCCCCTAAAGGTGCGGAGACTACGGCCCGACGCCGGAGTGGTCCCGCCACTCCATCACGCCGGGACCCCCCGTCCCGCCGGGTAGGGGAGAATCCCGCCCATGATCTATGCACATTTGGAAGTGAATGGTCTTATTAGCAACAAACAGCATGGTTTTGTACGAGGATGGTCATGTCTCACTAATTTGATTGAAATTTTTGAGGGCTGACAAAAATGATTGACGAGGGAAGGGCTGTGGATGATGTCTACATGGACTTTAGTAAAGCGTTTGATAAAGTCCCTCATAGCAGGCTGATGCAAAAGATTAGACCACATGGGGTCAGGGGTGAACCAGCTGGATAGATCCAGAACTGGCTTGGCCATAGAAGACAGAGGGTAGCAGTGGAAGGGTGATTTTCCGAATGGAGGTCTGTAATTAGTGATGTTCCGCAGGGATCAGTACTGGGACCTCTGCTCTTTGTAATATATATAAACGACTTGGAAGAAAACATAGCAGGTCTGATTAGCAAGTTTGCGGATGATACTAAGATTGCAGGAGTTGCGGATACTGATGAAGATTGTCAGAGAATACAACAGGATATAGATAGGCTGCAAAATTGAGCAGAGAAATGGCAGATGGAATTTAACCCGGACAAATGCGAGGTGATGCATTTTGGTAGATCCAATTCAGGTGGGAGCTATAAAATAAATGGCAGAACCATCAGGAGCATAGAGACACAGAGAGATCTGGGCATGCAGGTCCACAGATCCTTAAAAGTGGCAGCACAGGTGGAAATGGTGGTAAAGAAAGCATATGGCATGCTTGCCCTCATAGGACAGGGTCTCGAGTATAAAAGCTCAAAATTATGTTGCAGTTATATAGAATGTTGGTTAGGCCACATTTGGAATACTGTGTCCAATTCTGGTCACCGCACTACCAGAAGGACGTGGAGGCTTTGGAAAAAGTACAGAAAAGGTTTACCAGGGTGTTGCCTGGTATGGAGGGTGTTAGCTATGAGGAGAGATTGAATAAACTGGGATTGTTGTCCCTAGAGAGTCGGAGGCTGCGGGGCGACCTGATAGAAGTTTATAAAATTATGAGGGGTATAGATACGGTGAACAGTTTGAGACTTTTTCCCAGGGTGGAAATGACAGTTACAAGGGGGCATAAGTTCAAGGTGAGGGGGGGAAAGGTTCAGTGGAGATATGTGGGGGACGTTTTTTACACAGAGGGTGGTGGTGGCCTGGAATGCAAGTGAGGTGGTTGAGGCAGATACGTTAGCGACCTTTGAGACTTATCTGGAGAGAGGGTAGCACGGTGGTGCAGTGGGTTAGCCCTGCTGCCTCACGGCGCCGAGGTCCCAGGTTTGATCACGGCTCTGGGTCACTGTCCGTGTGGAGTTTGCACATTCTCCCTGTGTTTGCCCCCACAACCCAAAGATGTGCCATTGATTTAGTGGCCTTTACTGAAACATGGTTAAAGGATGGTCACGACTGGGAGTTAAATATCCAAGGATATCAAACTATTCGGAAGAACAGAGTGGATGGTAAGGGAGGTGGTGTAGCTCTGTTATTTAAGGATGACATCCGGGCAATAGTAAGGGATGACATCGGTGCTATGGAGGATAAGGTTGAATCCATTTGGGTGGAAATCAGGAATAGTAAGCCAAAAAACCACTGATAGGAGTAGTCTATAGGTCACCAAATAGTAACATTATGGTGGGGCAGGCAATAAACAAAGAAATAACAGATGCATGTAGAAATGGTACAGCAGTTATCATGGGGGATTTTAATCTACATGTCGATTGGTTTAACCAGGTCGGTCAAGGCAGCCTTGAGGAGGAGTTTATAGAATGTATCCGTGATAGTTTCCTAGAACAGTATATAATGGAAACTACGAGTGGTCCTAGATCTGCTCCTGTGTAATGAGACAAGATTGATTCATGATCTCAGAGTTAGGGATCCTCTCGGAAGGAGCGATCACAATATGGTAGAATTTAAAATACAGATGGAGGGTGAGAAGGTAAAATCAAGCACTAGTGTTTTGTGCTTAAACAAAGGAGATTACAATGGGATGAGAGAAGAACTAGCTCAGGTAGACTGGGAGCAAAGACTTTATGGTGAAACAGTTGAGGAACAGTGGAGACCCTTCAATGCAATTTTTCACAGTGCTCAGCAAAGGTTTATACCAACAAAAAGGACGGTAGAAAGAGGGAAAATCGACCGTGGATATTGAAGGAAATAAGGGAGAGTATCAAATTGAAGGAAAAAGCATACAAAGTGGCAAAGATTAGTGGGAGACTAGAGGACTGGGAAATCTTTAGGGGGCAACAGAAAGCTACTAAAAAAGCTATAAAGAAGAGCAAGATAGATTATGAGAGTTAACTTATTCAGAATATAAAAACAGATAGTAAAAGTTTCTACAAATATATAAAACAAAAAAGAGTGGCTGAGGTAAATATTGGTCCTTTAGAGGATGAGAAGGGAGATTTAATAATGGGAGATGAGGAAATGGCTGAGGAACTGAACAGGTTTTTTGGGTCGGTCTTCACAGTGGAATTCACAAATAACATGCCAGTGACTGATAGAAATGAGGCTCTGACAGGTGAGGACCTTGAGAGGATTGTTATCACTAAGGAGGTAGTGATGGGCAAGCTAATGGGGCTAAAGGTAAACAAGTCTCCTGGCCCTGATGGAATGCATCCCAGAGTGCTAAAAGAGATGGCTAGGGAAATTGCAAATGCCGAGTGATAATTTACTAAAATTCACTAGACTCTGGGGTGGCCCCGGCGGATTGGAAATTAGCAAACGTGACACCACTGTTTAAAAAAGGAGGTAGGCAGAAAGCGGGTAATTATAGGCCAGTGAGCTTAACTTCGGTAGTAGGGAAGATGCTGGAATCCATTATCAAGGAACAAATAACGAGGCATCTGGATGGAAATTGTCCCATTGGGCAGACGCAGCATGGGTTCATAAAGGGCAGGTCGTGCCTAACTAATTTAGTGGAATGTTTTGAGGACATTACCAGTGCAGTAGATAACGGGGAGCCAATGGATATGGTATAACGGGATTTCCAGAAAGCCTTTGCCAAGGTGCCACACAAAAGGTTGCTGCATAAGATAAAGATGCATGGCATTAAGGGGAAAGTAGTAGCATGGATAGAGGATTGGTTAATTAATAGAAAGCGAAGAGTGGGGATTAATGGGTGTTTCTCTGGTTGGCAATCAGTAGCTAGTGGTGTCCCTCAGGGACCAGTGTTGGGCCCACAGTTGTTCACAATTTACACAGATGATTTGAAGTTGGGGACCAAGGACAATGTGTCTAAGTTTGCAGACGACACTAAGATGAGTGGTAAAGCAAAAAGTGCAGAGGATACTGGAAGTCTGCGGAGGGATTTGGATAGGCTAAGTGAATGGGCTAGGGTCTGGCAGATGGAATACAATGTGGACAAATGTGAGGTTATCCATTTTGTTAGGAATAACAGCAAAAGGGATTATTATTGAAATGATAAAATATTAAAACATGCTGCTGTGGAGTGACCTGGGTGTGCTAGTGCATGAGTTGCAAAAAGTTGGTTTACAGGTGCAACAGGTGATTGAGATGGTGAATGGAATGTTGTCCTTCATTGCTAGAGGGATGGAGTTTAAGACTAGGGAGGTTATGCTGCAATTGTATAAGGTGGTAGTGAGGCCACACCTGGGGTATTGTGTTCAGTTTTGGTCTCCTTACCTGAGAAAGGACGTACTGGCACTGGAGGGTGTGCAGAGGAGATTCACGAGGTTAATCCCAGAGCTGAAGGGATTGGATTACGAGGAGAGATTGAGTAGACTCGGACTGTACTCATTGGAATTTAGAAGGATGAGGGGGGATCTTATAGAAACATGTAAAATTATGAAGGGAATAGATAGGATAGATGCGGGCAGGTTGTTTCCACTGGCTGGTGAAAGCAGAACTAGGGGAAATAAGGGGAAGTAGATTTAAGACTGAGATTAGGAGGAACCTCTTCACCCAAAGGGTTGTGGATCTATGGAATTCCTTGCCCAGTGAAGCAGTCGAGGCTCCTTCATTAAATGTTTTTAAGGTAAAGATAGATAGTTTTTTGAAGAATAAAGGGGTTAAGGGTTGTGGTGTTCGGGCCGGAAAGTGGAGCTGAGTCCACAAAAGATCAGCCATGATCTCATTGAATGGCGGAGCAGGCTCGAGGGGCCAGATGGCCTACTCCTGCTCCTAGTTCTTATGTGCAGACTAGGTGAATTGGCCACGCTAAATTGCCCCTTAATTGGAAAAAATGAATTGGGTACTGTCATGTGAGAGTACCTTTAAGACATGGATGTTTAAGCAATGTACCTTTAAGAAAACAGTGATGTCAGAGAGTGGGTGGGTCTGAGCTCAGGTCAGCCATTTTGCAGGTTTTTAGTTTCAGTTTAAAAAGCAGTGTCTGTGTGTTTCCAGAGAGCTGCAAGTTTTGCAGTGAGCTGGATCTCTGCCATGAAAGACTATCTCTGGATCATTTGGGTGATTTAAAGTAAAGCCTTTAACCTGATGTGATTTTGTTTAAAGGTGTTAAGTCTCTTGGAAGTTTGAAGGAACATTTTAGGGAATTATTTATTGTTGTAATATTTTCTGAGTTACCTTTGAAGTAAGGGGTGTTAAGAGATCCAATGTTTATTTAAGATGTTAAGTTGAGTTCATGGAATAAACATTGTTTTGTGTTTAAAAACCCACATGTCTATAATTGTAATCCCACACCTAAGGAAAAAGCGGTGTGCTAGGAAAAGCAACAAATACATTAAAGGGAGAGGTTGGTTGAACTCCATGATACAATTTGGGGTTCTGAAAACGCCTTGCCCATAACAGGTACTCTAAATTTATTTTTAAAAGACTTATCTGGATAGGCACATGAACAGATGGGGTATAGAAGGATACAGGCGGTTAGTCTAGGTAGGACACATAATCGGCGCAGGCTTGGAGGGCCGAAGGGCCTGTTACTCTGCTGTATTGTTCTTTGTTCTCTTTGTTCTAGGATCACGCTTGAGATCAGGTGTAATGCCTGTTCTTCTCAGTTTGGATCTAGTCTTGTGGAGACCGTGAATTGGATTCAATTTGAATTTAACCCGGACAAATGCGAGGTGATGCACTTTTAGGAGCAAGCCAGCAGAATGGTTTACAGGCTTGCCCTGTCCACACTGTGTAACTCAGAAAATAATAAAATCACTTAATAGAACATAGAACATACAGTGCAAAAGGAGGCCATTCGACCCATCGAGTCTGCACCGACCCATTTAAGCCCTCAATTCCACCCTATCCCCGTAACCCAATGACCCCTCCTAACCATTTTTGATCACTAAGGGCAATTTACCATGGCCAATCTACCTAATCTGCATGTCTTTGGACTGTGGGAGGAAACCAGGAGCACCCAGAGGAAACCCACGCAGACACGGGGAGAACATGCAAACCCCCGCACAGCCAGTGACCCAGCAGGAATCAAACCTGGGACCCTGGCGCTGTGAAGCCACAGTGCTATCCACTTGTGCTACCGTGCTGCCCAAATAGACTGGATAATTTATTTTTGTGGTGTTCATTGAATGCTAAATATCGGCCAGCCCAACAGGGATAACTCCCCTGCTTTTCTTCGAAATGGTGCCAGTGAAATCTTTTACTTGCACTTGAGCAAGCAAGTGGTGCCTGAGTCTAACATTGCAACTGAATGAAGGGCAGCCCTTAAAATGCAGCACTCCCTCAGTACTGCACTGGAACATCAGCTTTGATTTTTGTATCCGAGCCCTGGAGTGGGACGTAAATCTGGAGCCTTGAAACTCAGATGTGAGAGTGCTACAAAGCCATAGTTGCTACAACAGAAACACAAAACGTTGGAAATACTTAACGGCTCTGGCAGAATCGTGGAGAGCAAAAAACAGTTAATTAGCCCTCTGTGCAAGTGAATGGGTTTTAAGTGAGTTAAAATCTTTCATTGGAATGGGAATGTAATCGACCTGAGACATTAGCTCAGGATATATTAAGGTATATTAAGAGGAAGGTCATTTATTTCTAAAACTAGTATTTTAAGCTAAAATGAATGTGCGATTTTAACATCGCGGCATATTAAATTAAGAGGAGCAAGGCAATTTTTAACATGATTATTGATTTTGGGCATTGCTGGAAAGAGAGACATGTTGCCTTGCAATTATCAGGACAAATGCAAGAATGCCAAATTTCAAAAGATCACAATAATTTAAACTACAGAAGAAGAAGGGTGCTGATTGGTTGGCAAGTCAACTCTGATTGGCTGGCAGCGCAGTGGCGCAGTGGATAGCACTGCTGCCTCACGGCATTGAGGTCCCAGGTTCGATCCTGGCTCTGGGTCACTGTCTGTGTGGAGTTTGCACATTCTCCCCGTGTTTGCGTGGGTTTCACCCCCACAACACAAAAAGATGTGCAGGGTAGGTGGATTGGCTACGCTAAAATTGCCCCTTAATTGGAAAAAAAATTGGGTACTCTAAATTTTTTTTAAAACTCTGATTGACTGAGGTACAGATATTTTACAGATGCACCATTGTAAGCATTCTATCTGGCTGCATCACAGTTTAGTAAGACAACTGCTCGGCCCAAGGCCGTAAGAAACTACAGAGAGTCGTCGCAAACATAGCCCATTCCATCACGCGAACCCACCTCCCATTCATTGACTGTCTATTCCTGCCGCTGCCTTGGGAAAGCGGGCAGCATAATCATAGACCCTCCTACCCAGGTTACCCTCTCTTCCATCGGGCAGGAGATACATAAGTCTGAGAACATGCACTAGCAGATCCAAAAACAGCTTCTTCCCCGCTGTTACCAGACTCCTGAATGGCCCTCTTACGGACTGAACTGATCTCTCCACGCATCTTCTCTACTTAGTACGACACTCCGTATCTTCACCCGCTATCTATGTGTTTACATTGTGTTATTTATTGTTTGACCTATGTTTTCCATGTACGGAACAATCTGATTGGACCTGGACTCTATGCAGAACAATGCTTTTCACTGTACTTTGGTACAGGTGACAAAATCAAATCTATAATAATAATCTTTATTGTCACAAGCAGGCTTACATTTACACTGCAATGATGTTACTGTGAAAAGCCCCTCGTCGCCACATTCCGGTGCCTGTTCAGGCACACAGAGGGACAATTCAGAATGTGTTTGGGGACTTTGTGGGAGGAAACTGGAGCACCTGGAGGAAACCGAAGTATTGGAGGAATTATTATAATGCTAAATTGGAAACGGATCACAGCAGTTCATACCAATAGGTATTGGTATTGGAAGAAACAAAAACTCCCCAAGTTCTGCTCTATTGTAATTCAAAGCGCAAAGCTTGAACCTATTCCTTCCATTTGCAGAGAAAGGGTCCCTAGCATATGTTGCTTCCAACAAGCGTAAACGAGACCTGTCGCACGTTTGACTGATTAATGGGTTGGCAGTAGCTGCTGGCTGCACAGGATAACTATTGGTATAAACTGCTGTGATCCATTTAAAACTTAGCATTCTAATGATAATAATAATCAATAATCTTTATTGTTGTCACAAGTAGGCTTACATTACACTGCAATGAAATTACTGTGAAAATCCCCGAGTCGCCACATTCCGGCGCCTGTTCAGGTACACAGAGGGAGAATTCAGAATGTCCAATTCGCCTAACAAGCACGTCTTTCGGGGCCTGTGGGAGGAAACCACGGCACCCGGAGGAAACCCACGCAGACACGGGGCGAACATGCAGTCTCTGCACAGACAGTGACCTAAGCCGGGAATCGAACACGGGTCCCTGTTGCTGTGAAGGTTGGGTGAGGTTACGGGGATAGGGTGAAGATGTGGGCTTGGGTAGGGTGCTCTTTCCAAGGGCCGGTGCAGACTCGATGGGCCGAATGGCCTCCTTCTGCACTGTAACTTCTATGATTCTATGAGATTAATTTTTATCATGGAATGTTTATTTAAGATGTTAAGTTGAGTTCATGGAATAAACATTGTTTTGTGTTTAAAAACCCACATGTCTATAATTGTAATCCCACACCTAAGGAAAAAGCGGTGTGCTAGGAAAAGCAACAAATACATTAAAGGGAGAGGTTGGTTGAACTCCATGATACAATTTGGGGTTCTGAAAACGCCTTGCCCATAACAGGTACTCTAAATTTATTTTTAAAAGACTTATCTGGATAGGCACATGAACAGATGGGGTATAGAAGGATACAGGCGGTTAGTCTAGGTAGGACACATAATCGGCGCAGGCTTGGAGGGCCGAAGGGCCTGTTACTCTGCTGTATTGTTCTTTGTTCTCTTTGTTCTAGGATCACGCTTGAGATCAGGTGTAATGCCTGTTCTTCTCAGTTTGGATCTAGTCTTGTGGAGACCGTGAATTGGATTCAATTTGAATTTAACCCGGACAAATGCGAGGTGATGCACTTTTAGGAGCAAGCCAGCAGAATGGTTTACAGGCTTGCCCTGTCCACACTGTGTAACTCAGAAAATAATAAAATCACTTAATAGAACATAGAACATACAGTGCAAAAGGAGGCCATTCGACCCATCGAGTCTGCACCGACCCATTTAAGCCCTCAATTCCACCCTATCCCCGTAACCCAATGACCCCTCCTAACCATTTTTGATCACTAAGGGCAATTTACCATGGCCAATCTACCTAATCTGCATGTCTTTGGACTGTGGGAGGAAACCAGGAGCACCCAGAGGAAACCCACGCAGACACGGGGAGAACATGCAAACCCCCGCACAGCCAGTGACCCAGCAGGAATCAAACCTGGGACCCTGGCGCTGTGAAGCCACAGTGCTATCCACTTGTGCTACCGTGCTGCCCAAATAGACTGGATAATTTATTTTTGTGGTGTTCATTGAATGCTAAATATCGGCCAGCCCAACAGGGATAACTCCCCTGCTTTTCTTCGAAATGGTGCCAGTGAAATCTTTTACTTGCACTTGAGCAAGCAAGTGGTGCCTGAGTCTAACATTGCAACTGAATGAAGGGCAGCCCTTAAAATGCAGCACTCCCTCAGTACTGCACTGGAACATCAGCTTTGATTTTTGTATCCGAGCCCTGGAGTGGGACGTAAATCTGGAGCCTTGAAACTCAGATGTGAGAGTGCTACAAAGCCATAGTTGCTACAACAGAAACACAAAACGTTGGAAATACTTAACGGCTCTGGCAGAATCGTGGAGAGCAAAAAACAGTTAATTAGCCCTCTGTGCAAGTGAATGGGTTTTAAGTGAGTTAAAATCTTTCATTGGAATGGGAATGTAATCGACCTGAGACATTAGCTCAGGATATATTAAGGTATATTAAGAGGAAGGTCATTTATTTCTAAAACTAGTATTTTAAGCTAAAATGAATGTGCGATTTTAACATCGCGGCATATTAAATTAAGAGGAGCAAGGCAATTTTTAACATGATTATTGATTTTGGGCATTGCTGGAAAGAGAGACATGTTGCCTTGCAATTATCAGGACAAATGCAAGAATGCCAAATTTCAAAAGATCACAATAATTTAAACTACAGAAGAAGAAGGGTGCTGATTGGTTGGCAAGTCAACTCTGATTGGCTGGCAGCGCAGTGGCGCAGTGGATAGCACTGCTGCCTCACGGCATTGAGGTCCCAGGTTCGATCCTGGCTCTGGGTCACTGTCTGTGTGGAGTTTGCACATTCTCCCCGTGTTTGCGTGGGTTTCACCCCCACAACACAAAAAGATGTGCAGGGTAGGTGGATTGGCTACGCTAAAATTGCCCCTTAATTGGAAAAAAAATTGGGTACTCTAAATTTTTTTTAAAACTCTGATTGACTGAGGTACAGATATTTTACAGATGCACCATTGTAAGCATTCTATCTGGCTGCATCACAGTTATAGTAAGACAACTGCTCGGCCCAAGGCCGTAAGAAACTACAGAGAGTCGTCGCAAACATAGCCCATTCCATCACGCGAACCCACCTCCCATTCATTGACTGTCTATTCCTGCCGCTGCCTTGGGAAAGCGGGCAGCATAATCATAGACCCTCCTACCCAGGTTACCCTCTCTTCCATCGGGCAGGAGATACATAAGTCTGAGAACATGCACTAGCAGATCCAAAAACAGCTTCTTCCCCGCTGTTACCAGACTCCTGAATGGCCCTCTTACGGACTGAACTGATCTCTCCACGCATCTTCTCTACTTAGTACGACACTCCGTATCTTCACCCGCTATCTATGTGTTTACATTGTGTTATTTATTGTTTGACCTATGTTTTCCATGTACGGAACAATCTGATTGGACCTGGACTCTATGCAGAACAATGCTTTTCACTGTACTTTGGTACAGGTGACAAAATCAAATCTATAATAATAATCTTTATTGTCACAAGCAGGCTTACATTTACACTGCAATGATGTTACTGTGAAAAGCCCCTCGTCGCCACATTCCGGTGCCTGTTCAGGCACACAGAGGGACAATTCAGAATGTGTTTGGGGACTTTGTGGGAGGAAACTGGAGCACCTGGAGGAAACCGAAGTATTGGAGGAATTATTATAATGCTAAATTGGAAACGGATCACAGCAGTTCATACCAATAGGTATTGGTATTGGAAGAAACAAAAACTCCCCAAGTTCTGCTCTATTGTAATTCAAAGCGCAAAGCTTGAACCTATTCCTTCCATTTGCAGAGAAAGGGTCCCTAGCATATGTTGCTTCCAACAAGCGTAAACGAGACCTGTCGCACGTTTGACTGATTAATGGGTTGGCAGTAGCTGCTGGCTGCACAGGATAACTATTGGTATAAACTGCTGTGATCCATTTAAAACTTAGCATTCTAATGATAATAATAATCAATAATCTTTATTGTTGTCACAAGTAGGCTTACATTACACTGCAATGAAATTACTGTGAAAATCCCCGAGTCGCCACATTCCGGCGCCTGTTCAGGTACACAGAGGGAGAATTCAGAATGTCCAATTCGCCTAACAAGCACGTCTTTCGGGGCCTGTGGGAGGAAACCACGGCACCCGGAGGAAACCCACGCAGACACGGGGCGAACATGCAGTCTCTGCACAGACAGTGACCTAAGCCGGGAATCGAACACGGGTCCCTGTTGCTGTGAAGGTTGGGTGAGGTTACGGGGATAGGGTGAAGATGTGGGGCTTGGGTAGGGTGCTCTTTCCAAGGGCCGTGCAGACTCGATGGGCCGAATGGCCTCCTTCTGCACTGTAACTTCTATGATTCTATGAGATTAATTTTTATCATGGAAAACAATCTTTGTTTTTAAATGAATGTTCATTGGGTGGTGGGGGACATGTGGGTGAGACCTCCATCCCATCCATGCTTGGCCTTGCATGCAGTCAGTGCTGTTTGACCCATGCTCTGTGTGTGGCTATTGCACTGCAGGAACTGAGCTGAGGCTCGCCGCCTCAATGGATTCTGGGAGTCCGGCAATGGCCAGAACAAAGATGGCAGCCGAGAGCGCTGCGGAAGTGACGTAATGACGTAAGTGACGGGTGCCGCTCACCCCTCCCCCACCCGATTCATGGCCGCCGCCGAGCTCCCTCGTCAGCGAGAGGGGAGGAGGTAGAGAGAGAGAGAGAGAGGCGGAAGGCCCGAGATCATGTGAAACCCAAAAGGATCGGACGAAATGAAAAAAGAAACGGCAGGAGGATAAATCTGGAGAGAGGGAGAAAAAATAAAAATAATAATAAAATCAGCCGGAGGATGATGAAGCAGCGGCGGCGGTGGCGGCAGCGGAGCCTGAGGCGGCGATAGCGGTGAGGGTGGGGGAGGAGCGGCGGCGGAGCGCGAGCGGGGTGGGGTGGGGTGGGGGGGGAGGGGCTGGGCCAGGGAGCGGGGTGGGGGGGAGGGGCTGGGCCAGGAGCGGGGTGGGGGGGAGGGGCTGGGCCAGGGAGCGGGGTGGGGGGGAGGGGCTGGGCCAGGGAGCGGGGTGGGGGGGAGGGGCTGGGCCAGGGAGCGGGGTGGGGGGGAGGGGCTGGGCCAGCGGGCGGGGTGGGGGGGAGGGGCTGGCCAGGGAGCGGGGGTGGGGGGGAGGGGCTGGGCCAGGGAGCGGGGGTGGGGGGGGAGGTGGCTGGGCCGGGGTGGGGGGGAGGGGCTGGGCCAGGGAGCGGGGTGGGGGGGAGGGGCTGGGCCGGGGTGGGGGGGGGGGAGGGGCTGGGCCAGGGAGCGGGGGGGGGGAGGGGCTGGGCCAGGGAGCGGGGTCGGGGGGGAGGGGGCTGGGCCAGGGAGCGGGGTGGGGGGGAGGGGCTGGGCCAGGGAGCGGGGTGGGGGGAGGGGCTGGGCCAGGGAGCGGGGTGGGGGGGAGGGGCTGGGCCAGGGAGCGGGGGAGGGGCAGGGCCAAGGGGGGGGAGGGGCTGGCCAGGGAGCAGGGTGGGGGGAGGGGGGGAGGGAGCGGGGTGGGGGAAGGGCTGGGCCGGGGGGAGGGGCTG
This sequence comes from Scyliorhinus torazame, assembly GCF_047496885.1. NCBI lineage: Eukaryota > Metazoa > Chordata > Chondrichthyes > Carcharhiniformes > Scyliorhinidae > Scyliorhinus > Scyliorhinus torazame. The sequence goes on from NC_092713.1 coordinate 21,395,450, forward strand.
GGCCAGGGAGCGGGGTGGGGGGAGGGGCTGGGCCAGGGAGGGGGGAGGGGCTGGGCCAGGGAGGGGGGAGGGGCTGGGCCAGGGAGGGGCTGGGCCAGGGAGCGGGGAGGGGCTGGGCCAGGGAGCGGGGAGGGGCTGGGGCCAGGGAGCGGGGTGGGGGGGAGGGGGCCAGGGAGTGGGGTGGGGCCAGGGAGCGGGGTGGGGGGAGGGGCTGGGCCAGGGGGTGAGGGGAGGGGCTGGGCCAGGGGGTGAGGGGCTGGGCCAGGGGGGTGGGGGGGAGGGGCTGGGCCAAGAAGCGGGGTGGGGGGGGAGTGGCTGGGCCAGGGAGCGGGGGGGGGGGGGTGGCTGGGCCAGGGAACGGGGGGGGGGGGCGGGGGCGGGGGCCAGGGAACGGGGGGGGGGGGGGCGGAGAGGCTGGGGGGAGAGGAGCGGGGTGGGACAGGTAGCGGGTTGGTTGGAGAGAGCTCGAGTTGCGGGCTCTGCTCCTCACGCTTCACTTCCACCTCTAGGCCGGCCGGCGCGTCGGTTGTGTCAGGGGTGAAAACAATAAATCCTGTTGGTGAACATTTAATCGCCCAGAATAAATACCCCCCCCCCAACACCCGCACTTTATTAAATAATCTCTCATCAATCTCCCTAATGATGCAAGGGGGGTTTATTTTATTATAATTGATTTACTGGAGTTGATGGTTAAACCTCCTCTCCCCCAGCAGACAGGTTGGTGGGTGAATGTCAGGGCGAGGCCGGGGATGACCCCAAGGATCCGAGAGGCCTACCCCGCCTCTTGGTGGGGGGGGGATTGTCTGGAATGAAAGCCAACCCCACATAAAAGCACAGCATGCCCTTCCTCTGCCAGACCCAGCACACCCCCTCACATTCACACCCCCTCACATTCACACCCCCTCACATTCACACCCCTCACATTCACACCCCCTCACATTCACCCCCCATCACCCCCCCTCACATTCACCCCCCCTCACATTCACCCCCCCCCTCACATTCACCCCCCCCTCACATTCACCCCCTACATCTCACCCCCCCTCACATTCACCCCCCCTCACATTCACCCCCCCCTCACATTCACCCCCCCTCACATTCACCCCCCCTCAACATTCACCCCCCCTCCTCACATTCACCCCCCCTCACATTCACCCCCCTCACATTCACCCCCCCTCACATTCACCCCCCCTCACATTCACCCCCCTCACATTCACCCCCCCTCACATTCACCCCCCCTCACATTCACCCCCCCTCACTTCACCCCCCCTCACATTCACCCCCCCTCGACATTCACCCCCCCTCACGATTCACCCCCCCTCACATTCACCCCCCCTCACATTCACCCCCCCTCACATTCACCCCCCCCTCACATTCACCCCCCCTCACATTCACCCCCCCTCACATTCACCCCCCTCACATTCACCCCCCCTCACATTCACCCCCCCTCACATTCACCACCCCCCTCACATTCACCCCCCTCCCCCTCACATTCACCCCCCCTCACATTCACCCCCCCTCACATTCACCCCCCCTCACATTCACCCCCCCTCACATTCACCCCCCCTCACATTCACCCCCCCTCACATTCACCCCCCCTCACATTCACCCCCCCTCACATTCACCCCCCCCTCACATTCACCCCCCCTCACAACCCCCCTCACATTCACCCCCCCTCACATTCACCCCCCCTCACATTCACCCCCCCTCACATTCACCCCCCCTCACATTCACCCCCCCTCACATTCACCCCCCCTCGACATTCACCCCCCCCTCACATTCACCCCCCCCTCACATTCACCCCCCCTCACATTCACCCCCCCTCACATTCACCCCCCCTCACATTCACCCCCCCTCACATTCACCCCCCCCTCACATTCACCCCCCCTCACATTCACCCCCCCTCACATTCACCCCCCCCTCACATTCACCCCCCCTCACATTCACCCCCCCCTCACATTCACCCCCCCCCTCACATTCAACCCCCCCCTCACATTCACCCCCCCCTCACATTCACCCCCCCCTCACATTCACCCCCCCCTCACATTCACCCCCCCCTCACATTCACCCCCCCTCACATTCACCCCCCCTCACATTCACCCCCCCTCACATTCACCCCCCTCACATTCACCCCCCTCACATTCACCCCCCCTCACATTCACCCCCCCTCACATTCACCCCCCCTCACATTCACCCCCCCTCACATTCACCCCCCCCTCACATTCACCCCCCCTCACATTCACCCCCCCCTCACATTCCACCCCCCCCTCACATTCACCCCCCCTCACATTCACCCCCCCCTCACATTCACCCCCCCTCACATTCCACCCCCCCTCACATTCACCCCCCCTCACATTCACCCCCCCTCACATTCACCCCCCCTCACATTCACCCCCCCTCACATTCACCCCCCCTCACATTCACCCCCCCTCACATTCACCCCCCCTCACATTCACCCCCCCTCACATTCACCCCCTCCCCCTCACATTCACCCCCCTCACATTCACCCCCCTCACATTCACCCCCCCTCACATTCACCCCCCCTCACATTCACCCCCCCTCACATTCA